>NC_054594.1:40000-640000 GCF_004785595.1 Juglans microcarpa x Juglans regia | reverse complement strand
GATTTATAATAGCTTTCCAATCAGGAAAAAATATATTTCTAAGTTGGGAATTCTCATCGAGAAATTCATCAATTCTTGTGGTTGTCCGCTTCGGTCTTCTTTCTGCCGCACGTGGAGATCTCTTTCCCCTGGGTGGGGGGATCTGAATATTTTGTTCTTCCACCTCTGCAAGTGCACGGAATTGTGGGTGTTGTTCTTCGTGTAAGGGGATTTCTCATAAGCCCATTGGGCGCTTAGCATAGAGGTAATGGGCTTCGTCTTGATGCCTGGCCCTAAGATCCAAACTTGCCTATAGAGTAAGACGTTTGTAAAGGAAGGTAAACAATGATGGTTGATGAGACAGCTAAACCTGACGCCGTTCAGCCGCACCCCGCTCATGGGGACTTGTATAGGGCAGAGCGGGAAAGACGGAGGACCTTTGATCTTCTAATAAGAAAATATCGACAGACTACTAAAGATACTAGCTGAGTAAGACAAATCAGGGAGCCACGCCGCATTAATGACACCACCACCCGAGCTACACACCACAATAATGACGTTGTCGTAGAGGCACGCCTCATTAAAGGATTACGACAAAAGAAACAGTAAAAAAGACATGGACTCCATAGGGGCAGACACAATCTATCTCCCCCCATCTTAAGGTATAAATAGCAGTTTTCAGATACTAAAAAGCTCTTAGATCTCTAGACTCTCATTATTTACAAACTTTTAAAATACTCTACTAACTTTAGCATCGGAGACTCTCCGACCCCAAGACCACGCTCTCCCAGTTTCTTTTTTCTCTATTTTTCACAGGCCTAGTTCTAAAGACCTGAGTTGCTGGAACCTGACTCAAAGGCGTACGAAACATGACGTTAACACTTTGATTTCTCATCAGTGGCACTATGAAGGAGGGGGGAGCGGAGGGTTGTGGCGCTGCATGTGAGAGATGAGAGAAATTTTGAAGAAAGAAAAATAAGAGGGAAGAAGAAGAGTGAGGGAAGTTTTTTTTTAATAAACGTTAGAATCAAAATGATGCCGTTTCACTCATTTAAGTGAAACGACGTCGTTTTCTATATGTATGACATATATATATATATAATCGGCCGATCAAGTAGTTTGAAATAAGTTCAAACCGGAACCAAATCGGCCGATGTTGATTTTCCTATTTTATTGCCGCCATCCAACCGGTTACCTGCCAGTTTTAGCCGATTTCGGACTCTAGCAGCCAGTTTGCATCATTGACGGCCAGTGTGGTCGGTTTTTATACAACCCTAACTACAACAAACCTTTTGCATCCAAGCATTTTCGCTGAGATATATATAGTTTTCATCGCAGAAAGTCAATTTTAACTTTTTGCGAGGTGCTATACGATTTAAAAAATGATACACCTACTACTTATTAACAATTTGTTTGTAACAACTATGAATGAAAAATATATATACAATTTGTTTGTAACAACTATGAATTAAAATAATATATTTTTTAAAATTTGCAGAAATAATAATTATCGGAAAAATTAAAATAATATATTAAGTGTTAAAGAACATGTTAAAGTGGCATTTTGGCACAATGTTTTAGAATTTTTGGGTCATTTTGTCCATAAACACAGGTCTGATCTGATGAGATGATAATCAGATGATAATATTAATTCTAAAATAGTTGTTCGTTTCTTTTGTTGATGAGATAAAAGTTGAAAGTTAAATAAAATATTGTTAAAAATATTTTTTAATATTATTTTTATTTTGAAATTTAAAAAAATAAATTGTTTATTTTATATGAAAATTTAAAAAAATTTTAATAATTAGATAAGATGTGATGAGAATAGTTGTGAATACATTATATCATTCTCTATTATATAAGTAGCTATAAAACGGCTGAAACGGAAATTCGCGTTTTCCGTTTACTCTCTATTAAATAGCCGTTAACTTTCTACAACAAAGCCTTGAAGACCGAGATTCATAGACAGCAGTGAGAAAGCATAAAAATGGCGAAGATATATGCCATCAGCTCACAAGAAATCTCAAAATATCACAATCTGATGATGAAAAAGCATTCAGACACAAATCTGACAATCTGTAAAGAGAAAAAGCATGCAGGGAAAAAAGTATAAAAATGGTATAGACATAACCTGTAAGACATAAAAGATAAAAGTAATAAACTTAAAACATCTTAACAGTCAACCCATAAAGATCTGAAACTGTTAAAAGTGACTAAACGATAAAACAATCTCTGTTTTCAAGGCGCTGCTGTCAGATTTCTGCATGCAACCTGCATGCGTATGATACGTTTTCCCTTCTGCAGGTTGCATGTTCTGCAGGTTGCATGCGTATCAAACATGTAAAACATTGAAAAAGTTGTGAAAAAAAAACAATCAAGGTCTAAAAACATTATAGCAGAACACGGGAAAAAACAAAAAAAAAAAAATTTCATTTGTTCTATGAGTGCAGGTTGTAAAAAAAACAATCAAAATCTAAAAACATTATAACAAAACACAGAAAAAAAAAATTTCGTCTATGCATGCATGGTCTCAGGAGTTTTTTTCCATATTTGGTTTAGGAGTTTTTGAGTTTTTCTTTTCTGATGTCTGGGTTGGTTGGTTTTGCTGTTTTTAATATGTGAGATAGGTCACCTGGGAGGAGAGGGGATTGCCCTTTAAAAGATAATGGGTTTTGACAGGAGAAACCAAGCCACCAGACATTTATACAGCCTGATATTTTCATAGGTGAAACCAAACCACCTGATATTCCGAGATTGAGGATCAAACAATTGTTTAAGGTGTTCATCTTTGGCAGTGTTCAACCTTTTTTGTGTTTTTGACTTCTCATCTATTGTTTTCTCTCCTATTTTTTTCCTTTACTGGTTTTGATGTTTACTGTTGATTACTTTTCAGCTGCTTTCCCAGTTGTCTAAGGTGTTCTTGGCTGGAGCTGGAGATTTCTAAAGCTAGAACTTTGTGGCCTTTGATCATTGTGAGTGCATAGTTATTTAGTGTAGTGTTTTCTGATGGTGAAAGTAGTGCTTTTTCTGTTTCCTATTTCCTTTTCTTTGTTTACTGTGTCTCCAGATTTTTTTTTTTCCTTTTTTTTATCTGTTTCATCTTGACTTTGTTTTTTCTTTTTTAGTTTCAGATTAACACATATTTTCCCCAACTTGCCATTCTACTCAATTGATAAAACAAATATTAGTAAATGCCACTCTCAATCTACATTAAAACCAAAGTGCTAATCTGAAACTAAAAAAGAAGAAAAAAAGTTGAAAAACTCATAAGAACAGAAAATAGAACACATATTTTCCCCAATCTGTTTCATCTTGACTTTGTTTTTTCTTTTTTAGTTTCAGATTAACACATATTTTCCCCAACTTGCCATTCTACTCAATTGATAAAACAAATATTAGTAAATACCACTCTCAATCTACATTAAAACCAAAGTGCTAATCTGAAACTAAAAAAGAAGAAAAAAAGTTGAAAAACTCATAAGAACAGAAAATAGAACACATATTTTCCCCAACTATTCAACATCCAGCCGAAAGGTCAAATCTTATTCATAAACAAAATCTGAACTATTAAAAGAATCCAAACAATGGATCAAAGAATCCATTTAAAAACATAAAAAAAAAAATCTAATTTTAATACAAGAAAATATAATTTCGAAACCACAAAAAACCTAAAAAAATTAAAAAGAATGAGAAATACAGGGCAGATTGAATCATTTAGAAGCAATGTTTCGCGAACTGAAATCCATGACAGAGATAAAGTAGTGTCCAGTCAGTGCTCTTCAACACGATCAATACGGAAAAAATAAATGGAAAAGCAAGAATGGAGAAAGAAACAGTGAAAAAAGAATGGCAAAAAGGAAGAAAAAAACACAGCAAAATCCAAACAAAACAGGAGTGTATAGAAAGTACCTTTAGGATCCAAATCTTGCAGAAAGGAAAAAAATAGGAATCGTAAGAAGTATACCCAACGAAGAAAACCAATCAAGATATACCCAAGAATGAATCGAAGCTTTTCTTCGACGCTTCACCTTCGATGTTCCTCTTGCAACCCTCCCATCAGTCGATGTTCCTCTTGCAACCCTTCGAGAATTGAAAAATGCAGCCTTCAACTCTCCCATCAACCGTCCAATAATTCCTGAGAATCAAGAAATAACTGTTATTAGCAAGCTACAGCTGTTTGAAGACCCTATTTGGTTGCAGAGAATATCGGGAACACAGATAATAGAAACAAGAAATAGAAATGCCCGAGAACAAAGGAAATTAGAAAAATGTAATTTCTGTAAACACAGCAACAAGAAAAACTACAAAATAAAAATAAAAATAAAAACTTTACATCTGAAATAATCTAATATTCAGATTTGAAAAAGAGAAAAAAAAAAAAAAAAAAAAAACTCAGATCAGAAGAAGAAAAAAAAAAAAAAACTCCACCTTTCCCATGAAGAACAACCGTGTTCTTTGTTGGCTGACCTAGGCTGCATTTTTCTTCATTTTCTTTGAGACCAAACATGGGAAACGTATGTAGAGAGGAGATTTCAGAGACACGGTTCAACAATCGTGAGAACAGACGTCTAAAAATCCTAACAAGAAAAACTACAAAATAAAAATAAAAATAAAAACTTTAGATCTGAAATAATCCAACATTCAGATTTGAAGAAGAAAAAAAAAAAAAAAACTCAGATCAGAAGAAGAAAAAAAAAAAAAAACTCCACCTTTCCCATGAAGAACAACCGTGTTCTTCACGATAAGAAAGGGAAAAAAAAAACTATTCCAACTGATATGCATATTATACAGACAAAAAAAAAAAAAAAAAAGAACTATACCTAGATCCAAACCAAAAGATTATCGAGAAATAGAAAGGAGAGAACAAACAACCAAGAAGAGATTCAAATCATTAGATCTGAAATAATCTAACATTCAGATTTGAAGAAGAAAAAAAAAAAAAAACTCAGATCAGAAGAAGAAAAAAAAAAAAAAACTCCACCTTTCCCATGAAGAACAACCGTGTTCTTCACGCTAAGAAAGGAAAAAAAAAACTATTCCAACTGATATGCATATTATACAGACAAAAAAAAAAAAAAAAAAAAAAAAACTATACCTAGATCCAAACCAAAAGATTATCGAGAAATAGAAAGGAGAGAACAAACAACCAAGAAGAGATTCAAATCATTCGCTATCTGAACGAGTCCGATATGCAAGAGATCTACAAGAACTTCAAAATCAAGACAGATACATTTCGCAAGAGCCCAGATGTTTGGACTGAAACAAAAATGTAAACCCAGATCGGCGGATGAGGTAATTCCGGGAGAGGAGATTTGAGAGAGTGAGGCGACGCAGAGACGAGAGACTGAGGCGAGAGAGTTGAGGAATGGAGTGAAATGGGAAAGTGCGGCGCGGAGGGGGGGGGAAGAGAGAAAACGATAGGGTTTTCTCTATTTTTAGCAAAACGACCGCGTTTTGCACTTTATGATTTTGACACACGGGCTGGTCCCTTCCCACACAGACCTTCGGCCCAACAATAATAAAAACTCACCCAAATATTACACAACCTCCCAACATAGAAAGCCCAATCCGAAAAACCAAGATAATATATAAGAAAAAAATATTTTGATACAAAATACACAACAATTTTTACAATAGTAAAATAAAATAATGAAAATGATCTTAATATAGGATACACAACAGCTTTTCCAATAATAAAATAAAATAATGAAAACAATCTTAATAATAAAAAAAATTAAAATTAAATAGCCAATAATAATATAAAATATTATTAAAAAATTGAAATTTATATATTATTGTGATGCATGAGGCTCAATCTGAAAAATGAAAATAATGTATATAAGAATAAAATATTTTGATACAAAATACACAACAAGTTTTACAATAGTAAAATAAAATAATGAAAACGATCTTAATACAGGATACACAACAGCTTTTCTAATAATAAAATAAAATAATGAAAACAATCTTAATAATAAAAAATAAATAAATAGCCAATAATAATATAAAATATTATTAAAAAATTAAAATTTATATATTATTGTGATACAGGAGGCACAATCTGAAAAATGAAAATAATGTATAAGAAAACATCTTAATATTAGATACACAACAGCTTTTACAATAATAAAATAAAATAATGAAAGTGATCATTGTAATAATAAAAAAAATGAAATTAAAAATTCAATAATAATATAAAATATTATTAGAAAATTCAAATTTAGCTAATGTAATCTTTGCAATAGTAATATAAAGTAATGAAAACGATCTTAATAATAATAAAAAAAATAAAATTTAAGAGTCAATAATAATATAAAATATTATTAGAAAATTGAAATTTATATCATATATTATTGTGAAGCAGGAGGTCCAATTTGAAAAATGAAAATAATATATAACAAAATACCTTAATATAGGATACACAATAGCTTTTGCAATAATAAAATAAAATAATGAAAGTGATCATAGTAATAATAAAAAAAATGAAATTAAAGAACCAATAATAATATAAAATATTATTAAAAAATTGAAGTTTATATTATTGTGACAAAACAGGATAAGTGTAGAAAAAATTATCTTGTCTTCATTGAGTTTAGGATTAATGAAAAAGTTTTGAATAAAATACTAGAAACAAAATTGAAAAGTGGTTTTAATTTTTTGGCATCATTCCAAAATGTTTGCAAAATACATATTTGGACAATCTTCTTATGCTTATATGTGTGTGTATACAATACAATCAAAACTTACAATGTTTTTCCTATCTACACAGGAATTATCCTCCTTATCAAGAGATCTAACTATATAAAAGACTCTCCACTGTTGGTTTTGAGAACTGTAAGTCCTTTTTTTACATATTTTAGTGTGTACTTACTAATAGAAAATTAATTTTGAGAAATATTTTATTTTATGAATTTCGATGTGTGATATCAATCTATGCTTTTTATAGATTCTCTATTCATGGTATTTTCTTTATTTTATGTGTTATTTTGTTTATATAATTTAAAATACACCATGTAGATGTGTATTTTGCATTAAGCAGTTGTTAATTATTCATTTAGTCTTGGTTGTGTGGAACAGTATCCAACGTTTGGAAGAATTGTTCGCATCATTAACATAATGAAAAGTGGTAAGATTGTATTAATCAGTTATGTAGCATTTGTTTTTAAATAGAAGTATTAATTTTGTAAGAGTTAAGCTTGAAAACGATTTTTTGAAGATCATGGAAAACAACCAGCAAGGAAAATCTCGTATAAAGACTTACCAGAAGAGAAAAAGGAAGAACTCCGTAGAAAACAAAGAGAAAGATATGCTAAAAAAAAAGCGTCTAGAAGCAATTCCATCCAGTTAAACGATTCAGCTTCATTTAGGAGTGATCAAATGATTACGTTAATTGATGAACCTTCAAATGATGATGTTGAACATATAGACATCATTCAGGATTTTACTGTTCTGCAAAAAGTGTTAAAGAGACAACGAAATTTCCGCGTTGATGATGTTGACATCAATGAATTGGGTTCATCTCATGAAGTATGTGTTCCTCCTGGCGTCAATGTCTGTGTGGTTGATTCAGAGGCGACTTCATCATTAAACAATGTGACGAATCGTTCTGATTGTCCGAGCAATTCAAGAAACACATACATCGATGAAACAACTGTCTTAAATCAGCTCTTAATTCAACAGGTTTTCTTGAATTTATTTTTCTATCTTTCTTATTCAAGCAGCGTTATATTCCTTTCCATTGAAATTTGGGAACATCCTATTCAAATAGGTCCCATATGTTGTTCGGGAAGAGTCAAGTCTTGAAACAAGTATACCGCCACCTCGTAGGGGTAAGGAACAAGTATAATTATATTATTCATTCTTTTGATTCCAATGTCAACTCTTGGTATTCTTCCAATAGTGTCCTTAGTCTAATCATTCAAAGAATTTGATGAGTTTATGCCTATTGTCTTGTGTTCATTTTGAACTTAATAGGTGGGGGGCATCACCGTTCTGCTGGACTTAGACAATTATTGCAAGTTGTGCCATTCGAAGCATATTCTTTGCCATGTATGCCTTGTTGCAGACATTGTAAAGCAAAGCGATTCTATCATGAAACAAACGGATTTTGTTGTGCTGATGGAACAATTTCTTTGGTCACAAATGATGTCCCTGATCAATTATATGATCTTTTTACCTCTAACACAGATGAAAGTGCGCATTTTAAGACCTATGTTCGGACTTATAATAACAAGTTCGCGTTTACATCTTTTGGAGTTAAATTCGATAGAGATCTTTGCAGACGGAATAGAGGGATTTATACCTTCCGAACTCAAGGACAGATCTATCACTATATCAATGATTTAGTCCCATTAAATGGTCGTCCTTCTTATCTTCAATTGTATTTTTATGATACTGAGCATGAATTGGAAAATCGCATTTCTGATTCAGATAGAATGAATCCATCAATTATAGCTCAACTCATCGATATTCTTCGCATCAATCCATATTCTATGTTTTTTCGATGTCTTGGTGATTTGCCAAATTTGGAAAATCAAGTAATCCATATAAGATCAGATGCTGGCCTAGATCAGCGTGTATTCAATGCTCCGACATCATCACAAGTTGCAGCAATATGGGTTGAAAATGAAGATGCAGATCAGTTAGGAGGACGGAACATTTCTGTCTTTAGTCATTCTGGTGGAAGTCATATAGTTCAGTATTATTTTGGCTGCTATGATCCACTTCAGTATCCGCTGTTGTTTCCTTTTGGAGATACTGGTTGGCATCAAGGCATTCGAAGGGTGAATAGAGAAAGAACATTAATGTGTAATGAAACAACTCAATCAATAGATCCTCACCAATCGATATCAGCAGAAGAATTACTTACAAGAGAACAACGAGGTGAGAGTGTAATCTTAATCTTCCCATTTTGTAATCAGTTTGTAGATGTCCAATTTTGTAATATTTCATTCTCCTTCAACTTTTGTAGCGTTGAACAGAAAAATGAAGGATCCAATTGTTTCGTGCCGTGAATATTATTGCTACAAATTACAAATCAGAGAAAATGTCAGATCAATTTTGTTGCTGTCAGGTCGTCTATTGCAACAATTTGTTGTTGATATGTATGTTAAGATCGAGACGTCAAGATTAGATTATTTTCGTAGCAAACAACAACATATTCGATCTGAGTTATATCAAGGTATTGTTGATACCATTACGCTTGGGGAAACTAATGCTTCTAAAGTTGGAAAACGAATTATTCTGCCTTCATCATTTATTGGGGGTCCAAGAGATATGCGAAAAAGATATATGGAAGCAATGGCTTTAGTTCAGCGTTATGGTAAGCCAGACATTTTTTTAACAATGACATGTAATCCAAACTGGCAAGAAATTTCAAATGAATTACGCATGTATGAGGAAATTCAAAATCGGCCTGATTTGGTCGCTCGGGTTTTTCGTGCAAAATTAGAAGAGTTAAAGGATCGATTATTCAAGCAGCAGATATTTGGAAAAGTCTCAGCGTATGTTTACGTCATTGAGCACCAGAAAAGAGGGCTTCCACATGCTCATTTTTTAATTATATTACAGAGGGATTGGAAACTTTATGCGCCTGAATCTTTTGATGAGATTGTATCCGCAGAAATACCTGATAAAAATGTGAATTTGCATTTGCATAACGCTGTTGTCAAGCATATGATACATGGACCATGTGGGGTGTTGAATCCTACAAATGTTTGTATGAAAAAAAATGGTTATTGCAAAAACTGTTATCCAAAAAATTTTACATCGGCTACGACTGTTGGAAATGATTGCTTCCCAATATATAGGCGTTCTGACAATGGAGTAACTGTCAATGTGAGAGGTCATAATTTGGATAATCGTTGGGTCGTTCCTTATAATCCATATTTGCTTGCAACATTTGACTGTCACATTAATGTCGAGATTTGTTCTACGGTAAAAGCAGTCAAATATCTTTATAAATACATTTACAAAGGGCATGATCGTGTTGCTTTCAATTTGATTTCTGAACAAAACAATCAACAAATTGATGAAATCCAACAATTCCAATCGGCTCGATGGATTGCTCCACCTGAAGCAATGTGGAGAATATATGGTTTTATTGTTAATGAAATGTACCCAGCAGTATATAGCTTACATTTACATCTTGAGGATCAACACCAAGTAACTTTTCGATCAAATGAAGACTTAACCAATGTTCTCAGCTCTGATCGGTCTACAAAATCGATGTTAACAGAATTCTTTGCACTAAACCGAGTGGATGAGAATGCCAGGACATTGTTGTACAAAGAATTTCCAGAATTTTATGTTTGGAGCCAACAATACAAAGAGTGGACTTGTCGGAAGAAGAAAATTGTTATAGGTCGAATTGTTACAGCAAATCCATTTGAAGGTGAGAGGTATTATCTACGGATATTATTAAATCATGTCAGAGGACCTTTGTCATTTGAAGATCTTAGGACAGTTGATGGTGTTGTGGCTCCAACATTTCGTGACGCAGCAACTATGCACGGTTTGTTACAGAGAGACAGCAGCTTAGAAGATTGTTTATATGAAGCATCTCTATATCAAATGCCGTCCAGTTTAAGACGACTATTTGCCACTATATTGGTTTATTGTAATCCAACCAATCCGAGAGAACTTTGGGAACGTTTTGAACAAGATATGTCACTTGATTTTAGGTCAACTGAAGATTCTACGTTCAATGTAAGAATGCAAGTTTTGCGTTCAATCTCATTTACACTTGAATCAATGGGAAAAGATATTAATTCGTTCCATCTTCTTGATGACAACATTTGTTTCGATGAAGATCAATTCGAATATAGGGAAATTGACGATGAATTGGCTGTTGAAATTCCAACAGAAGATATTGCTGCATCAGAAGCCCTTAATAGTGAACAACGATATGTCTATAATTCAGTTTTGGGTGCTGTTTTTTCAAATAGAGCTGCTACATTCTTTGTTGATGGCCCAGGGGGTACAGGGAAGACATTCTTGTACAAGACACTTCTCGCCGCAGTAAGATCAAGAAAATTAGTGGCACTTGCAACTGCTTCATCTGGTATTGCAGCATCTATCCTTCCTGGAGGTCGAACAGCACACTCGCGCTTTAAGATTCCACTGGATACTGATGAACATAGCATGTGTCGTGTCAGTAAACAAAGTGCCCTTGCAAAGCTACTACGTGTAGCAAAGTTAATTATATGGGATGAGGCTCCCATGTCAAGAAAACAACACATCGAAGCATTAGATAAAATGTTACGAGACATTAATGACTCAGAGTTAACATTCGGTGGAAAAGTTGTCGTTTTTGGTGGAGATTTTCGCCAGGTTTTACCTGTGGTTCGTAAAGGAACAAGACAACAACAAGTTGACTCCAGTTTGGTTTCTTCCTATTTGTGACCTACATTGATCAAACTTCATTTGACTGAAAATATGCGAGCAAGATTGGATCCAGTTTTTTCAGAATATGTGTTAGAATTAGGCAACGGAATGCCACCAATCACAGTTGATGAAACTATAAAAATTCCTGATGGCATGCTTGTTCCATATGAAGATGACTGCACTTCTTTGAATCATTTAATAGATGCTGTTTTCCATGATATTCATGGATATTCAATAAATATTTCAGCTATGATGAATCGGGCCATATTAACACCAAAGAACATTTATGTTGATGAAATAAATGCATTACTAATTCATAGGTTTCCTGGTGAGCTTAGGCGATATTATAGCTTTGATGAAGCAATAGATGCATCTGAACAATCAGTCATGGAGGATTTTTTAAATACTCTGACCCCAAATGGACTTCCTCCTCATGAATTGTTACTGAAGATAAACTGTCCGATCATGCTGCTTAGAAACATTAATCCTTCAGAAGGACTATGCAACGGAACACGCCTAATTTGTCGGGCTTTTGATCGAAATGTGATTGATGCGGAAATCGCAGTTGGGCACCATAGAGGAAAAAGAGTATTTATTCCAAGAATCCCATTTTTGCCAAATGTTGATGAAAATAGTGGTTTTCCATTCAAACGAACCCAGTTTCCTATCAGATTAAGCTTTGCAATGACTATAAATAAGTCACAAGGGCAAACATTGGATTTTGTTGGGATATATTTACCTCAACCTGTTTTCTCACATGGTCAATTATATGTGGCTTTATCAAGGGCTAAGACTGCATCTACAATAAGGGTTTTAATACGACCAGTGTCGACTGAACTATCAGAAAAGAACTGCACAAAAAATATTGTGTATACAGAATTATTAAGATTGGCATGTTCAGATTAATGTTATATAGGTAATGATTCAATTGTATAATTTGAGTTTAACTACTTATGCAAAATTACATATTTAATTGAATTATCTGTTCTGTATGTTTAGTATAGTAGTCCTGAAATATTTATTGCATTTTTTAATTCTCTTTACAATTTTCTTTTTAAATTTATTATTGGATTTATTATTCTTACACGTTTGATATTTTTGTATATGAACAGCTTTAAAGATGCGGACTATCTATACATCAATAAAAGATATAACTCCAAATACAAGGAATTGGAAAATGAAAATGATCGTGGCTGACAAGTCACCCAAACGAACAGGCCAACGCTCGCCAGTAAAGTACCAAAGTCTAACATTGATTGATCCAGAGGTATATTAATTACTTCTTTCTATTGTCTTTTGTTTTTTTTGTGTACTAAAAACTTGTGAATGATTTTGTTATTCTAAATCTTTTCATATTATATAAATATTGATGATGTTGCTTTCATTTAGTTCTCTTATTGTAACGCATTTAAAAAATATTTTTTTTAAAACCCGAAAACAATTTAAAATAAAAAAAAATTATTATACTCAATTATTCATTACAATTTTTTTTTTTATAAATTGTTCATTTCAATTTCTTATACTGTACAGGGAAATCGAGTGCAAGCGACAATGTTCGATAAAGATATTGACTCACGAGATGATACCTTACATATTTTCCAGTCATATTACATTAGTAATGCATATGTGAGGCCGCTGGATCCAAGGTATAGAATTGAAACACATGAATATCAATGGATCCTAAATTCAAGAACGATAATTGAGGAAGTTCTGAAAGATGAAGAACAATTGGAGCTACCAAAGTACCAGCTCATTCCGTTCAATGAATTTGATGCTTACAAAAACTCAATTGCAGAAATAGGTAATTTACTCTTTATTTTAGAATCTTTAATTATCGATCTATTAAAAATTTAAATCTTATTTGTCAGATGTTTTGGCTGTTGCAATTCATATCAAACCATGTAGAGAGATAACTTCGGCACATGGACCGACAACTATTCAGGAAATCTATGTTATTGATCAAAGGTAAAAATATTTTTTAGATAGTTCACTCTTTTAGAATTATTTTTCATTCTTTATTTCTTACATATTCTGTTAATTCTTTTTTTATTCCAATTTTGTAGCTTAAACCCCATAAGTTTAACTATGTGGGGTCAATTTGTGCAAGATGAATGCAAAAAAATCTCAGAAATAATTGGCTCAAAGCCAGTTATACTTGGAACAAGAATAAGAGTTGGTTCTTATAATGGTATTTTTAATAATTAACAATGTTATATTTTCTTTTATATTATATATGCTTACATTAATCATGATCTTTATTTCCAACGAAGGATTGTCTCTTTCATCACGTCCAAAAAGTAAATTTATGATCAATCCTGCTCTTCCTGAGGCAACTTCATTGCAACAGTGGTAATTATCACAAATATAAATCATTATTTGTAACATGCTATTTGAATATTGAAATCTCCATATTTTTATTTTTTATGTTGCATTTGTTTTTATGAATTTTAAGGGCGGTGATTAATGACTTATTACTTGAGAGAATTATTGCAAAATGCTTGACATACCCATCAACATCTCTATCTTCTGTTGGTATTCGAGAAATCATCAAGAATTGTGATGTTGCTGAGTTCATTAAAAGTTTACAACCCATGCAGGTAAAATCATATTCTTTGTAACAGATTTAAATATTTATACAATCAATTCACCTAAAAAATTGTTTCTAATGTAATGTAGAAAGCAAAATTTTGGATAAAGGCCAAGATAATTGTAGTTGACTTGCGCCAGATATTTTATTATATGTCATGTATTGGCTGCAATAAAGGAACTGGGTATGATTACAATGATACATTCCTTTGTTACCATTGTAAACACCAAAGCATTTCTCAACCACGGTATGTATCTTTCAAATTTTTTGTTTTATTTGATAATTTATGTGATAGATTTAATGTATAGCTTTTGTTGATTCTAACTTAAAATGACATTTCTATCAAATTTATAGTTGTCGAGCATATGTTGAACTCGACGATGGTACAGGAAGACTATCTGCTATTATGTTTGGCGAAGTTGTAGAACAAACATTCGGTTGTTCAGCAGTTGAACTTATGAATCACACTGGTGATGTATGTTTTCCTATTTTCCATTAAATTTATTGTTGTGAGTAAAAAAGTTCATCTTAGAATTTTCGACATGTTTACTACATTATCTATGACCACATTGAGTTTTATATTAATTTTTCATGTATCTGTTGTTTAAATTTTTATTAATCATAGAAGCTTATTAAAAATTTTCTTTGCAGGAGCATCTGCCATATATTGAAAATCTTGTAGCAGAAGTTTCGCAAAAAGAATGGATGATCGAACTTTTAGCAGACCCTAATCGACTCAACCAGCAGCAACACAAAAATTTCAATGTCGTCTCTGTTGATGCAGTACAAGACGACACAAAATGATGCATCATAGTAAAAATATCAAAGGACTCGTATTATGAACTGATATTTTTGTTGGTTTTGTAAATATGTGTTGGATTATGGATTATGTTACATTGTAAACTAATGTTTTATAAATATCGATATTTTTACCGAACTAGGCAAACGTGCTTTGCACGTTGTTCCGACCTAGTATATATATATATATATATCTTCCACAGCATGCCCATGCCAATTGAACATGATATATATCTAATTGTACGTACGTCTTGTACAGTACGTATGTACAATTAAAAGAAAACAGACCCTTTGTAATTACAGGCTAGCACATACTGGTTTTGTGAAAATGAAATCGTTAAGAGTACAAAATTGATTCATGTAGTTTTTCTTAAAGTTAAATTAAGGTTTCATTCATACGCTTTTTAATTGAACTTTTTTATTCTATTTACTTTTGAGTTTAATCAAATCGATCCTTAATTAATTGGAAAAATCTTGAGGCTGGTCGGGTGTGAAATTAATTTTCACACTGGCCAATCATGAATTGCCATGTAGGCATCCCAAGGAAATGTAAATTGGATCCGCTTATAGTGAATTGACTCTCCCTCACCTTCTTTCTCTCCCTCTCCCTCCCCCATCTGCACTCAATCAAGCCCTAAAAAAAAGTCTCTGCTCCCATTCAAGTGGTTGCGTGTGCGTGTTTCCCTTTTAAAAGTCTCTGCTTCCTTGTGTTTACAGAAACTTTTCATGGCAGAGTTTTGTTGAACCACACGCAGAGAAGCTTCTTCCGGATTTGCATCCTACAGAGTGACATGTTTTTACACTTGTTCTAGATCTGCGAGTGTAAATCTGCACAAAGATAGCTGCTTGCCAAACAAATTCTGGATTCAGATATTATTATGTTCTTTGCTAACTTTCTTTCCAATACCAGGTTTAATATGCAGGGGACCCAAAAAATAAATTCTTTAATCAAGTGATGAACAAAAAATACAGAGAAACACAAATGAGGTTCAGAAAACTCCTTTTTTTTTTTGGGGGGGGTCGATTGAGTGCAGATGGGGGAAGGAGAGGGAGAGTCAATTCACTGTATGCGGATCCAATTTACACTTCCTTGAGATGCTTAATTACGTGGCACTTCATGATTGGTCTGTGTGAAAATTAGTTTCACACCCAATCAATCTGGAGCGCCTCTCTGATTAATTCTATCATCGTTTTTTCAGGTTATAAATTACACAGAAGGATGAAGGAATTATATAAGGACTGATTGGAATAATTAGTTCATGAAAACCATATATATATATAGAGAGTAATTTCATGATTTCTGTAAGTAATTACAATTTTGGGGGTAATTAAGCATTTATCTTTGCTAAATATGTGCTTCATCCTATTTTTTTTTTATATGTATATATATATATATATATATATTAAATAATCACCTCAATAATCATTACTAAAAAAAATTGTGTAAATTGATCACTATCCTTCCTTTATTAATCTGCGTCTTGCGACGACCATGGCCGAGAGTACATTACGAATTATTTCTAAAAATTTAAAAGTGAAAATGCAAAAATAAAAAAATAAAAAATAGAGGAAAGGTGTATGTACATGTATTACCACACCCTCAAATTTTACTCTAAACCTATTTGATCTGTACATTGTGTTGTAATCAATGCTAATTTAATCCCTCTGGTACTCTTGCATTTTGTTGCAATTCATCTTCTAATTAATTAATTAATTCTATCTAGGAATAATATTGGGGGTGATGGAACATAGAGAGAAGCTTCTTCCTCTGTCTTGATAAGCTTTTGCCACCCAAATTAATACTAAAAGCACCATGACAATGGAAAGCGCAAGCATTGATGACCATAAAAATCTGATCGAAACCTTAAACGGCTGGCATTGATGTGAAACAACCTCAGAAAGTCTGTTCTTCACAAAGCTGCATTCTGTCAAGCTTTGCAAATCTGAATGTACATCTATCACGTATTGGACAGAACGACTATAAGCCGAGACCATGTTGTAACAAGCCTCGGGAAGAAATCTTCCATCGCTTTCACATTCTCCGCTGGAGTACTTGTTCTGGTAACACGTGAATCTAGCAAGAACCTACACGTACGTATGTGATTTTGCAGCCAAAAGTTTAAGTTTTGATATTAATTAATCCAACTTATGGAAAGCTTCAATCAGTCTAATGCTTGCACAGTACAGATCAAAGCAAAAACCCCATTATAAAACAAAAAATTAAACACATGCATGAGTTTGTTTTGGGTACGTGTATGTATATATATATATATATATATATATATATATATAGCTTACATTTGGTAAGTCAGCAACTGGAATTGCATCTTTTGGGCAGCTTTCAGGCATGTAGCTGTAGCTAGGTGCTCCCGAGAAGGGTTCACAAATCTTTCTAACTCCGACGAAACCTTCGCTTTGTTCATCTGATCCAAGAGACTTATAATAGTCTGTTATTTTTGAATTCAACTGCAACACATGATATACAAATATTAATTGCGTTATACAAAACAATTTCACTCTCATCATGTGTACGTATCTGCAAAAATAAGCAGGTTTGTACCTGAGCTATATGGGTATGGATGGTGTAGCCAATGTCAACCATTATCCTTTTCGAGGATGAAGGATTCATGCATGGCAGTATTGAGCTCAGACTATTATTATGTGGGTTTTCTTCAAAATCTGCAAAAGCTGAACATGTATCTTCTGCAAAGCTGCCTTGCCACATGCATTTGATCAATGAACACCGTGATCAATGAGAGACTAGTGCATGCATGTTGAAGACAATGGATTAATGGAAGTTAGTGATCTCCAAAACAATATAAGTTTTACTCACGTGTCAAGGAAGAAATCAATGCCAGTCAAAATCCAGCATATAGTTGCTAAGATCCAGCAGCAAAAAATTATGCTGAAATTATGAAAGCAGAACATGTACGTGAGTGAAAGAATGACCACCTTTAACCAAATTGAATTAATTGAGATCGATCAATAAATTTACTCACAAAATAATCCCGTGGTGCCAATGCAACAAGAGCAGAACTGAGCCAAAGCAGCAATCCATTAGTCTAACCAATTTAGCTTTCGTTACATCCTTGTTAGAATCAACCAGATGTTAAAGAACGTACGCAAAGCACAAAAGGAAAAAGGGATTCCATGCACAGTGCCTAATTTTATGCTTCATGGTAAAAGAAAACTTACCCAGTGCAGCAACCAGCATCACCAAGTTGATAGTTACAATCACAAGATGAGCTATGTATCTACATGGAATGATCAGAAAAAATTACATTAATTTCTTGATCATCAAGCATGAGAAGATGTAAAGAATAGATGCTTACGAAGTATGGATTGCCTGATCAATTGAATGCCCACTCTTATCAACGAAATTGTGGATGACATGTGATTCTCTTCCAAGTCGATGGGTGGTGATCTTCAACGTCCTAGATGTGATTGGATCGTAGGGAAGTAAAATGGACTGCATTTCTGTCATTGCATTCATTACTTTCTGGATGGTTTGATGGGCATCTCCTCCCATTTTCAGAATAGTTCCTTTCATTTTCTCCGTTCTCCATAAGGTGCTCTGATTTGCTGCCAGGACAAAACTGGATGCAACTCTTGAAATCCAGGAAGATGCAACGCCTCGCCCAATCAGACCAAACAAATATAGGACCAACAAGAAAAGAGCAAAGAGATACGCATGCAGCGTGCAAATATGGATCGCTTTTAATTAGGCACTTACATGGCGAGAAAGGTGAAGAGCAGGACCAGCAGGAACATCAGGATATAATTATGATCACGATCTAAATATTGCTTTATAAATGGCCATGAGCTACCGCTTGGATTCTTCACTGTCAAGAAGATACCAAATCCCAGCCCACATAGCAACCAAACTCCCGCAATTGCATACGCATGGACTCCTGTAAATGCCGCAGACTGAAAAAATTGAGAAAAACAAAAGGCAAAAATCAATCCCGTTTTCATTTGCCCACAAATCAATCCCGTTTTCACAAATGACATCCTGCAGGTTGCATTGGCTCCTATCCCAAGAAACTCATTGACATGATGCAGTATCTATCTAGGAGAAATGGGACCATATACTTGAAATTACACCAGTGTGGGTCCTATCCGCGAAAAGAAATAGACATGTGCATGCAGGTATATATAAACATGACGGAAGATATTTGCAATGAAGATGTTATATGAACTACGTAACGAAGATGTTACATGAACTTACCACCCAGTAATGTCTGTTTCGAACATCGTAACCCCCATTGTAGTAATTGAAGTGGGTTAGAGGATCGGTCCTCTTGAAGTACTTGGGTTCCTGATCAGCAGGCGAACCGGACGCTATCCATTTTGGTGAAAACACTGACGTGGAAACCAAGAAGAAAACCAAAGGACGAAGAACCACATTGGAGTTGGACATGGAATGCATATTATGCAGAAACTCTAGAGTTTGCAGATTTTCCTGTCAAAGTGAAAAGAGCGTTCGATGTTGCCCAAAAATCTTTTAATTAACTTGGGGGAGAGAGAGAGAGAGAGAGAGATAAAGAGGGTAGAGAGGGAGGTTCGGGTTCTTGGTCTGACTTGGTGAGTAAGGTAAGAATAGCTTGTGGCCATGGTTTTCTAAGATTTGTGTTACGTAGAAGAAAGGAAAAATGAATTAGAGAATGAGGTAACGAATCATTGGGCGAAGTTTCTGGTTTCCCAATTCGATGAATTAATTACTTGACTGCTTTGTTTCTTCAATAGTACTTATAGCTGGCCGGACGACCAAAATCAAATGGCTTTATCTTTGCTAATTTGTACGTGCAAGTGCAATATTTTACGGTGTAACATTTTAAAGAAATTTTATTTCCAGTCTCAACTTATGATTGTATGTACAAACATTTTATTAAATAAGAAAAAAATTATTTTAAAAGAGATATTTTTATAATTTTAAAGATAAAATGATCTAGACTTGCGTTTCAATCTCCAAATGAGAACTGTATATGGCATTGCTCAATATTTTAATTCTCTGGCCCATCCAACATATCTGGTGTTAGAAATATGGGGTTTTAATAATTTAATGGTCATGATATTTGTAAAATTAATGATTACATTGATAATAAAATAGAATGACCAAATCAACTTATATATATTTCATTATTTCGTGAGGATCAAACTAATTGTGAAAATTAAGAAATTATATAACGTTAATTAATATATATGAGGCGTGAATAGTAAGTACTGTAAATGGAGTCAGGAATATTATAATAATCAACTTTTTGTTTATTTGCATATAGTATTATTTTGTTATTTACTACATTTTCTCTTTTTTCTAAAAGAGCAAATGTAAAGAAAACCGACGAAAACATAGATATTATTTGAAGATCAGATTCAAAAGAAAAATGTAGTAAAATCACACACTATGAGTTTATTATATATTTCTATAATATTTTTTTGCCTTTCAAAAAACTTTATTTATATATTCATATAAATATATATATTTAGGTAAGGTTTGGTTTCATAAATCTTTGAATCATTTCATCTCATAATCTCAATAACCAAATACCATTTAAACACAAATATTTTTTAACTTCAAACTTTCAACTTTTTTATATAATCATTACCTAATTATTATAACTTTTACAAAATTTTAAACAATACATAAAAATAAAAATAAATCAACCTTTTCAAATCACATAACAAAAATTATATTCTAACTTTTTTTTTATTTAACTTTTTATCTCTCATTTTTTAAAATCTCACAAAAATTTTAATTTAAATTATTTTACTATTATTTATAAATTATCTTATTATTATTTATAGATAATATTTCTCTCATTTTATGTTATTTCATATGTATAATCAAATGAGATCATGCTTGATTCTGTTGAAGATTTTCTAGAGGGAAACATGGGTTCCTTTGTTAAATTTCGTGCATGATGATGGCTTATTTCTGTTTTTTGTGGGTTAGGATCAGACTATTAAACATTTTGGGAGGTAGTCAACAAGAGGGCCGGGATTTTAATTATTATTTTTTTTTTTGGTAGATCAGACCATTGAAGATTTTTCTAAATTATTTTAAAAAAAATTTTATTCATCGTCTCTACAATATACATTACATATAATTTTTTATTTTTTATTTTTTCCTTATTAAATATGTGGTATATAGATGATGAGTAAAAAAACTCAATTAATTTAGGATAAATAAAACCAAAATAAATTAAAATAAATACGGTATGTGTTGTGTAGAATGATGAGTAGCAAATATCTTATTTTAAAGAGATAAGGAGAATTTTTAAGATTTTTGGAGACAATGGCCCTCTCTTCTAGATAAGTAATGCTATATATATATATAGTTTTAGTGTGTGCAAATATAATGCACTTTTTAAAAAAAATGTGTAGTCTACCATTAAAAAAATTAATTTTTTTCATGTGAGTTTCAAATTTATGCATTTTTTTAATGGAATGAGCAAGATTTGCACATCTTAGGACTGTAAATATCATTTCTCGATCTAGATTCACTTAGGGCTGTACAAAAACCGACCACACTAACAATCGACACGAACCAACAGAGAATCGGTCGGCCGACAATAGAAAAATAAGAAAATCAACGTTAGCAGGTTTGGTCCAGATTTGAACCTAGTTCAAACCGCTGAACCGACCGATTATATATATATATATATATATTAAACGTATAAAAAATGACGTTGTTTCACTTAAATAAGTGAAATGGTGTTGTTTTAGTTCTAATGTTTAAAAAAAAAAAAACTATATGAAACGACGCGTCGTTTCGACCGCGTAGCGCTTAACAACCTTGCCCCTCCCCTCTCTTCCCCTCCCTTTTCTTCTTTTTCCCTCTTATTCTTATTTTTTAAGAATCTCTCTCCTCTCTCACACGCAACCCCACAACGCCACAACCCTCCACTGATCACCTCCTTCTTCACAATGCCACCAACAGGAAGTCAAAGAACCGACCAAAATCGCACTGACACTGAGGCTACCGGTTTGCTCCCCCTATTCGGCCAGTTTTAAACATTTGAAAAATTCATCTGTATGATGTTGATTTTGGACCGAAATTGCAGCGACGAAGTCGATTTTCACCCCTAGTCATTGATTGATTGAATTGTTTATGCCCGATTGTGCTCAACTATTTAATAAAAGAGAAATTCTACATGAAAATCTTGAATTATATACCTCCACCTAATCAACATATGATTTTTCATTTTTGTCATTTTATCTTAATAGTTTAAGATAGAATACTATAGCCACAAGGGATTACACAAAGTAATCACACAAACTGACGTGGCTTGATGTGAATCGTCAGATTATAAAGTTACTTTTATTATAAAGTAGATATAATAAATCAGATGAAATCAAATCAATTTATAAGATTATTTTTGTATAATCTATTTGTGGCTCTAGCACTCCTCATGCTTAAATATGTATGTATTTAAATAAAATAATAAATCACATGTTAGTTAATTAGAGTGTATTATGTAACATTTTCTTGTAACATTTCTCTCCAAGAAAATGAGTAAATGACAGATTTATGCTTGCTAAAAATCTTTTTCACCATAAAATAAATTATCTCAGTTAATATATAAAAAATAAAAATTTAATTTATTTGTTTTTACCTTGTCAAACCATAGAGATGAGCCACTTGTAAATTGTAATGGCAATGTCTAATCTGTCTCTCTGTCTGAGCTTAATTTGAGAAATTTTAGTCTGGCCTTGGACCAATCAGCTTGCAAAACGTTTCAATTTTACCAGATATTTTCACTACGCCACAATCAACTCCTTCGGCTCTATCATCTAAATAAATCTCGGCCGTCCGCTTTTCCATCTGCCAACTATTGTATCGTGAATTCGAGACGATGTCGTTTTCTGATTCCAGGTATATCCCGGTCCGCCCACCGCAAAATGGCTCCTAGTAAATCCTACATGTACGTGATAAATCCTACTGCTGCTTGGTTTCCAAGGTCAGGTGGAGTTGGAGTTGGAGTTGGAGTGGGAGATCTCTCGCTATTTCTGCCTGTCTTTCTGCGGTAACAGAGACTCTTATCTCATTTTCTCTGATCGATCATCAATGGGTTTTTGGGATGCCTTTCTCAATTGGCTCCGCAGGTTTGCTCCTCCCTCTCCCTGTCTCTCGAAATATTGATTTTCTTTTTCTTCGAGAAATCACCTTTCGAAAAATTAAAAAAAATGTGGTATGCATACTAAAATTCTCGATCAGAGACTTGTATTGTGGAACGTAATCTTTAGTGCAATATTTTACCTTCTGCTCAAAGAAAGAAAAAAGAAAAAGCTTATAATCAGAATGGAGATTCATTTGAGCTCTCTTTGTTAATTTTTTTTTTCTACAATAATCAGAATGGAGATTCATCTTTTTTATTTATCTATATCCATTTTAGTTAGATGTAAATTTTCTTGCTTTTTTTTTTTTTTTTGGTTGCTGATTGAGTCCCAGCATTATTGAAGTGAAATATGCGGAACCTGGGGTTGTTGAATTAACTTCAAATGTCACGGTTAGGCTTTAGCTGTTAAGAAAAATAGATTTTCCAGATGACAGGATAGATATTCGGTGTCGTAGGGAGTGTTAGTGAATAAGAATAGAAGATATAGGTTTACCCATGTTAGGCTTTACAAGTATTAACCATATGGATCAATCATATATTTTTTTTGATAAGTAATTCATAAGATTATCAACTGTGAACAACTGTGAAAATTCGCTGATTAGCTTGATTCAATAAAGGCCACCTTACTAGAAGCACTAATGCCCCGTATTTCCTTCCATGGAAAAATTTTGCCTTTGGGGACTGGCATGGACCTAACTCATCCTCCCCAGCTCAACTCTTGTGTCCGAATTAATCATGCAAGTCTTTGCCTTATTAGTCTTTTGGAAGTGTAACAAATGTAAAAAAGGAACTCATTATGTCTTCAGTTCATCCTACATGTTTTGCAACATAGCATCCATATTTCTCTTCTATGTTAAAAATATCAGAACATCATGCAGAAGCTTCACCTTACTAACATTTCTCATTATTTTAAGGATATGGCTTGTGAACCTCACCCTCGTTGTAGGGATGGATACTCATCCATTATGTCTAAGTTTCTCACCCTTTACAATGCCATATTTTATCCCAGCTACCAGAGCCTAATCCTCACTTTTGTTTTTTCTTTTCCATATATCTGACAAACTCTGTTTATAAAACCCCAAGAAACCACCAATTTAGAGGCCTGTGCACATTTCACTGCACTTAAGTATATGATACCTAAACTCCTCCCGCGCCACCCCATAGGTATCCCTTTGAAGCCTATAAATCTTGTGCATTAGCCATTAAGCTAAGCAGAAATCTGTCTTTCAGAGTATTTGGTTGCCCCTTGAATCTCTTCACTACTTTTGACAAGAATATTTGGAATACTCAAAATTTTCAAAATATTTTTTTTTTTTTTTTTTGAGTGGCATTGATGGACCATTTGTTTAGAATGAATCAACTTACTCTATTGTACATGTGATTGCAGCCTCTTTTTTAAGCAAGAAATGGAGCTATCTTTGATAGGCCTTCAGAATGCTGGAAAGACTTCACTTGTAAATGTTGTTGCAGTAAGTAGATCACCATGTTGAGCTTCTACTGTTATTATTTTCTTTTTGTCCCTGTGGGTTGGTCCGCTGAAAACTGATTTGTTTGTTTCTACTTTCTAGACTGGTGGATATAGTGAAGACATGATCCCTACGGTGAGTAATATTTTAGAAAGGGTTGTGCCTGATTTTAGTTTTACAAGTGAAGTATATACCTTTGCCAAAATCTTGGTTTTTATACCCTTTCAGTCTATTTTTCCACTCAATTTATTGCCCGGGATAAAATGTATTTATCAATCCTATCATTTGATTTTCAGGTAGGATTTAATATGAGGAAGGTGACAAAAGGAAATGTCACCATAAAGTTGTGGGATCTTGGAGGTCAACCTAGATTCCGCAGTATGTGGGAGCGATACTGTCGTGCAGTTTCTGCTATTGTGTATGAACCAATTTATTCCATCTTAATTAACTCAATTTGTTCGGTAAAATAATATCTTGTTGCCAAAAAATAAAAGGACTTTGATGCATACCCTGTTCATGAAGCTTCCTTGTGCTACACATTTATGTTTGCATTTGATATTCATGCATGGTTTCTTGTACAGTTGTCTATCACATATCATACAACTAGAGAAAAGTGCAAAAATTAACTATTGGTTTCAATTAACTTTCTAAGCATCACCCATGCTAAGCCTCTCCAACTGGAGATTCTAAAAGTTATTTTCTTTAAGTAAGATTGCAAATGTTATGGTGGAATAGATATATGTATGTCCTTGTCAATTACCCAATTTACTCTGTCTATGTTATTTTTGTGTGCCTATTTTTTTTTTATGCATACCTAAGCAGAAAGCTATGCTTGAACAGATGAGAGATTGATCCTCGTCCTATATTCAGTTACCATGATGCAAAGCCAATCATGACCTAAATGCCTTGGAGTTGAGCTCTTACTTTTAAAAGAAGCAGAACTTTCCACGAATTATTTGGTGTCACAAAATTGTTTCTTTAGGAACTTGTTCCTTCACTAGTTTGAACTCTAGTAATAGGATTGAGACTCCTGTGATAAGTAATGTCTCAGCCAATTCCAGTATCCCATTAATGTCTTTGAACATGAGATCAAATGGGTGCAATTACATGGAAGTCACGAGCAAGTTTAGAAAATTCTGAGGTTAAACATGAATGTTTAGAAGAATTTCTACATCAATATTCTTTGGGTCTATTTATCTTTCTATACTTGCACCTACACATGTTGGCCATAACGCCTCATGTTCTTTATGATATAAGTTTTATCTGTGACTTTCCTTGGCAAATGTTTCTTAATCATGAACTTTGTTTCTTGTTAAACACCTTGTCTATTAATTTTTAAATCTTTGTTGATTGGATGAGTAATAGATCAGTCGTGTTGATGCTTACTTTTATGATGGCTTAACAAGTTGCTATAACATGATCCTACTGCAGTTACGTTGTTGATGCTGCTGATCCCGATAACGTGAGTATATCAAGAAGCGAGCTTCATGATTTGCTGAGCAAACCCTCGCTGAGTGGTATTCCACTGCTAGTGCTAGGAAACAAGATTGACAAGCCAGGAGCCCTGTCTAAACAGGCTTTGACCGATCAAATGTAAGATATGATATTTACTTTTGATGGGAGGTTGGTCAAGCGATATTCCAAAATAAGCCAATTTCGGTTAATGTTGAGACGTTAAAAGTACCATATACTTCTTTTATTAAAGAATAATAAGGAAGAGCTTGTTATTTTGATACTGAAATTGCATTATACTTTGCAGGGATCTCAAGTTGATTACTGACAGAGAAGTTTGCTGCTTCATGATCTCATGCAAGAACTCGACAAACATCGATTCAATTATTGATTGGTTTGTAAAGCACTCGAAGTCAAAGAGCTGAGCAGAGTTTTTTCTGTTTTATTTTGGATTTGTGTGCTAGAATTTTTCTTTGGTGATGGGTTTGTCTTGATTGATGATTGTTGAGATGTAAGGCTATAAGCTACTGTATATTTCTTCGTGACTATTTGAGTAATCCTGGGTAGTTTGGATCTCTCGCTCTCTCCTCCAAACAATGCACTGGTGAAAGGAATATGCTCCTCCTTAACTCCAACCATCAACTTAACTGGGCAATGATTCCTTTCACACACACCCACCCACCTACCTATACGAGAAAAGATATTTGTAAATAAAATCGTCGATTAGTCGCTTTAAAAAAAATAATAAAACATGAGATTTATAAGAAAAAAATAAATTTTTTAATAATAAATTTTACTCAAAAAAAATTGGGGCTAACTCAAAACTACTTGTACATATAAAGACTTTTTTTTTTTCAAAAAAAAAAAAAATTGACTTAAAAATACAAACCAACGACTTTTACCAAGGCAAATCTATATGTGCACGTTTGCGCATGCAGCTCTTTTCCCCCGTACGACGTCGTTGGGAGAAGTTATCTACTTATTGCTGCTGACTCATAAGTCGAATTCCATAATTACCCTCACCTCTCCGATTTCTTTCATGTGAGAGAGCTCACCCAGAACCTCCCTGCAAGTGTAAACCCCCGGCGGCCAAAGCCCTGCCCAAACCCTTCTTCGCTCAAAAATGTCCTCCATAACCTCAAGAATCCCATCCAAATCCCTAACCAGGCTCTTCACCCTCACCCCGAGACCGCTCTCCCGCGTTCTCTGCATGGCTACCGAGACTCGGGAGCAGAAGCTCGAGCGAATCGCTGACGAACTTTTGGACCTCAACAAGCTCGAGCGCTACGACTATGCGATCCTCTCGAGGCTCCGGATGGGCCTCAACAAGTACGGTCCCGCACTATCCGGGCTCAGCCCATCATCCGCATCCGCCGGATCCGGTACAGGGTCTGCCGATGAGGCCAAATCTACCGAGAAGACGGCGTTCGATATCAAGCTCGAGAAGTTCGACGCGGCGTCCAAGATTAAGATAATAAAGGAGGTGAGGACGTTCACGGATTTGGGTCTGAAGGAGGCCAAGGAGTTGGTGGAGAAAGCGCCCGTGGTGTTGAAGAAGGGACTCACCAAAGAGGAGGCCGATTCCATTGTTGCCAAGTTCAAGGACTTGGGTGCTACTGTGGTATTGGAATGACAATTATTATTATTTTTAATTTTTCGGATTTAGTCTTTTGATGTAGAATAATGGAGTCTTAGATTAATGGGAAATGAGAATTTTGTTTGTGGGAAGTCAGTTTCTGTTATCGGGTGCTTTTATATGATCCCAGTTTTACTGAGAATGATTCTCTCCAAATTTGTGTTCTTGTCGTGCTATATTGAAAATGAAAAATCTCTATTCTTCGTTTGCCTAAGCCTATCACAAATACGAGCTGGTTTGGTATGTTACATGTTTTGTCTTGTACAAACCAAAACCCCCAGAATCTATGTTGATGTATTGGTTACCTATTGGCCCGCATTTTCATTCACAATCATGGTCAAATTGCATGCACCATGGTTTGTTTATTCTTCCACCGGATAAAACTCCATTGAAAGGCAGTTTTTTTAGGCTTTATCCTCTTATTTCTTTGAGGGTAGGATGGGTTTAAAGTAAGATGAGAAGGTTGTTTGCTCTTGGTGTTGATTAAGAAAAATTCACGTTGGTGTTTACGGTTAAAAGATAGGGGCTTATTGGCTTATGATTGAGGAGACCATTTGCTGTGCTATTTGCACTTATAGATTTTTGAGTCTTAATTAACTAGGAAAATAGACAGGAATATAAGGGCTATGAACAGTTTACAAATGTTGATAGGCTAGGAGATTATGGTGTTGAGGCATTTAGTTCTTTGAGAAGTGAAATCGTTGGCTGCTTTTGTGTTTGTAAGGTTTACTGCTAGCTTGCTCAAAGCTTGCTGAGATAGTCAAACATGTACAAATTACTCAAAATATTATTCCTTTTCTTGTGCCATTCTTTTGTCACAAATAATGGGCAATATGAAGGCAAAACCATAGAAAAGGTGATAGAGAAATGTTCTTGCTTCCCCAAAAGCAAGATTCTCCGTTGTACATAATATGTGCAAAGCTCTTGTGGACTAAATATATTGCAGTGTCTGAAAAAGATTAGGAAGGCTATGGAGTTTGATACTGCATGGGGTTGGAGGAAGATTCTTCATAATAAGGGGCATCTCTCAACCTTTACTGATGCTTTGGTGGGGAAAGCGGGTTCAGTTTATGTTTGGCATGACAATTCAAACCCCTGCAGGATCACATTAATTGTGATATGGAAATAGAGCTTTATATGATTCAGCAAGCTCAATTCAAGCTTAAGGCTCTAGTGTGCTCCACAATAGTGAAGATTCAGCTGTTTGGTTGCCTTCCATAACTTGTAAATTTACAAGTTTAGAAAGATGGGAAGCGATCAGAAGAAAACAGCCTCAAGCATACTGGACCATGATTCCAAAACATTATTTAATCTGCGACTTCTAACGTGCCTTTGGGAGAGGCAAGAGCAGTAACAGCATCTTTTGTTGATGCTCTTTTACTAAGCTCAACTGGACAAGAAATTCTTTAAAAGGGTAAGGGCTACAAGGTGAACTCTCTGTAAATTGGCATGGACTGCAACTGAATACCATCTTCGTCTCAATCAGTCATGGATTCTTTATAATATTTCGGCTACACTTATTCTGTTATTGATTTGTCTCAAATTTGTTTCTAGTTTGTAGCATAGCATTTTACTTTAGTTTCTACCTTTTGAATGAGATTTATTATTCATCAAAAGAAAATTGAAGTTCCCTCCTCCCTCACTCTCCTGTGGCGGAAGAAACGGGGAAGCAGTGCATGCCGGTCTAAGAAGGGCATGATTTAGGGGTGATTTTCCATTAATAACACCTTCGCGCTGACATGAGGAGAAATGGAAACATATTTATATTGGAACATTTTCCTTTCTTTCTCCACGAAACAGCTGATAAATATAAAAGGCAAGAGAACTACGGACCGAGTGAGAATTTTTTGTTGCTTATGTAGACTGCTCTCGTCATCTTAAGAGTAAACCCACACGATAGCAAGGGAGTGGGTGAAAAGGAAGCGCAAATGCGAATGTATGCACAAACACAGTAGTTGATAAACACGGGGCTTCTATTTGGTAAGCCATAACTACCAAGCATTTAAACAAATCCCTTGAAAATAATTATTTTCTTCATTTACTCTTCCATTGGTTAAAATGACAGTCGCAAGGACATCTGGAATACATATTTAACTTGGCAACAGAAGTCCCTATATGTATTTCTTTTGGTGATCTTTTACTTCTCACACTTGAGTTCCAAAATTTGGAAAAATCTATGAAATTTTAACAAAATGATCCCAAAAATAGCAAACACAACTCACATATCAATCTCCCATTTCCCACATTTACAAGCCTAGCCATATTTACAGTTATAGACATATTGGCTGAAGATGGAGCTGCACCAGTACAATGATGGACCCAATGCACGTTCGGTACTCTTGCTACGTGAAATTCCATCATCTGCAAAATTTGCAAAGATACAAATAGAATTAACAGCCATCAAGGGCACTAAACTAGAACGTGTAGAAATATTGCAGCTTAGATAGAGGCGATCAAAACAAAGTTTTCTTATTGGTCAACAAGAACCTGTCTATGATAGCATGGCAACATCCACCAAGTTGCAAATCAAGGATTTCGAGGTTAGATCAGGGTTCGTGTGAATTTTAGTACTCAGAATAAGATATTAGTTACTGTTTTGGAAAAGCAGGGGGATTGGAATTGTAACATTCTCTGAAAAAAAATTCAGGAAGTGAACAAGATAGAGTGGTGTAATAGAGGCATTAGGGATCCAATGCAGCATCCTAACCATAGTATCCCAAGACTACGCACTATGGACAGCCAAGTTAAAGGGCGAACACAGAAAATTGCAAAGAGAACACTTTACCAAGCACGAAGTGTTCCACATTTCAGTGCCTTCATTGCTGCTTTGGCAAAAATTTGTGCTGCTTCTGCTTCAGCTTCTGCAGCCTCTGCCTCCCTAGCTGCCTTTTCAGCCTCACGGATAGCAGCTTCTGCTTCTGCAACTGCTTGTGCAGCAGCTGCAGCAGCCTCTTGTGCAGTCATACCCTTCATCTTCATTAGCTCCGCATCGACTTGGGCTTTTGTGAGAACATTGATCTCTCTCTTTTGTGCCTTCAAAGTATCCTTCTGCCTTTCCTCCAGGAGTAACAATGAAGAGCTTCTTCTTCTTTCAGAAGATATCAAAATTGGTGCCATCTTGTACTTATGTTTTATCTGTCAATGCAACCACCATAAACATTATCCAATTCTGAATCATGATCGTGCTATTTCTTCTCCTTTAAAATTATATCTACATGACTACATCCTTTATAAACTTCTCTCTAAAATAGTAGTTGACTCCCATCAGAAACATACCTACATATGCATATCACAAATGCTAACTTTCATGTCATTGAGCAGTGAGAAAAAAATCCTTCCTGCATTTGTACATCATCTAAAATTTCTTTGAACTGCTTTCTGCAGTACATGTACAACCATTCATGAATATCCATGGTTATTACAAAGTAATAGCCTAGATATTTCTGCCATACAAGATAAATCTTTGTATGACCCTCAAACAGGATAAGTATCAAACTTTTTTTTTTATAAGTATCAAACTTAAAATAATTTGCAGGATTGCAGGAATGAATCTTTCTCAACTAGCTTCATTGGCTCATCAATTTCCATGTACAAATGCCAACATGTTTCCCTGCCATCAAACAATGTAACACCCATACTTGACAGATTGAGTACCTTATTCAATCTTCCCTTTTCTGTCATATGCTTCAACTTTGTGGACAATAGTTTTTTTGAGGTTTGGTGGTGCCCAGTATCGCTCCTGCAAAAAAATGTTCATAATATTTTCAAACGCATGCATTTCCAATGTTTCTAAAATTCCCAAACTGAACATGCAACCGTTGATCTAAAGTTAGATGAGATTCTCTGACATTTTTTGACCAAACTGAGAAAATAATTACATGAAATCTTATAGGATTTTGAACAGTGGAAGACAATTTGTAAGCAGCCTGATAAAAATAGAAATATTATCAAGTCTGCTGGATACCAGCTAGTTGTAATTGACAACAAATTGAAAGAAAGACTGCAGCCTCAGATCTAAAAAAAATAAGCATTAATTTATCATTGATTGATGTGATTCGATGAATTATAAAATTTATGCACAAATAGCAGCAGCGATCATTTTGTGATAATGTTTTTGTTCTGTTAAAAGAATCGTGCTTAAGAGGAAGTCGTTTAAATCTCACTTTTAGCAAGACCAATTTATTAGAAAGAAGTGAAGGTTGAAAAGAGATATGCTCAAGAAAAAAACTTGAATAATTCTAAACGCTCATTAAAAGCACTAAATGTTATAAAGTTTGACAGCTTCAAGTTTTTATTTCTGCAAGCATGATAGTTTCAAGAAGACACAACCGAAAGGAAAGACACAATAGTGGAAATACCTCTATGTACAAAGCAATTGCAGCCCTGTCAGAACCCCTCGGTTCCTTCAAATTGGTAATAGCCTCTACTATAAGCTTATCCAACCTACAATCCAGCAAAGGAGGTTCCAAGTTCCAACAGAAGAAATCAGTGATGTCAAGAAAAACAGGATAACATGGTTACCATTACAAGATTCTTATGGACTGTGACACCTGGAGAGCCACCTTATCTTTGGAGGCCTTTTTTTTTTTTTCTTTTTTCTTTTTTCTTTTGTTTGGCTCTTTCCTTTATAGCTGCTATAAATACGCAATATGGGTTTAACAGCAGTCTGCCACATCGGAGGGAGCAAGTATCTTATGGAGATTATTTAGCAGCCAAGAGTCACGTCTTCACCTAGAGCAACTTTTCCAAGAGTGCTACTATATTTGCTGCTTAGACCATGTATAAAAAGTCTAGCAATATTAGTACATAGTTTGTAAACTAGATTTACTAAATGAAGTGACACGAGAAAATAAAAATGCGATGGGAACTCTAGATCAGATAAGTTAAGAATGAAAACTACTTAAGTAGGTACATGTCACCATCATGGTATACACATTTTACATAGATAAATAAGTGAAATTTCATATAATTACTAAAGGTGTAACCTTGCAAATGGTTCCTTTGAATCAGCATTCTGCAATGTTGCTCTAGAAACTGCAAGAGGCTTAGCATCAACAATTTCTGCATCACTCTGAGGAACAGTGCTCAGTGCCATGGGGCTGTCATCAAGTTTGGGGTTTGGTAGATCCCTTTTAAGTGCAAGTTTGGCCTTCTGCCTGGACCCCCATATTGCCGTCACATTTATATTTCTCCATTTATCCTGTCCAGAATATATAATACCCAATACTGACACACCATAACATATAATTTCAGATTAAAACTAAAATAGCCCTCCTAGTTTATAAGATGCAACGAATAGAAGCACCATCCATTGGATCAAATGCTAGACCTTCTTCAAAGCTGAAAGAGTGATCACACTTTCTTCCATAATAGTTAAAGAGTTGCTTCCAAAGATTTAAAACAATTACCTTCAGATCCACATTTGAGCGTAGATGTAAGATGCCACTGAACTCAGGGTCTGTTAGTATCGTGCGCCATTTGCCTGCCCCGTGTTTAATGACTCCGGCTTTAAGCGCTGCTTCTTCTTGTGCTGTCCACTTTTGCTTAGGAGCACCCATCACTAAACCCTAAAACCCTTCGAGAACAAAATCACAGTTGATCTTGCCGCCTATCAGGATCCATGCACAGAATACAGATAATCAGACAGCGACTTGAAATTAGTTGCACGTAAACAGTAGATGTATAGAGACCCAGCAACGAAATCTTGACCAAACATTCCGAGTTGTACATGTAAGCCTTTCAAAACCAAATTACCCGCAAAAAGGGCAAATAACTTGTATTATACCATACATATCATGAAGGATAAAATAAAACCCAACAAAGTAAACACCTTTATCCCATTCCTACTCCTAATACACCATATGACCGAAGCTAATTTCATCTGAATGGCTCAAATTCCATGAAAGCCCCAGATTTTATTTTGTTGCTAGTAATGTGTAAAACCAATTTGCAACAACTTTAATGAAACATCTGCACCAAAACTCAAATAAACTTTACATATTCGAGCAAACTTCACAGATTGCATCTACTTCAAAACAAAAACTGATGCATCTATTTTTCAGTTGAGGAATTATAGCCTCCAGAAATTAATGTCAACCACAAGTATCAAATTTTAGTGCAAATCAGCCCTGATTTTATTAACCCTGCAAGTTCATACCTACAAAACAATGCGAGATAGATCCCGCCACATAAAAATGCAAGCACCATAAGAAAGCAGAGAGATTCGTGCAGTTGATGAAAATATTATCAGCATGATTTGATCAACCTCATGAACAGGTCCTAAAACCAGAGACAAACATACACCATGTAATTTAGTTTTACCTCTGAGGTTTAGCTGCGAACAAATTAACGAGAAGAAAAGAAACGGAGAAGATGTGGAGGCAGAGGTGCAGCGGATCAAAGGAATCGACCCTGCCGGAGATGGGTTCACGTGCTAATCATTTTTGGATTATATGCCAAATTTTGTTCGAATTTTGCTATTATTACGAACGAAATATAGGATTGAGACCGCAAGACATATACAACAGAGTGCTATGTAGCCTTTGTTTTCTTTCCTTTTTCCTTTTTTCTTTCTTTTTATGTTGTCCGAGAAATACAACAACTTACGGTAATTGTGTTGCTCTTTTGAAACCCGCGACCCTTATATTTTATCAAATTACGAAAGGGGTCTAGATTGTTTTTAAATGAAACTGTATCTTGCTTGTAAAGAATGATATACAAGACCGCCCTTAATTTTTTTTTTTTTTAATCTTTTTCTTTTCTTTTTGTTTTTGTTCCTCACCGGTGTTAGGATGTACCATACATTTTAATAATTATATAAAACAGAAGCAATCAAGAAGTCAATGGTAGTTATTTATGAGAGGTTTTGATAAACAATAATGGAAATCATATGAGAAAATAATGTAAACAACATACTTTATGAATATGAAAATTCAGGATCGAATTAAATTGATTGCACTAAGATTATTCTAATTCATGTCTGCATTTTTCAGAAGATTGTGTATATATTATTTTAAGAACCAGAATATTCACATGTTGTGCATTACACCAATTTTATATCTTTCTTATTAAATTCATCGTTTCAAATATTATTGGAATTGTTGACATAATGTAATATTTTCTTTCATGAGGGTAGCTGGATGAGACGATATGGGCTTAAGAAGTCTCTATAAACACTTAAGTCAATTATTTATATATGAAAGAAGATAAAATATCATAAGCTCAAATAACTATCAAAAGGTCCCTACTAGAAGATAGAGACAAAAAGGGAATAAGGAAAAAGAAAGTGTCAAAGGGAAACGAAAAAAGAGATGAAAAAGAAGAGAAAAATGAAAAATGAGTGAAGCAAGTCAGGCACACCAACGAGAAGTTGAGAAATGACATCCCTCACCACTCTCAAGGCCAGGGGATAAAAATGGATCAGACCGAATGAGAAAGTGGATTGGGACTAAGACTTATTCATCTTCTTCAACCTCGCGACGATAGTTCCAGTGAGAATATCTCATCTAGCAAATAGAGATTTGACTTTCATTGTACAGTGAGAAATAAGAGACTGTAAAATACTCATGTTATATTGAATTTCTCTTCCTCAAACGCGCGTGAATGTAGGCATTGTGCCGAATCATATAAAGTTGTGTGTCTTAATCTCTTTATTTTCCTTACATTTACTTCTTATTCACTGTCATGGATGTACGTACGAATGCCGCACAGCTGTACCAGATCACTGTTGGGGGCTTCAGACCACGCCGTTCGAGATCTAAATCATCATAGCGGGTTGGGAATAACTATTTCTCATCTTTCAGCCTGTTGTACGATTTTTCGGCACTAACAATTCATTGACTTTTTAGAGATTATATCCTAACATATTTTGAGGGGTAATAGTTGCATATTTTTGTATAAGATAATATGATATGCAATTGATAACATTCGATAATATCATGAATCTTAATACCGTGTTAAAATATTGTTATAATCATATTCAAATAGAAAGATTACTATAATCATGTTTGAATTAAAAGGAGTGCGCAGAACTTGTATCATTACTCTATAAAATAAGGTGACAATGTGTACGTTTTTTAAAAATGACGAGGTGTTACTATTATTATCATTATTATTATTATTATTTGAGCTCCCCTTCAGGCTAGATGCAGTGAGAATGGGCTATTTACACCACCCAATGTTAGTGAAACACATCAGCATCTAATTGTGTAAAAATTTAAATCGTGATGGATTGAATTATGCCCCTTGTGTACTGAAACCATATTTCTCCAGTGTTCTGATATGTCATTACAGCCTAATACTTCAAACCATGGTGTAAAGTAAGGGTATTACCCGCACCATACTGTGTGGGGTAGCCCCCGCCCCTTCCCCCACCCCACATGGGGCGGGAGGTAGGGTTTTCACCCCCATCCCCCAGTCCGGTGGGCAGGATATGGGGCAGATTCACAATCCGTTCCGCCTCATGTCTACTTAAAAATATACTATTTTTCACTAGGTTTAAAAATTATTCCTAGGTCCAAAAGTGATTAAAAATACATTTTTAGACCCAAATTGTAAATTTAAATTTTGTAAATATGACTATAACATAATTTGAACTAGTGCATATTTTGTAAACAAGTCTAACAAATTGTAATATATATATTTATATATACATAATTTGTAAAATATAAATATATATTTATGTTTATATATATAAATATAATATACATATATATATAAACATGTAAGCGGGGGCGGGGCGGGGGAAATGCTGGTGGGGGCCCCCACCCCTGCATGGGCGAACTTGGGCTGCTTGCCCTGCCATGCTGGGTCGGGGCGGGGTGGGATAGCTGGGTGCGGGGTCCCGCTGCTCACCTCTAATGTAAAAAAACCTCTTCTCCCATGATTCTGCTATCACACTTCAACATTTTAGCCATTGTCTCCAACCCAACACACAAACTCCAGATTTTGTTATTCATTACAAATCAAACTGAGAGATTTCTCACCAACTCTTCAATATCTTCATACATCCTTAAAATCCTACATTTTATATGGAATTTCTAGTGAAAAAGAAATAACATACATATCATATTATATTTCTGGGAAAGAAAAAACCAAGAGAAAAAATAAAAAAACCAAATAGGAGATTTTGACATTTCCACTCATATATATACATACACACACATATATATATATATATATATATTAATATTTGGACATGGGAGAGGGGATGTTTAGGGTTTGCTCATTGTAACTAGCCTATGCTTAAACTCATATGGAAATCCTACACAACGATCTAGCGATGATGACCACCATTGAATGCCTACTTATTTTCTCGTGAAAGATTGGTGAGATGTGGGAGGAGTGGAAAGTGAAAACCACACCACCATAACTTATACCATGTCAAGTTATGCATTTTACCGTGTTTGGTTTTCGATAAAGTCACAAGAAAGATGCATGACATTTACAAAATTTGATTTCTGTTTTCTTATTTTGTTGAAGATCTATCTCTATTTTTTGAGACAAATTCAGGAAGATGATGGATTGATTTGGAAGGCGAATGGAAATTGTTTTGGTTTAAAATGAGTGAGGATCTCGTGCTTTGTATGTCTACTATATAACACATATGAGATTGAAGTGGTGCTTTTCCATAGGGGGTGTGAATGTTCTGTTTACATTGCATTTGGCGTGAAGATTAAGATTATATTTGGATTTAGATATAAGATGAGATAAATTAAGATGGTTTGTGAATAATAATAAGATTTGTGAGTTGAAATTTGTGAATAGTAATGAATCAATCCAAACCGATTCTAATTCTTTTTTTTACATATAAGACTGAGTGTTACTGTTAATAAAAAAATGATGTACGTTGCTTTCCCAAGTTGTACCCCAAATTGTCCTTAGTGAATTTTCATTTTTTTTAGATATGAAAAAAAACACACACAAATTTATTAATAATAACTTTCTTTAATATTAAAAAAAACAAAATGTACTAGGGCAAGTTAGCATTTATTAATAAATGAAGGTAAGGGCCAGTTTTCATATATCAAGAACTAAAAGGGGCTGAGCCTGTAAATTTACCAAAAATGGCAAATGAAGCTCCCTTTTGGCAAAATACGCATATGAAGCAAAACTGTGTTGGGTTACCTTGGCGTCATTTGGATATTCGATGGCAAGCTCCGTGCAACGCATCTCAGGCCACGCTCGTGCTTTCCGAACCACACTAGTCCCATGGTCCAGACCCTTCTCCGCTGATGCATTGGTCGAGGTCAAGCCCGGCGAGATCGGCATGGTCTCCGGAATCCCCGAAGAGCACCTTCGTCGTAGGGTACAGCCTGAACTGACTTTTCCATAAAATTATTCTTTTTGTGTTTTATTGTTTTGATCCACTTTCAATTGGGTCACATTGTTTTAGTTTGTTTTTCTTCTTACCCATTTTCAAATGGATCATATACTTGTTGATAATTGCGAGGTTTCATGAACTTGGACTTCTAGGGATTAGGGAATTTCATTTTCCCAAGTTAGCCCATTTCCGATAGCTCTCTATATCAAAAGTTTGATCTTGGAGTGTTATTCTTTTTTTTTTTTTTTTTTTTTTTTGAGGGGGATTGATCTAGCTGGAAACATTTATATATACGTGGGGAGGAGCATTCGTACACATATATGGAAAGAATAATCTCACTTTGAGGGTGAGGACCTCCGGGTAGAAGAATAAGATAGAAGGGAAAATTGAGTTTTCTGGTACTGTTTGGATGATTCTTCAAAGCCAGGTTGCTCAGTATATATAACCCACGTACTGGGCCTAGGCTAAAAAGTAACAAGAAGATAATAAAACTACAATCTGCAAACTAGTTAACGCTACGGGCCTAAGCCCACTACCTGTTACAACCCAAAGGCCCATGGGCTTAGGCTGAGTCAAAGTTAATTAGGCTTGTTACATTGCTGTCCCCTTCAAAGAACCTTGTCCTCAAGGTTGAGAGCACCTCAACAACATTGTAGTATACATATCCATCCATTTCATAGTTACCAGCTCCAACCCAAAAAAACATGGTTAAAATTCGTTAAGATTATCTCCCTTGTTGAGTCAACCCAAGCCGGCCCAAGGATTAAGTTGTTGACCCCTATTGCCCAAGAGCAGTAACTTCCTCATAGAAATCATTGCCTGCAAAAGGCCATTATTTGGTTCCAGCCTTTGTTGAAAGTAACTAAGTGCATGCGATGTAGTGTCTGGGTTCATCTCGTCATTAAGAATAATCACAGCCTTTGTAACTAACTTTTGAAGACATGCTTTTGCAATTTCAACATAAATTCTTCCCACTTGCTTTATTGCACCAAGAGTTATCTTGACAACATCATCATCACCAGTATGCCCCACCATGTCACCATTTGGTAGATTAACACGCATGTGGTCAAATTTACGGCTAAGTATAACATCTCTCACTTTTTCGGTAATTTCCACTGCCTTCATCTTTGGCTAGACATTGAATGTAATTATGAAATCACTTGGAATTTCAACGTATTCCTCTAGTGTTGACTTAAAATATCTAGAGCAATTTGCATTCCACCAGAAAGTTACATGGCCAACTTCGATGGCCTCACTGCAAGAAAATATATGGATTCCATTTTTCACTAGATATTCTCTCAATTTCTGGAGGTGAAACAATGTAATGACTTGGAAGCTTCAACTCACCATCATACTGAAGTATTCCAGCATAATAGATTTTAGGAAATCGAGCCCGATCGAATTTGTAAAAATTCTCATATTCAAGTGCCTTAGTAATTCTGTCCATACGGTCTGCTCGGAAATTGAATATAACCACTACATCCCCATCCACTATAGAACATGCTTCCCAATCTCATCAATTATAACAATAGGAGGCAAGTAATGGTCATTCGCTTTAAGTTCCTCATTTAGTTTCTTGACAGCTCCAACCTTATATCTATCAGATTTGGTCGAATACCTCTTTGAGGTGCTTTCTTCTCATTATATAAAAAATAGTTCCAGAAATAATTACAAAGATAAGATTGAGAATTCAATTTGAATCTCAACAAACTACATCTTTATCTTATCTAAACTAACTTGACTTTATCCTATCTAAATATGTACAAGTTTAATTTAAATACAAGATAAGATTAGTAAATAAATCCTAATCTATTTGAAATTCAGTTCTGTTGTATACCAGTAAAATAGGAGATTAGTTGCCATGTAATCCTAGCCGCAACCTAGTAAAATAGGTGATTAGCTGCCTAGCTACCGTATCTTAAAGAAAACCATAGTTTTCCTTTGATAATATCCAAGATCAACACACATGGCCAGGAGTGTATTGTAGAGAACTACATTTAACCCCATCCCTTTTTGCTTCATCTCCTTGTAGGTGAACCATGTTAGAAAAACCACAATAGGCAATGAGCATAACATCAAACCAGTAGCAGACTTCCAGCAAGTCATTGGGTCAAACTTAGAGTGAAGGGTACCAAACAGAGGTGCCCAGCTATCTCACAGAAAAAACTAATTCGACTTAGGACAACATTAGCTTCAATGAGTGCAATTGGCCTATTTATTCCGGTTGCCGCAATGTACATAGGAGCTGCATGCATTGCCAGTCCATCAGCATCTATCATAGCAGAATAAGTAACATCATTGGAGTCACACCCAAAAGTAGGCATCATCGGAATCACCTTCGCACAATCAGCCTTCAATAAATTTTTTAGACCCATCCCAATTCTCACATCAAACACACTCTCCACTCCACACTCCAAATTCTTTTCCAGCACATCTACCACACAACCCAAATAATTACTCTCTCTGAGTGACATGATGTACTACATTATTTCTTACAAAAAAGTTTTGGGACTTTTTCAGTGGCTCAATGGTGTCCTGGCCATTCCAATTCATTCCCAAAGGATTTCTTTCTCTTCCTCTATTAAAGGGCTTGAAAACAACTTTAAGTGGCAAAACAACAAGCAGCTGAGGAGGAAGTTTCGTATCTACTGAAACTTGCAACCCCATACGAATTCTCCATTCCCCTCCACCAGAGCTTACAAACAAATTATAAAAGACCCCATATACCTCAAAATTACCTTCCATAGTATGTTGTGCACTCGAATTTCGATAGAAACTGAAAATGGTGACATGGAAAATGTGCTTACCACTGGGAATGGAGACAAAAACTGCCGCATCATCATAGGTCATGTAATTCCCAGCCAAACGTGGCACATCTCGTGGTTCATGAAAGGATCGAGTTAAGGCTGTGGAGAAGCTTCGGACCCCATTCAAAATTGGTTTGGAGAACCAGAGACCAAAGTTGTTGCAGCAAATTTTGAGGTTGCAGCTGAAGACCTGAGTCTTCTTTACAGAAGCCGAAGCTGTTGCTGCTACTCCTCTCCCCATAGCAAGGCTTTGTAACTCCCTGAATGGCTCGACCGCACGATTGACGATGTTAATGAAGGTGACTGAGAGGCTGACAGGATTGCCTTGTCCACCATGGATGAATGGAATTGGTGTGGATGTGGAACCACACCAGGATTGAAGTTTTGGAGAGATCTATGGGTTGAAATATGGTATGACTGGATTTTGTGGTGAAGGTGAGGAGTTGAGAAACTGAAAATCGATTCCATCGGGGTCAAACTTCCGTTGGATGGCTAGGTTGTCCCCTTTTTCAGTTAGTGTATAGTTAGGACTAGGGATGACCTACATAAAGAAAGGAAAGAGAAAGTAAAATCTGAGAGTAAAGGAAGGAAACAAAAATTGGGGAGGGAGATCTGAGCGTTGAAAAAATAATTTCCAATTTGTAAAGGGATTTCTAGGAACAGAAGAAAGAGTAATTGCGTCGGAATAACACTTATCTCGTTCTTCCTCTTCCTGCAACTCACAAAGCAGTTGTTCAAGATGATTAAATTTTTCTTCAAAATCCTTCATGCCATCAATTACATGTTGATGTAGAATTTTGAGAATTTCGTGAATTTGTTCCATTGACTCACTGATTTTGCTGAAGGATACAAATATTTTCTCCATGATGGCACAAAGATCGGTGTCTCTCTGATACCAATTTGTAACACACCACAAAGAGTTAGAAAGAATAATCTCACTTCGAGGGTGAGGACCTCTGGGTAGAAGAAGAAGATAGAAGGAAAATTAAGTTTTTTGATTCTATTTGGATGATTCTTCAGAGCCAAGTTGCTCAGTACATATAACCCACGTACTGGGTCTGGGCTAAAAAGTAACAAGAAGATAATAAAACTACAATCTACGAACTAGTTAACGCTACGGGCCTAAGCCCACTACCTGTTACAACCCAAAGGCCCCATACAATAATCTAAAGCCAAAACTCGGGTAAAAAGAAGTAAGAGTAAAGGTAAATGTGGCCCATGGGCTTGGGTTGAGTCCAAGTTAATTAGGCTTGTTACAAATACTGATAGGCACACCTTTGCGCACAGAAAGAAGTAAAAAATTTGTTGTTATTGACTGGCCAATATTTTGCTAATAGTGGATTGGTATGTATCAATTTCTAGGTGGTAAGAACGAGATCTTTTGAATGTTCGAAACATGCCTGATTAAACTTGACTTATTTCTTGTATGCTCTAGCACTACTTAAGAGAAGTCGGTATATGTATGTAGTTGGGAAAATATCTATTTTGTCATGGTTATATAAATAGATTCCATGAGTTACTAAGGACATGACAAGCTGTTGGTCAAAGGGAACTCAAGGCATAAGTTTGATCTGGTTCTTTTTGTCACTGGATTGTCATAGTTGCTTGAGTTATTAAGCTTTTTTTTTTTTTTTTTTCATCTATTCGATAATTGTGTTTAAGATTTTCAGTCCAGAGCACTTCTTCTCACTTCAGTTTTTGACATATGTATTATAGGTTTTCATTCTCTCGCCTGCTAGAACTGCAACCCAACAAGGATCAGGGAAAGTTGGAAGGTGGAAGATCAATTTTATGTCAACACAAAAGTATGTTCTTTTATCTGTGTAATTCCTCTTGGGGAAGCCTTTCTAGTCGTGAGCTTTGAATTCTCTTTTGCTTTGATGGTTTTATGTGGTAGGAATATTTTCTACCGTTATTCACTATGGCTCGGTGGATAAATACCGTTTATTGAATGCAATCTTATGCTCTTGGCTTTCTGCAGAGAAGCCTGATTGATCTCATGGAAATGATACTTCCATATGCTGACAATATGTTGTCAAAGATATGCATAATGGTGAAATCGAGCTTTTCCAGAAAATTTCTTTATTATACCGAACATATTTTGTATTTAGAAAAAGTATAAGTCACAAGTTGATTACAGTGGTTTATTAATAGCAATTATCTCTATTTTTTGTGAAGCCTAGGAAAACAAGATATCTCTATTTTGTGAATATTTCTTAAATATTTGTGATTTCTTGAATTTCTGAATATTTATGTAATGACTGTCATATATATATATATATTTATATATATATATATATTTTTTTTTTAACTTTAGAATATCTATCTAGAATTCAGGCCAGACAGCAATGTTCATCATTTATGCACTTGAGCAACTAATGGATGCCCCAGGGCAATGGCCAACACATATTACAAGCTCCCCTCCTCCAATATTTGTTCTTACGAGAGGGCAATCAAGTTCTTTAACAAAAATGCATTAGTTCTTTAAATTTATTTGGTGATAATTTGATGCACCTGCCCCTTGTACAGTGAATTACTTTTAAAAAAATCATATACACCCGATTACATATTTTATTGTTTCTCCTCACTAATCAATAAGTTTGTAGGTGGGAAAATCCATTGATGGGCTGGACGTCCACAGGGGACCCATATGCCCACGTTGGTGATTCTGCACTGAGTTTTGACAGTGAAGAAGCTGCAAAGTCATTTGCAGAAAGGCATGGTTGGGACTATGTGGTATGTGTTGTTCAATGTTTTTGAAAACTTGACATTGCAAGTCGTTTTTTTTTTTTTTTTTTTTTTTTCCTCTTTTGGATCTTTGATATGTAATCGTTTCAAATCTAATTATTTCTAGGTCCATTCTCATACCTTTTTTTTTTTTTTTTTGTGCAATTGCACATGCTTTCACATTGTCTGTTCTTTTCTTGTCTTGTTTAGTTGCGTCTGGTTCCAGTAAACTTACTTGGTAGATTGACATAAAGACAAGTTGAAATTTAGCCGTTTATTGCCCCTTCGTGAATTGTAGAGCTAATGATAGCTGTACGTCTCCACATCTTCATATCTTGTATAATGTTCTTTTCCTGTGGGTTTTTTGTATGCATGCAACGCTATACTCTATTACCTTCCTTTTTCCAAAATTTTAAATTTTTATAGCCGTGAGCATCTTCTGATTCATTATTTTAAATTTTCTTTGTTATAATAGGCTTTAGTGTTATTGGTTGAAATTTCTCTTGATTCTTCTTTGATGGATTCACAATTTTCTCTGACCTTGACTATTAGTTCTCGTTAATTCTATTTACAATAATTCTTGAACTCATCTGCAGGTTAAGAAACGCCACACGCCATTATTGAAGGTTTGAGATTCTTTCACCTTTTCTTTTGACATTTTTTGTTATTTTTCATGATCCCATGTATGGCAAAATCTTTTTCTTATGGGTTAGGGTTTGACTAGGGGACTCGCAGAGTCACAGTTGATGCTGTTAGATTTGTCACTATTAATAACACTCTGTGCTAGGCTTTAGAATAGCAAAGAGCGGAATAATCTTGAAGATTTGAAAAATTGCAATGGTTAGTTTCTAGCTTCTCCATCGCTGGTTACAAAGCTTGAAGCTGTGCTGTTTAGGAGCAGTAAGAGCTGTTAATGGCATATCTATTCAAAATCTAGCTGCCCTTGCCAGCCATTAGAGTTCCTTAATGATATGATTTTTTTTTAAATATAAATAAGAGGTAAATTTTATTGATAAGAATGGAATAGGCATAGCCTATGTACACAAGAGGTATACAAAAGAACGCCTAAATACATTCTAGAGTCGCTAAATCAAGGATTAGAAGTCATGAACATTGTTTATACTAAGCACAATGGCTGAAAACCAAAGCAATAACGTGTGTACAAAAAATATCTGAAGCTCTGTCATTGTGCACTCCATATCTTCAAAGCATCGCGCATTCCTTTCTGACCAAGTACATCACATAATGCACAACGGAATCATCTTCCATACTGCCGCCACTTGGGGACAGCTTTGAATTTCATTTTTTTTTATAAGTGGACAGCCTTGAATTTCCTTCCAACAAACAAGTAAATCAATCACCCTCAATGGCATTACCCAAGCAACATCAACTCTTCTAAAGATCTTATTCCATGGCACTCTTGTCACCTCACAATGCAATAATAAGTGATCCATTGATTCACCATGTTTTTTGCACAAATAGCACCAATCCATCACAATGAGCCCCCTCTTCCTTAAGTTGTCCGTGGTCAAAATATTCCCAGGAGCAGCAGTCCATACAAAAAAAGCTAATTTGGAAGGCACACGAGACCTCCAAATAATTTTCCACAGGAAGGGTACGTTACCTTGTGATGACAATTTTTTGTAATATGCCTTGACTGTAAACTTCTTGCTGCCATTGGACCTCCATTGTATCCTATCCCCCTATGCCATTATACTTCCTGTGGAGTATATCAATCCGAAAAATTCTGAAACGGTATGCAATTCCCAATCATGAATATCCCTATTAAATAGGACATTCCATCGGTGAGAATCATGAGAAAATGCAAGCAGATTCGCCACAGATGCATCCTTATTAACTGCAATACTATAGAGAGTTGGGAAGGCCCTATCAAGAGCGCGATCTCCACACCAAACATCGTGTCAAAACTTGATTCTAGTACCCTCTCCAACCACGAAACGGATATGGTATTTGAAACATTGCCAACCCCTCCTAATAATTTCCACATGCCCATGCCATACCCCCAACCCCCCCCCCCCCCTCCTTCTCACTTCATCGAAACATCAGTCCCCCCAAGCACTTCCGTTTTAAAGTCAATAACTTCCTTCCACAGTGAATCCCCCTCCAAGTGGTACCTACATAGCCATTTCCCTAATAGAGTTTTATTGAAAGTTTTCAAATTGCACACTCCCAATCCACCGTTCAAGATTGGGGAGCAAATTTTATTCGAATTAACAAGATGGAATTTTGTTTCCTTCTCTACTCCACCCCACAAAAAAGTCCGAAATAACTTCTCGATCATATTCGCCACCCTAGCAGGCAATGGAAATAGAGATAAAAAAAAAATAGGTCGGAAGGTTAGATAAAATGCTCATAATCAGTGTGAGTCAACCCCCTTTTGATAAATACAACTGTTTCCAACCAGCCAACCTTTTTCTCAACTTTCTCAATAACCCCTTCCCAAATAGCTCTAGCTTTAAAGGTTGCCCCCAACAGAAGGCCCAAATATTTCATTAGCAAAGAAGACACTTTACAACCCAAGAGACTCACCAAACTATTGATTCTAGGCACCACACCCACCACCACCATCTCGGACTTACCAAGATTCACCTTAAGTCCCGACACGGCTTCAAAGCATAACGAGTGCTTGTAAAGCTTGAATCTGGCCAAGATCCACTTCACAAAAGAGGAGAGTGTCATCTGCAAATAAGAGATGTGAGATTATGATATAGCCATTAGTATCATTGCCCACCCAAAAACCGGATAAAAAACCTTCTTCAACAACAACCTTCACCATCCGACCAAGTGCCCCCATAACAATAACGAAAAGAAAAGGAAATAATGGATCCCCTTGTCGCAATCCACAGGAATTGTTAAAAAATTCAGCAGGGGTGCCATTAACTAGCACTAAGAAGCGAGCAGTAGTAATACAATGTCGAATTCATGAAATCCACCTATCACCAAAGCCACACCTCTCGAGCAAACAAAAGAGAAACTCCCAATTCACATGGTCATATGCCTTTTCCATGTCCACCTTGCATAGAATACTTGGTACTCCCCCTTCAACCTGTGATCCAAGCACTCATTGGCAGTGAGATCTGAATCAGATTTGTCTCCCCTGAACAAATGCATTTTGAGGCTTAGAAATAATTTGTTCCATTATCAAGTTTAGCCGATTAGCAAGAACCTTCGAAATAATCTTGTATACCCCACTCACCAGTCTTATCGGGCATAAATCCTCAACTTTCGTAGCCCCATGATTCTTCAGTATGAGAGCAATGAACTTCACATTGAAGCATTTCTCAAACTTTTTGAAGGAGTGGAATTCAAGAAAAATCCGCATAACATCACATTTCACAATCTCCTAACAAGCTTGTAAGAATCCCAACAAAAAAACATTTGGACCGGCGCTTTGTCTTTAACCATGCCACTAATGACCTTATAAATCTCATCTTCGGCAAAAGGTCTTTCCAACCAGGTCGTACTCTGCAGATCAATAGACTCAAAAAAAAATCATTGAGCTTTGGCCTCCAATAGGTTGGCTACGTGAGGAGGTTCTCATAACAATGCACAATATGGTTATCTATTTTGGAGGGGAAAGAGAGCACTTGATTACCTGAATGGAGTGTCTCAATAGCATTGATGCGCCTATGTGAATTAGCCACTTTATGGAAGAACTTCATGCATTTATCACCTTCTTTTAACCAAAGGGCCCTAGATTTTTATTGTCGCAAGGTTTTCTCCATCAACAACACCCTTTCTAGTTTATACACGACTGAACTTTTCCTCAACCATACCTCCTCCGAGGTGTCTCCCGTCAATTCCCTTCACCTCTAACTCTTGTAGCTCCTCCATAAGGGTAGTTTTCTAGTTGTCAACACTGCAAAAAACTTCCAAGTTCCACTTCTTTAAATCTTGCTTCAGAACCTTAAGCTCAAGAATAAATATGGGAGCACCCGTGAACTGATAAGAAGACCATCAAGAATGAACCTTCTCTACAAAACCATCAGTTCCTAACCACATATTTTCAAACTTGAAATACTGGCGTCCCCCATGAATACCTCCACAATCTAATAAAATAGGAAAGTGATCCGAGCAAACACGGGGCAACCACTTCTGACACAACTCTGGAAAGTGTGCCTTCCATGAAAGGGAGACGAGAAACCTATCCAATCTCGACTAGCCCCGACTATTAGACCATGTGAACCAGCCCCCAGGGCCCCAACAAGGGGGAGATCCATGAGATCCAAATCAAATATGAACTCAGAGAACTCCTCCATGGCCTGCGATAATTCCCCGATCGCTCACTAGGAAAGCGAGTGCTATTGAAGTCCCCACCCATAAATAATATAAACCCGCCAACTCCTCCCATAGCCTTCTCCTATCTCTACCCATGTTTGGCCCATAGATGCCTACACAAGTCCACTCCCATCCATCAACAACATTTTTAAAGAAACTAGCGATCGAGAAATTCCCAACACATAATCGTTTACTTATTAAAATATATATATATATATTCCCAACACATTCATGTACTGCCTCCACCACTCTTTTATCCCACATTAAAAGAATACCACCTGAAGCACCCAACGATGCCAAATAGGATCAACCCACGTACGAACACCCCCACAGACTCTAATGATTCTTCTATCAATGACCCGCAATTTTGTTTCTTGTTGACACACCACATCAACCTTCCACATCTGCAATAAGGATTTTATGCGAAGGTGCTTATAGCGATCACTAAGCCCCCGCATGTTCCAAGAGAGGATCTTAGGTTTCATGAGCAATAGTGACCCCCCCTCCCTTTCAATCTATCCCTTCCGCCACTCCCCTCCTTCGCTGCATAATTAATAGTACATTTGAGCCTTTTGAGTTCCCCGTCTCTCTTTGTGGCAGACTTCGATCAACCATTTTCAATGGCAACAAGAAGGGCCCTGAACTGCTCTTCAAAACCTATACAAGAAACCCCAATGCAAGCTTGTAACTCCTCTACCTTCTTAAACATCCACTTGGAAATGGACCTGTCTGAATTAGGATTGGGAGGGAGCGTGCATAATGGGGTTGGTTTAGCAACCCCTCCATCAAAGCATTCTCTGTCGTAGATAACCAACTGCAGATCCGATCCATCTGGCACCCCCACAAAGAGCACCTCCTTCCTCAAGTCCTTGCCCAACTCCCTATGACTACCTTGAGGGCCCACTCCTCTAGTTTCCGGTGAGATTTCTGGTGCTAGGACACCATCGGTAGGGGTAGTGGCCTCCGACACTACTCTTTGTGACTACCCAACTGAGGAAATGGGACAGTTGAGTATTCTCGTAGCCCTTTCTTCTATAACTTCAACCCCCGGCTATCTTTTCAACGGGGTTGTCGTCGTAGGTGCAACGACAACCACCGTCGGGCTAGTCTGTGCTGGTCCTGACACGTCGGAGGCTAGGGAGACGTTAGTGTTGCTCGATCTCGCACCTCCTTGCTCTGTGAATACCACCGTCGACAGCGTAGCATCCATCAGTGGTCCGCAACCTTCGGCAAGGTCACCTGAGTCTTCGCCAGCGATGGTGACTGGTACCCACTTGCCGATGGGCCAGCTTCAACCTGCATTCTTCTCCTCCAAACAAGGCCTGCCTGTTGTTTGGAAGACTGCATACCCATGGGCTGAAGCCCAACACCTGGGCCCAATACCTTTTTCCTTCCCTTTAGGCTGACCCAAAACCTTTTCCTTCCCTTTAGGCCCACTTTGCTGACCCTGGCCTATTTGACCACGAGAGCCTGAAACAACATTCCTATTATTTTCTACATTCAAACCACAGCCCAAGCCCAAGCCCAAGCCCACCCCATTTTTCTCCTTAACACACCGTATTAGCCAGTTAACCTTATCAGTCATTTCGCCCAGCTGGCTCTTCATTACAGTCGACACTTGATGCACCGTTTCCTCATTCAGACCAACAATACCCCTGCCACCCCCCTCACGTCTCTGGGCACCTGCAGAAATGGTGGCACCACCTGACCTTTGCAGACCTACCGCTCCTACTAGTCTGACATGATCGCGAGGCAACTCCAAAACCCGTGGTTGTTGGAATACCTCCTTGTATGACCGAGTGTCAGAAGTGGCTACCGTTGTCACTGGCGGTGACAAACGAGCAGGACCACCTTCTCTTCCAGCTTCCTTCAATACCTTCGCTAGCTTCCTCCAACCCATGCACCCTATCCCCTAGTATGAAGATGAAACTCCGGCAGCCTCCCCCATCGTACTCCACCAGTGCCATGTAAAAGCCTTGGGAGTTAGAGCAACGCTGTGCAATGAAGCCCCTGTCCCCTTCCCAATGAGCAGTGTAAAACTCCTTTCTCCCAACCTTAGGACACTCCTCCAAAGCTTTGGTAAACCATCATACCGTAGCTAGCCCCAAGCTCATATCTTTCACAACTTTCCATCCTTTCTCAGTTAAAAGCACATAGCGTCCATCCCTTATCACCTCAAAAACCTTGGATTCAATTGCAACGCATTTCGTAGGAGGCATTTTCCTTCCAATACAGTCAGAAAAACGCCATCAATGATATGAATTCTTATTACAATCCTTTCTTCCTGTAAATGATGTTTTCCTAACATGTTGAACTGTAGAGATGGTTTACTGATGGCTTTAGTGGTGTTATCAGTAGCGTAGTCCATTTTTGTTTGGGTAAACAGAAGAGGAATGCCTGTCTTTAAGCTCAATCGTTTTCCTTATCTGGTTGCTTAGCCTTTTGAGCTTGTACTAGTCTCCTTTTTAATCGCAATTCTTGGGGTATCGACCATTGACTGACCTGTGTGTGTCTTTGTTGCACTAGGGTTTGAATCCCTCTCTCCAACATTTTTTTTCTCCCTCTCTTTTTATTTCATCCTTGTAGTATAATGCTGGCATGGTGGTCATCCAATAATTGCTGTTGGCACATAGAAGACATTGTAGTTCTTTTATGTCCTACTTTACCATTATGGTTTTGTCATGATGCATGAAGAATTGAAGTCCTGGCTCCTGTGGAAGATTTCAAATGTTATCTTGAAGTCTCTCTGTTCCTTTTTTTTCCTTGCATATGGAGTTGTTTTTTCGACTTTCTGAATTGGAAAATGATGCTTAATTGGCAAAAGGAGAAGAGAACAAGGAGGATATCTCCTTCCAAAAAGTAAAAAAGTCACTATGATGAGAATAGATATGGAGTGTGGATGAAAACGTTTAACAAGTTTGAGAGTTAACTAGTCATGCAGAATGATGATTTTAGATCTTGTTAATACGCCCAGAAAAATTTAAGATGTGTATCGTATGCAATAATTCAAAATAAGTTCTAGGCCTAAAGTGCTCTAGAATAAATATTAAAATGTGGCAATATAAGTTGAGGATTTAGATGGTTGTGGGTCAGTGTTCGGCCAGCCGTGCATTGTTGCATCAACCCATGTCTAGGGAAGCATGACATGATCATAGCTGTCTTAGTTGCTGATTCATCAGCAGGTTAAAATGTCCATATCAATCGTAATAATGTTGAAGCTTCTGCTCTGATTGCAGGTGAAGGCATATGCAGACAATTTCAAGTGGAAGGGCCTTCCCAAACCAGAGGAAGATTGATTTTATTTCTCACTTCTCTCTCTCTTGGTTCTATTATATAAGAGACGAGCAGCCTTGAATTTTTCCTTGTATCACATTTTTCTTAAAAAGGTCGCTTTGCCCCAAATGAATTTTAATAAATGGGAGTTGAAGTTGTACTCGGTAAAACTATGGCACATTTAAGTTGCATCCGCAGTGCGATAGACTAATTAAGAATTCCGTCCCCCCCCCCCCCCCCCTTCTAGTATTGGCATTGATTTCATCAAATTTATCTCTAAAATTTGATAAAAATAAATATTTTTATAAATTCAAAACTCTCTAGTCATAACTCTACATTGGGATTAACCATTAAATTAATCAAATAATAAATAATAATAATATTTTTAATTTATCTTTTTCATATTTTATAATTACACTTTAATTAATAATTTAATTTGATGCGTATTTATTGTTTCCCAACTTAAATATATTATGGTTCAAAATTGAGAAACAATAATTTAAGTAAATAAAATAATAGTAATAACAGTTAGTCTTCACTTATATACTGTAGTTTAAAGTTAAAGATTTTAGTGTATGTTGAATCTAATTAAGTGATTTTAAATACAAATTTATTGAATTTTGAATATGACACTCATTTGATAGTCTAACGCCAACTGTTGCCGGAAAGTTGCTCATCTCCTGCCTTTTTGTGACAGTCTCACGGCATTAGAGTAGCTGGTGCTAATCCATATGAATCTGCTCAAAGGTTACGTACTATATGTGTTTTCAAGTAACGAAACAAATTGTTGCCCGAAAGTTGATTTTAATACGTTGAGGTACTTTTGGTCATCGCTGTTAACTGCCTTCAGCCACACGGCTACGGGCCCTAATGTCAGCGGCATAATGGCATTGCATACATTACCCCTCATTGCTTTATTCAAAGAGGCAATGCGGCACTTAGTTCAGTTTGGATAGTAAAATGAGATGGGATGATTTTAAATGAAAGTTGAATAAAATATTATTTTTTAATATTATTATTGTTTTAGAATTTGAAAAAATTAAATTGTTTATTATATTTTGTATGGAAATTTGAGAAAATTTTAATGATGAGATAAGATGATATGAAACACTTTTACCATCCAAACGGGACCTAGTCGCCGATGTATTGACTCTTTGATCCAGAAGTCTTTTATGTCCTTAATTTTTTGGGCTAGCTGTGAAATAATACAGTGAAAATGAGGAAATTAACACCAGGACAAGAGCCAAAAAGCTTCAAATACAGAATCATGAGCATGTTGATTTGCAATATAAATGTATCCTAATATAACCGCTGGGTACGGACCTTGCAATATGAAACCTATCCTTGTATCTGTCCCCTCGACGATCAACCTATCTTGGCAGATTTTAATATTTTATGAAGTGTAAGAATGTATCATTCATGCACTCTGATGAATGCACTCTGATGACTGATACCGTACGTGCACTCGCACAGCCACCGGCCTAGCACCGTGTCATGATCAAAGTGTGCCGCATCTCTCATGTGTAAGCCAAGCTTAATCATATATATGTACTTTGTTACAAGCCAGGTTCTCATGAGAGCTAACCATCGCTTTCGAGTATAAGATTGTAAAGGGTCGTTGCTTTTAGAATGTATAAGCATGACATCAAGTCATTCCAATAAGTAGAGTTATTGGATGTGTCGATAAATGAGCAACTGTTGATGCAGTTGAAGAGCATGGAAGTATACCATGATCCAAGTGTTGAGTTAGAATCACCATCTGATTCATTATTCTTTTTAACTCTCAAGTAAGAATCTTATCAATTCATTTCCTCTCATAGACCTTACATCAGACGTGGATTCAGAGGTCACCATCTTCTTTTCATTATATCATCAGCAACTTGCCATTCTGTAATGAGCACAAAAAGGTGGTTAATTGCAATACTTATTATTCAACATAACCCGGAACAAAATTTCGAGTATGCCTCCACAGGATGGCAGATTAATCCAATATATAGCCAACATCAAAAATCTGATGCGGCATTATGTGAAAGACATCCGCGACATACTTCTGATCTACTAAAACTAATTTTTCAAGCTGCAGCATTGCAACTTCAAAGGACTGCTGTATCAACAGTAATTCCACTTGAATCAGGTAGCAGTTCCTTCGTATAGTACTTGGATTTGCGGGACAGATTGATCATTTTTCTCCTCTTTTCTGGTATTGACTCAATTGAACATTCCAAAAAACCACGCCTCACAAACCTGTAAAACAAAAAGTGGATATAAGTTTTCCAAAAGCGAGCATTTTACCCTGTTCACCAAGCCATAAAATAACAGTAATGACAATAAACTGAATACCAAACAAACATATTTCTCAGTCGCAGGTTGGTTTTGGTTGCTATTTTTTTTTTTTTTTTTACAAGTAATAAGAAATTTATTAATGCAATTAGAGAGGCGTAGCCTAAGTACACAGGAAGTATACAAGCAGAAACACCTAAATACAAGCTATGAAACTAGGAACTAGCAAAGTCTAAAAAAGAAACATTTAAAGAACCCCCGTTCAGTACAAGAGTATTCGCCCAAAAACAAAGAGTTCAAAAGAAAAACTCTCTAATTTCTCCCAACGGGCGAGCTCTGTCATCAAAACAGCATCCAATTTTGGTTTTTGGATTCTTGTGACCGCTGAAATCTCTAACTTGTAATGGTATTCTACCACCACAATTAAGGGCTAATCAATAAAATTTGGAGCACAGCCTCTTCATAAAACTATATATATGTAGAAGAGAAATGTCTCTATAAGGCAAAATGCTCCACTGTATTTTTCAACCAGCAATCTACTTTCAGTGTTAAATATATTTTTTTGTTTTATAAGTCGTGTTATATATATATATATATATATTATTGAATCCATTGCAATCTGATACAGTAAGCATACATTTATGAAATTTATTTAAAGCAGCAGGGGGTTGCAAATTCATGCAGTAGGAGGGTGCAAACATACCAATCTGCTGTTCGTGTTGTAAGTAGGAAAAGCATCTCCAATCCAAGGGAGGATGCCTTCTTCTCAATGTAATCTGCAGTCATTTGCTCCAGTTATAAAATTGCAGACCAAAGGCCACAAGCAACAGACAGGTAATTATTTAATTAAAAAAAAAATAGGAAAAACCACCAATAGGATTTTCTGAATTCATATAATTGAACAGAAGCACTTGATGTCAACCGTTAAAGATTTTGTTTTTTTCTTGTATATGTGAATCTACTACTACATTGGTTCGGAGCACATTATATCCATGTTCATAATATAATCACCCTTCCAAAGAGTTCTCATAATGAATGATTCTGCTATGTTATTTATTACTCCTCACTCAGTTTCTGTCAGAACAAGGCGCTAGATATTGAACAGAAAAACACTAATAGTAATCTATGGGTACGCATCTCAGATGTTGCCAAACTGCAGTAATAAGGAAATTAAAATCATACCAAGTAATTTGTATCCTTGTCCTTGTCCACGGCAATCAGGAGAAACTGCAATAGCAGCAACCTCTCCACACTTCTCCTCAAAGAAAGGAAAAAGAGCAGCACAAGCAATTATCTGGCCATCTCTTTCCACAACAATGAAGGAATCCAATGCTTCAAGAAGCTACTAGCACAAAAACAAGTGAATAATGTTTCCAATTCAAATGAAACTAACACCAAACAGGGGCAGTTTTTCAGTGTTAATATTAATAACCACATCAGCAAATGCTACTCAGACCTGTTGATTAAGGGGAGGTTTGGATACAAAAAGCCCCTCATCTAATCTCATCTCATCTAATCATTACAATTTTTCCAAATTTTCATACAAAATACAATAAACAATTCAACTTTTGCAAATTTCAAAACAAAAATAATATTCTAACAATATATATATATTTTTATGCCGGGGAACCTCTCCAAGGCAGGGCCCTTCGGACCCACCCTTGCAGAGTAAACCCCGGTCCCATGCACCGCACCCTCGGATGTTTCCCTACACGGAACTGGTTAAATCGTTGGCTTTTCACCAGGAGGTGTGGCCCCAAATGATTGTTTGTAGCCATGAGGCGTTAAACCTTGAACCTTGAAGGAAGTGATACCCAAAGACTAAGGTCTTCACCACTTGGGCCAAACCCCCTTGGGGTTTTCTAACAATATTTTATTCAACTTTCAAATTTCGTCTCATCTCATCTCAACTCACTATCGAAACCTCTCCTTAACTATGAAAGAGCAAGGGCACAAACCTCTTGATCAGTTCGGAGAACAAGTATGCCAGATTCTTCCAAAGGTTGCATGATTTGTCTTATGCTAGAGAAATCTTCGGCCCTAGCCATCCGGGTTCCTTCATAGAGGTCACTACAGGATTTAATGCACAAGTTAGTGAATGGGATGAAGAACAGCATAATGAAGTATAAATCAGCAATATGATTGCATCCATTTTTTTTATAGGTAATATGATTGCATCATTCTAACTAAAAAAGACAGTTGCAGATACTTAAAAGGCAGATTCCAAATCATCTGGAGCATAATTTCTGAAGAAGGGATCATTCCAAGGTAGTAGTGCAACTTTTGTGGCATATAAATCACAATTTTCTCATTTCCTAAATTTGTTTTACTCATTGGAAATAAGAATCATGCAGGTGATACTAAAAATGGTTAATGCTTGAATGTTTATTGATCCTCATAATTAGGCAAAGAACAAGTACACAAGTAGTATACAAGAGAGAAATACCTAATTACAGCCTATGAGAAAGAAAAAGAAGCATAAAGCCATTAAAAAGTCTCAAGTACTAAACAAATCATACAAGGATAATTTATCAACAAGTCACCGAAAGTGACCAACATGTAAGTTACAAGGTAAGCACTGACCACAAAGTCAACTCAATCAAATAAATACTGATCCAAGGACAGTCCCACAAGCATTATGACAACGAGTTTAGCTACTCATCATCCCCACACACCACACTAGGGGAGTGCAAAATTCCGAGAATTCCGACTCCGTCCGACCTCCGCTCCGACACCGACTCCGACGGAGTCGGAGTTGTCGGAATTCGGAGTCGGAATTCGGAGTAGCTCTTAATAGTCATTCGGAGTCGGAGTCGGAGTCGGAGCTCCTGTAGCTCCGACTCCGACTCCGAATTTTTTTTTAAACCCAGCTGTAAAACAACGTCGTTTTACAGCTGGGTTTAAAAAAAAATTATTGAACGACACCGTTCCACTTAATATGGAACGGCGTCGTTTCATATATCTTCCTAAGGAAGACTTCCTTCATACGTTCCCCCCCCCTTCTTCTTCAGTTCTTCTTCTTCCTTCTTCAGTCCTTCTTCTTCCTTCTCCCTTCTCTCTCGCGTCTCCCGTCCCAGTGACTGAACCATCCTTTCTCTCTCGCGTCTTCCGTCCCAGTGCCAGCGTGCCGCCGTTCGTCGTTGCTCCTCCGTGCCGCCGTTCCTCGTTGCTCCTCTGTTCAGCTTCCACCTACGGTGAGCCCTAAATTTATGAGCCCTAAATTTAATTCAAGCACGTCTCTTATGAATTGGAGCCAGCAGCTGTTATTCTTGTGAATTAGTTGTATTGAATATTCAATATAGTCCCAAAACGGCGCTCAAAACCCTGAATTTTACATTGTATTGCAGACTTGCGCTCGAGCAAGGTGTCGAGCGCACGTTGTATTGAATATTGGCTCGAGCGAAAGACGAGCGAACCTCTCTTGATGGATTCTGCTCGAGCGCCACGTCGAGCACACGTCGAGCGAACATTTTTGGATGGGTTCTGCTCGAGCGTCACGTCGAGCGCACGTCGAGCGAATCTCTCTGGATGGGTTTTGCTCGAGCGCACGTCGAGCGAACCTCTCTAGATGGGTTCCACTGAGTCGAGCGCACGTCAACCGAACCTCGATGTAATAATACATCGATACAATAATATATTATGATACAATAACACATGTCCTATTGTATAATACAATAGCCTAGTTTATTTTTAAACTAATTTTTTGCTTCTAATTTAATTTTTTCAGCTTCATTGATTGTGATATGGATCCTAGACATAGTGGAGATGATCGTCCACAAGGGGATGTGGCGGATGCCAATGCTACAACTCCTACACCGGTGGGTACTTCCACCCCTAGAGCCACATCTAGGGCAGCTACATCTAGAGCAGCTACATCTTGTGCGAGTAGTCGACTCCCACTCCCAGTTGATATAAAGGATGAAGATATGTTCAACGAAGAGGAGGAGATGCCCATTGAGCAAGATCAACCACCATGACCTTCTAAAAAGAGGTCGTCGACATGAGAGCATTTCACCAAAATTCCTGGTGAAATTGCGAACCCAGTAGCAAGATGCCATTACTGTGGATCACTTTGTGGATGCCATTCGAAGAAGCAAGGTACCAGTGTGTTAATAGCACATCTAAATGGTTGTCAACGATATAAGATAGCGAAGGGATTGCAAGCCACTGATCAGACCAACCTCAGTTACCAAACTTCTACAGCCACTGATGGTACACAGACTAAGAAATTGGTCATCCCTCAATACAGTGAGAAGATGTTGAGGGACATGCTTGCAGAGATGATAATTACTGATGAGATGCCATTTACCACAGTCGAGAAAAGAGGCTTTCGAAAGTTTCTAAATTTTGTTGAGCCACGATTTCCCATTCCATCACGGTATACAGTGATGCGAGATTGTATGAAGAGGCATGCGAAGGACAAGGAGGAGATGAGGAAGATGTTTATTACCACTGGCCAGAGAGTGTCTTTTACGACTGACACATGGACTTCCAAATAGAACGTCTGCTACATGTGTATCACAGCACACTACATTGACAGTGAGTGGATTTTGCATAAAAAAATTATTGGTTTTAAAGAAATTGTGGATCATAAAGGTGCATCCATTGGGGCGAAGATGGATAATTGTTTGAAGGACTGGGGAATTCGAAAAGTGTTGTGTATTACAGTTGACAATGCCAGTGCGAATGAAACAACAATTGATTGGTTTAAGCGGAACACGACGGCGAGAGATGATGTCATTCGGGCCCACGAGTTTATTCACGTTCGATGCTGTGCTCATATCATTAACCTCATAGTTGTTGAGGGATTAAAAGAGGTTCATGATTCCATAACCCGAGTCCGCAACATTGTACGATATGTGAGGAGTTCCCCTCAAAGGCTTGCCAAGTTTAAGGCAATAGCAGAAGATCTGAAAATTGAATGTTCTAGTATGCTGTGCTTGGACGTTCCGACTCGATGGAATTCTACATACATGATGCTGGATGTGGCACAGAAGTACCAAAAAGCATTCGAGCGGATGGAGGTCGAGGATGGGGGCCTGAGGTATGCTTTGTTGGAGCCAACAGGACAGGGGCTCGGTACGCCAGACGCACATGATTGGACCAGTGTGAGTTATTTTGTTGAATTTTTAAGAACTTTTTATGAGATAACCATGCGGCTATCTGGATCCAAATATACGACTGCGAACTCATTTTTCAGCGAGCTCTCGGAGCTTCACTTCCAGTTGAAAAATAGTTGTACTGACTCTGCTGGATTGTTATCTGCTATGGCTACGAGGATGAAGATCAAATATGATAAATATTGAGGGAATATTGAGAAGATAAATAGATTGCTATTTGTGGCTGTGATCCTTGACCCCCGAGTTAAGTTGGCCGTTCTAGAATTTTGGGTAAATTCCGTCCTCAGGGCAGTGAAGGCTGCAGAGTTTATTAAATTGCTAAAAAGTGATGTTGATGACTTATATCATCACTACAGCACTAGTGCTCAGCCTTCATCCGCATTTGGTAGCTCCTCACATTCGAGACCGACAGGATTGACAGTTTCCTCAGGTGATACTGACCCATCTGTAGGGGTTAGAGGCAATCGTATTATACAGCAGTATCATCAACTTATGTCAACAAGAAATATTATGCATTGTATATCTGAGGTTGAACGATATTTTATAGAAGCTATCGAGGCACCTAGTGATGTATTTCAGTTATTAACTTGGTGGAAAGTTAATTCCACATAGTATCCAGTCCTTTCCGGTGTGGCCCAAGATGTGCTAGCCATTCCTGTCACTACGGTTGCCTCAGAGTCGGCATTTAGCACTGGAGGTCGCGTGTTGGATGCTTATCGGAGTTCATTGTCACTGTCAACCGTGGAGGCCCTCGTTTGCACACAGAATTGGATAAGTGAAACGCCTATTGGACTAGATACCGTTGGCGTTGATGCCGAGAGCTATAGGCTTGAATCGGGTAAGTTTATATGCTTTTAAATGATGATTTAATTATTTTTAATGTTTCTAACTTCTACTTTTTATGATTTTATAGATCTAATTGTGAACCCTAACATAATTACCGATGATTGAGAGTCTGGAACGGACGCTACTTGAGAGTTGGGATGGAGTTGAGAGAACCTCCTTTCTTGGTAAGAATCAAATTATTCTTTTACCGTATTCAATTTTTTATTATCAATTTTTTTTCATCTATTGATTGCTACTTTCTATCTTCATTTCAGGCATGACCAATGGAACAAAAAGTATTTGAATGAAATCCGTGTTTAATTTTTATGTAGTTATATTTCAAGATTGAGTCATATTGTTATTACGTTATAAATGAGACTGTTATAACTTATGGCTACATCATACATGTTATTTACTTTTTAAACTATTTATATAGTTATATTTATGTAGTTATATCCCGAGCAAAGACGTGAGGTAAGTACTCTTTATTCTATAATTTCTATTAGTACTTATCCATCCTCTCTCAAACGTTTAGAATTTATTATCCAACTGAAATTAATCGAATTATAGAAATTCGTACCATCATTCTTTTTTATAAAATTTTAAATTTATGTAATTTTCAACTCATGAGTCATGAGCACTTTTAATGCTAAATTTCAAGAGGACATAAAACAAATTAAAGATATAATCAAAATTCAGTAACAAAATCAGAACGAATATTTAAATTATTGAAAACTCTTGAATAAACCAAATATTTGTAGATCGTTCACTTTTAAAAAAAATATATATGTTGCTCACTATCTGAAACGAAATTGAACAATAAAATTTAAATAATAATAAAAAAAAGAACAAAATTTCCGAAATTGAGTTTGGAAATTTTGTTCGGAGTCGGAGCTCCGACCTCTGTTCGGAACTCCCTCCGAACTTCAGTCGGAGTTCTGATAGGAGGTCGGAGCTCCGACCTCCGTTCGGAGCTCCGATCGGAGTTCGGAGCTCCGATCGGAGTTCAGAGCTCCGACCTCCGATCGGAATCCGACTTCGACTACGTTCGGAGTCAGAGTCGGAGGGAAAATTCGGCTCCGACTTTTGTCGGAGTCGGAGGTCGGAAATGACAACTCCGACTCCGTCGGAGTCGGAGCCCACCCCTACACCACACCACATTTATTTTTATTTTCATTTTTTAATTTTTTTGGGTTTTATTATTCTTAAACTAATTGACTTCTTCTACTCATCATCCATACACCACACATTTGGTAAGTGAAAAAAAATAAATAAATAAATAAAGTGTTGTGTGTGGGTATGATAAGTAGAATTTTTCTTATGACAACTTATCACTTCAAATAACTTTCTTTGAACTCTAACCACTAGTTCTAATTTTAAGAGTCTTTCACTCACAGTAACGAGTTATTATGGGCAAATCATTGAAATGATGTCATAGATTAGAGAAAGCAAGCCCAGTTGAGTAAGAGAGAGAGAAAATGACCTAATTAGCAAATGTAGGTTAGACAGGTTTCCTGATTGGACATTTAGGTGCCAACTGGTCACCAAAAACATTGGAAAAGAAGAGATGCAGTAGGTTTGCAAGGAATGAAATCCACAAGGGCTTCAGGTGAAGGAAGGTCATAAGCCTAAAGATTACTCAAAAAGGATGTGGAACTAGTAATTCTCATAAAACAACATAACAAAGTCAAAATGACAATAACGTGCCATATGGTGACTTTTGAGAATGCCATTCAAAAGTCCACTTGGATGCAAAGTAACCTATTCACAAAATATTGGAATGATTGAAGAACCTGGTAATATATATGTATATACAGTTATAATGCCTATCATTAAGGAGCACAACATTTCTTGCAGATCATTGCCACATAACAAATCCACATGGGACATTAAGTCGAAGTAGAAAATTTTAAGTTTTTCAGGAGATGATACCATACCTAGCCACCATGGTTCCCATTCCATCTCTTGTAAACAATTCCAATGATAAAACCCCATCTATAGTGCCATCTAATAAATGAACTCTTTTAACACCTGCCTGACAATAAAGCAGAAATCATGTTAGCGGGTGCCTGACGCCAACATGTAAAGCAGTTGAAACTTCAAAGTATTGAGACAAATATCACGTGAAGAGGCCTTCTAGGAGTAGGGAATTTGATGAACTATTTTTCACAAAAATTAGATTCCATGCAATGCGCATGAAGGTTAACATGTTATAAATGCAACATTCTGGTCTGAAACAAATACCAATAATTATAATAGCCGTTAGTACAGAAATAGATGCAACAGGAAAGCACAGAAAAATTACCTACTCCTTTTCTTCTTGGTAAGTGATATACCACCCAATCATAATTGAGAAAGGGTTCCATATTCTGCTTTTGACTGGCCATTTCCAGGTTCTATTTGTGAATTTTGTAATTATTTTACTAATAAAAATTGTAATTTTTTCCTGAATTTACCATATTAATTTGGTCTTTCAATCTTGCATCTATTTAATTCCTGGTAAACCATCAATAGACTCACATTAGTTATCAAAATGCTTCTATCCTGCTCCCCTCCCCCCTTCCCAAAATGATCATGATAGAAACAAATATTTTTTGGAACTTTCTAAATAAAACTTGACCATAGAGACATTTCAGAATTAATAGATAGTATCCATGACCAGTAGTGTATGGAAACTCAACCGCAAATCAACAAAGATTTTTTTTTTTTTTTATTATTGGCACCAAGTGTCCAGGAACAGCGTCCCGACTAATCCCGGGGGTGCACAAGCTCTCGGCAATGAGTTTTCCGCAAGTACACCTTAGGTAATTTAAAGGAAAAATCTCCCAGTCTGATGGCCCCTAGAGATTGTTTGCACCCAAGAGGATTGGAACCTTAGACCTGGAGGGAGCATACCCCCAAGCTCAAGGCCTTTACCACTTGAGCCAACCCCTAGGGGTTAAGTCAACAAAGAAGTTGAATCAATTTAACGTTAAACACAACTATCTGATGTGAGATTTTCTAACAAATCCCAGTTTTTTTTTTTTTGAAAAAAAAAGATGATATATAAGGACATCACTCTTGAGGAAGCATCCATCACAGCAGATATATATATTTTTCGTATAGATAAGCCACTAGTGATGTTGATGCAAAGAAAATGGATCTATCGTGGACTTACCCTGCAAACAAAAGCTGCAGCTGCCAATTCTGAAAGGTAACCATTTAATCGGCCTCGCCCATCGTGACCTCCGATGGAAAAACTCTGTTCGCCAGTCCAAAGTCCATTCCCATTGTCAAATCCAACACCATTCTGAAAGGTTACGTTACGCCTTTTACCAGAAACCTTTGCATTCTGGTGACAATGGACAGCCCCATTAGAATCATTATGACCGGAATTGAGATCCTCTTTGCCAACATCTTTCACACAGTTGGAAGCCATCTCATTTTGTTTCGCCCGTTTATCAATCAGCATTTCTGCTTCTTGAATAGTCAAGAAGCGAATAAGACGCTTGTTCTCATCAAGAATTTGACCATCTATGATGCAAATAAGCTTGTCTGCTCCAATGGCTAATGCGCAAGCTGTTGCAACTTCATATGTGCTGCAATTTTTAAAGCAAGCATTGGTAATCACTGAACAGGCTTTAAGCCTTTTTCAGGCAAATTTTAACTGCTTTGTGTGTGTGTGTGTGTGTGCGCGCGCGCACGCGCGCGTGTGTAGGGGGTTTGCAATTGACTCAATTTTAAATGATTCTGTTAAAGAGCCTCATATAGAATATACTTTATATGGCTAGATTCTAACAACCAAAAGAAACAAAGATTCATGTTTACCGAGACCAGGCCCCTACTATTACATTTAAGTATCAAATGAAACAAAGATTCAAATGCTAGAATCAGTTTGAACAGTTCTGGTTAGGATTTCATCACAGAACAATTCTGGTTTTACTAATTATCTTGAATTTTTGACTTTTTGTTTTCCTTCTTCTCTTTGGTCAAGTGTTCTCTTGTATACTCTGTGTACTTGGGATGCGCCCTTAGGTTCTTTAATTTTTTTTTTTTTTTTTTTTTTTTTTGATAAGTAATAATTTTATTCAAAGAAATAGGCATAAGCCCAAGTACACAGGACGTATACAAAGGGAACACCTACTACTTCCAAAAACAAAAAGAAACTAACACCAAAAAAACTAAAACAGAAGCCGGAAATTATCCACCATTACAAAAGCTTTAGCCCAAGAACTCAATGTACTCAAGAAAAAACCCTAAGATCTCCCAAAGAGCGTTCTTTATCTTCGAAGCATCTCTCATTTCTCTCAAGCCAAATGCACCACATAAGACAATGAGGAATCATCTTCCAAACCCTCGCCGCCTTCTTGCAGCCCTCCAAGTCTTATCAAATGGTAAAAGCCTTGGTCTTAGTGGCATGATCCCTCCAAGTCTAAGGTTCGATTATTCTTGCATGCAAACAATGTCTAGGGGCCATCGGACTAGGGGAACTTCCCCTTGAATTACCCAAGGTGCACTTGTGGGAAACTCTTTGCCGAGGGGCCGTGCACCCCCGGGGTTAGTTGGAACTCTGTTCTCGGACACTCAGTGCCAATCAAAAGAAGAAGAAAATAATACGTATTCAGCTAATAATTGTGACAGCCAAAGATAACTACCAAATGCTATACATCATACTTGCAATTTAAAACTTCTCCAGCACTGGAATGGCCCAGGTTGCTTAATAGAACAATACAACCAGCATCAAGCCTTTCACGCATACGTGACACATCGACTTTCTTAACTTCGCCTGTTGCCCCATAATCAACACCCTTGACAACTCCTTTTCTCTGCAAATGAATATAGCAAGCCTCAAACAAACAGAAATAGAGTAATAATGACAGGAAACCCACAACCCAAATAAAGAAGCTCAGGCGGCCACATATTCCTTAACAAAAATGGTAATTGTAGATGATTCTCTGAAGAGGTTAAATAAAAAGTAAACTTTCTTACTTTAGCCCCAAGAAAGTTACCACTGTCAACGCTGACACCAACTTCATGCCAACGACTGCCATCACCATGGCGACGAACATTGTATATAGAGGGGCCAGGAGAAAGTTTTGCCTCTAGCATCATACGAACACCCCCTGCGGCCTCAATTGCTGCTGTCAAAGCTTCAGAGTCAGTGATCCTGTGTTCCCCAACAAACCTAGGACTGCTTCCTGCAAGGAGGAGTATACACCAGGTGAGCCACCATCTAACATTTCGTGTAACTGGGAACAAAACATCAGAAGCAGGTAATATATACCTTATTATAATAAATAAGCATTAACAGAAGATCTTTAAACTGAAAGAAAGAAGGATATCGTTCTTTTTTCTTAGCGACAGAATGGAATCATTCTATTGGAATACTGTGACTTTAGAGGCTCAAAATTGAACATATACACCAAGAGGCATGAAGGTTTAAAAGCAACAAGGTCTTCACTGACCTCTCTGCTTCAAAAGCATGTTAATCTTCACAGTGGTCTCTGGAACAATCACAAATTTTATCCCCAGATGATGAAGACAGGCAATATCCTGCATAAGGATATATTTATGCTATAAAAGTGTGAACATAGTTAAGATATATTTATACCGCCCACCATGCTAGTGAACATAACTCGAATTAGAGATATTCTCTCACGCAAACACCCTCCGTCTCTGTTTAGTTTTACAACCTAATCACATAGAGACTGATTCGTCCCATAAAACTCAAATGCAGTATTCATTTTGTACTGGAAATCCTCAAAAGACCCTAAAACCCAATTCCTTTACGTCTTGTTTTGATGCATTTTTCTCACTAACCAAACACATACTAAAATATTTTGATAAAAAAAAAAAAAAAGTTATTTTGAGAAAACAGAGGACATGCCTTGAGAATAGAATCCAAGAAAGGACTGGTGAGAATTTGACCAGAAATTAACACAACGAACGTACAGCCCTTTTGGGCACAGAGGTACGAACACGCCTCGCGAAACCACCGTACCCTCTGCTGGTCCTCCACTGAAATATTGCTCTCTTCAATATTCCCAACCTCACTCCCCGGGTAGCTACACGGTGGCAAAATTCTTCCTTTATTTCCCTTCACAACCATTGACAGCGGCCACGGAAGTTTGGTTCTTGCTGTCCTGAATTGGCAAGAGTGGCGAGGCCAGAAAAGCCTGCCTTTTCGGATGGGAAAATCCCCTCGGAGGTTTTGGATAGGACCGTAGTGTGAGCTAGAAATCGAAGCTGCCATGGGGAGGGGAGAGAGATTCAGAAACGATAGTGGGGAGGGGAGAGAGATTCAGAATCGATAGTCAAAAGCAAGAGCTGAGGGTAGGTACGGGAGTGGGTGACAATGGTGACGTTAGGACCAAAGACTTGGAGAGAGTCACAACCGCCACAACTGGGTTTGAGCCTTGAGGACTTTGACGTTGTGTAAAGAGATCAGCCGTCTTAAGCACCTGTTTAATATTGTACCGTACCAAATATGCCGCACCGGCCATTGGTTTGATACAGGTAGTACATATATTTCGCAATCGACCTATATTTTGACTTGTTGACTTGTATTTCAGTCTGTATTAACAGATATTTTGACTTTTAATTTTTTTTTATTTTTTTAAATTATAAACTTATTTTTCTATCTCCATCCAGACTAAATTATTTATAATTTATATATATATATTTATATATAAAAATTTATTTATATATCGACTATTCTAAAACAGTATCCATATCAAAATATTTCGTTCTAATATCTTGACCGATACGACGTTCCGTACAATATTCAAAATATTAATCTTAAGGACATCTCTTCTCTAGTTAAAGGAGTACTAGCATTGGAGTATGTAAATATAAATATAAAATGATTTTGTATTTGATTATTTTATTTAAAACTTATTCTCATATTAGATTATCTATCTATTATTCAAAATAATAATAAAATATTATAGATTTAATAATATTTTTTCAAATTTTTTTGTTTTATTAATTTTTTTTTTCTAAATTAAGAGCTACATGGAAATATTAATATTATACAATATGAGATTTGAATAAAGATGTGGATGGGTCCTAAAATGCAACAAATACATTCTAAATATTTAATACAATACCATTGAAAAAAACACGTCTATTACATTTTCACCTCAAAAAAATATCATTGAGAAAAAATACAAGTCGTCACTAATGCTCAACATATTTCAGCCCATCATAAAAATATGCACACCTTCAAAAGTCAGTCCATCACTAATGTTACTGTCTATCACAAAAAATAAAGACAATATCTGATCATAAAGTTGCTATCCAGCCATATGTATTTCCATCACATATGCCTGGACACCACTAAAATCAGACAAAGTATACGTTAAGCATATACTACTGTTAATTACAATGTCGAAATAAGCTAGACAAATACTTACACACATCCAAAAAGTGTGGATGAGTCCTCGGATGGTGATGTGATTGCTGACTTATTCATTAAAATTTCGAAAATTTCATCATGAAAATGTTGGAAAAAAATTAGATGCTTTGCTTTCATCCCATCAAGATCTAATTTCATTATTTTAGTTTCGAACTTCTTCTTCTCAAGTACAAGATATTCATCTCTATCCCGCTCTGCATTGCTGTAAAATTCTCTTATCCACCATGAATGTATTTCTGTCAGTACTCATGCAAGCTAAGGCATGATTAAATTCAGCATCTACATTATCTCTAAACTTCCTCTTTCTTTCTTTTTCTTTCTCAGTCTTCTTGCTTGGAGATCTTTCAAGGATGATCTCCATGTTGTCCATGTTGTCATCCAAAATATCATCTTTGTCTGGAGTTAAGCTAGCATTGGCCGGACGTCTTCCGGGTTGTTTTCTCCTCATTGACAATATTGTTTTCTCCTCAGTTTCTTTGTACATTATTTTTACCTTCTCAATCTTAAATGAACAAAGTGGTAAAGTTAGTATGTAAATAAGCCCAAACATATAAAAAAAACTAAAGGAAAAACAAAATTAATAAATTATCGACCTCTGTGGTACCACTTGGATGCAAAGACTACTTGTGTTATAGCGACACAAAATTTGTTTGTGCATTTTTAGATCGATTGTTATCGATTGATCAATGATGCAATCAAACATTTATGAGTGTTTGGTTTTTTATACTCATGATAGTATGCATAGATTTTTTCTCACATTTGTGTGGATTTTTTGTCAATCCCCCGAATAGCATCAAGGCTAACGTTTAAAGCTGAAACAAAGATAGTATCCTCCTCTGTGGTGAAAGATATACCTCGTTGAGATTTTTTAGTGTGTGGCCTTTGTTCACCTTCAACTTGTGATGGTTAGACCACCACATTATCATGTATATTATTGAATGCGATGCTGCCTTCCCCTTGTCCACCATTTGCAAGAGAGTAGTGAAAAAGAGATTCGCATCAAATGAAGGTTCCATCCTTGAATAATTTAAAGTTCATTATAAAACTTGAATATAAATTTTAAACAACACCAAGATAATTAAGATTTTGAAGTAGAAATTTAAACAACACCAAAATAGTGATGAGGACATACTACAGCTTTAAGAAATACTGATTAGAGTTGATCGCCCATTGTGTTGTTAAGTAGGATGGCATTTGTTTTGTCAAAAGATAACTATGAGCATAAAACAAATGAAGGAGCTGAGACATGGAAATTAATAAACCAAGATGGTTACGGAAATCAGTTTTTCTTCCATATTGCTCTATCTTTTACCTAACTTTAATGGTCTTACAAACCTAACTTGTTCTAAGAAAAAGTAATTGTACTACTACATCCCACAAAAGCTCTAATCAACCCTCAAGATTTCCTTAACAGCTTTTTCCCTTACTCTTTTTTTTAGCAACACTTAATAAGCTCAACCCAGTTACTTATATTTTGTCACAAAATAACCCACCCAACTATATTTAAACCCAAACATTCTAGCACTTCATCAAACACTTATTTCCTATAATATAACTATTAGTTTAGGAACAATGCATGACCTATCAAGAACCAAAATAATAAATCTTTTATAATTTTTACCTTGTCTCTTTTTCTTCAGTGGTTGGTGGGGTGTGCAAAGCCAAAACTTAAAATCCTCCCAAGATCCCACCACAACGTCTTCCTAAATACTAACGCTATAATACAAAATCAGAGTACCACTACAACTAATTATCCTACATCGTAGCATTCTTTTACCCTTTAACAATGGAATACCTCAACAACAACACGCACAAGTTCGGATTATTCAAGAGACTGAAATTGAAAATACCATAGAAACTAAACGTTTACAACAAACATGAACAGACTAAAAAGAAAATCAAATTTGTTTTCATTCAGTTATGATCAGGTCTTCCCCAGATATCAATATCAGCATGAAACAGAATAATGAGTAAAATAGTTTAAAACCCATATAACATTGAAATTTGTACCACATATATCTATTGCAATGAAAGCTCATCCACTATGTACCCCATATTTACTAAGGACGACAATAGAAACCCTAGAAACCCCCGATAGACCTCTCCTTCAAAAGACCATGCCCACGAGGTCGGGATATGTTGTCGCAGGTGCACTATCGAAACCCATGTCGAGTTCTCTTCAAGTTCGCCCCTCCATTTCACTAAGAGTTCGATCAATGGCTAATTCTTAGACTTAACCATTATTTGTTGCAAGATTTGTTCTGGTTCGTGACGTAGGGCTCCGTGAGGGTCAGTGGGAGTCAACCATGGAGTGGTAACCACCAACGGTCCCAAGTGTTTCTTGAGACACGACACATGGAACATAGGGTGTAACGAAGAGTATACTATCAACTGCAACTTGTAGGCTGCTTCCCCGACTCACTGCAACACCTTGAAAGGACCAAAAAATTGTGGAACAAGCTTAGAGTTTGGGTGTCATTCAACACTATGTTGCTTGTATTTTTGGAGCCTATGGTATACCATGTCGCCTATTTCAAATTCTCGCATGGTGTGTTTTTTATCATATTATTGCTTTCATTGATGCTTGGGCTACAATTAGATTCCTCTTTAGGATAGTTAGGATTTCATCCTCAGTTAGATTCCCCTTTAAGATTTCATCCTTAGTGTTGAGCTGAGAATCCACCCCAGCATTCTGAGTAGTGCATGCAACGTAATGTAGGAGAGTAGGTGGAAGAAAGCCATAAAGAGCTTCGAAGGGGGTTAGCTTGGTGGAGGAGTAGAGGTTGGTGTTGTACCACCACTCTCCCCACACACCAATCTCCACTCTCCCCACGGCAACCAGTTTACCAATACCTTAATGTGATGGCTTGCAAAACACCTAAGGTATTGTTGGATACCTCGATTAACCACATTTTCCTGCCCATCAAACTGAGGATGATAGGCAGAGTTGTATGCCAATTTAGCCCCATTTAGTCTTAAAAAATCTTTCCAAAAAGAGCTTGTAAAAATAACATCCTTGTCTGAAACTATGGTGGAGGGCATGCCTTGTAACTTGAAAACTTGTGAGATGAACAAGTTGATTGTTGTAGCTGCTGTGTAAGGATGAGAGAAAGGGGTGAAGTGTGCATACTTTGTAAGTTGATCTATCACCACCAATATCACTGTAAAACCCTTAGAGGATGGTAAGGACTCTATGAAGTCCATTGAGATATCTATACAGCTCGTTGTGGGGATAGTGAAGGGCTGAAGTAGGCCAACAGGGTGTAAAGTCTTAGACTTGCACTTCTGGCAGGTGAGACACTCCTTAATATAGATCTTTACGTCATTTTTTATTCCTGACCATTAAAAATCAGTCTCAGCCTTGTGAAGGGACTTGTGATGGCCAACATGCCCCCCATATGGGTTGTCATGCACATATTGTAAAACTTGTGTTTTGAATGATGAGTGTTTTGAACACTGCCCTTGTTGTAATTTTTGACATAACTCTGTAAGCTCCAAATTAATCTTATAAGAAGTTCTCAAGTTATGTAGCCACATAAGGTCCAAAATAGGAATTCCAGCTAAAGAAACTTCCCATTCTGCCTCGAGTTGTCTAGATAGAGCATCTGCTACCCTATTTTTCATTCCCTTCTTATATTCAATACTAAAGTCATATCCCCAACAATTTACTGATCAATTTTTGTTGTGATGAAGTTCTAATTTTCTGCTCCAGTAGGAATTTTAAGCTCTGGTGATCTGTCCCCGCAACAAAGACCCTACCCAAAATATATGGCCTCCATTTTTTTTACTGCATAAACTAGGGCCAACAACTCATTTTCATAGGTTGATAGGTCTAGGGCCTTCCCTTTAAGGGCATGGCTAAGATAAGCCCATGGTTTATCCTTTTGCATCAAAACAACTCCTATGTCTACCCCTGATACATCACACTGTATGAGAGAAGGGCTTGAAAAAATCTAGCAAAGCTAGTACACGAGATACAATCATCACTTTTTTAATTTTTCAAATGCTTTAGAGACCATGGTGACCCATAAGAAAGAATTTTTCTTCAGTAAGGCAGTGGGCAAGGTAGCTATAAATCCATAATGTCGTATAAACTTCTTGTAATACCCTGTGAGCCCTAAAAATCCTCTCAAGGATTTGAGAGAGTGAGGTATGGGCCAGTTAATTATAGATTTAATTTTTAAGGGATTTGCCTTTACCCTTTCAACCGAGACTAGGTTTTCCAAATATTCAATCTCCTTGCACCAAAATTTACACTTACTTATTTTAGCAAAAAGTGAGTGAGCAACCAAAGTTTTTAGCACAGTAGCCAAATGATTTAGATGTTCCTCCTTAGTCTTACTATAAATCAAAATGTCATAAAAAACTACAATTATGAACCTCCTTAGGTAGGGCTAGAATACCTCGTTCATTAGTCTTTGGAATGTGACTGGTGCATTTGTTAGTCCAAAAGACATTACTAGAAACTCATAATGGCCGTGATAGGTCCTAAAAGCTATCTTTGGAACATCCTCCTCCTTCACCCGTATTTGGTGGTAGCCCAACCTCAAATCCATCTTAGAAAAGATGGTTGCCCTATGTAGTTCATCACCGAGTTCATCAATTGCCAGAACGAGAAATTTGTCCTTGATGGTCTCCTTGTTTAAGGCTCGGTAATCAATACACATTCTCCAACTACGATCAACCTTCCTTACTAACAATACGAGGCAAGAAAATAGTGACTGGCTGACTCTAGTCACCCAAGTAACTAGTAACTCCTGTACAATTCTTTCTATTCCTAATTTATGATAATATGGGTACCTGTAAGGTCGAATAGAGATTAAGGTTGTTCCTTCCTTAAGTGTAATAGGATGGTCACAACTTCTTTTAGCGGGGTAACCCATTGGGTTCCTAAAAAACCCCACTGTATTTCTTTAGAACTAGCTCTAATTCTGAAGGTGTTGTTGTTTATATTTTTTCTTCTCTTATTTTTTAGATTGGAGGAACACATCTCTCATTTCTACCTTAGTCAACTGGGCTAGATCTACTTCCTCAAGTATGGGTGAGTGATTGAGGTTTAACCCCTTAAGCATTATAAAACTTGTTGCACGAGTAAAAGTCATAGTAAGAGAGTTGAAATCCCATAAAATAGGTCTAAGGGTCCTCAACCATTGCATGTCAAGAACAACATCACATCCCCTTAAGGGTAACTGAAAAAAAAAAAGTAGTAAACAAATGCCCTTGCAGCAGAATCTTAGCCATTTCCAGCTTACCAACTCTTTTAATCAACTCCCCATTAGCAACCTTGGCCTCTATATGCTCCTTAGAAATGGGAGACAATTGAGCCTTAGGGATGAGGGTAGGGTCAAAAAAATTATGGGTGCTGCCGGTATCTATTAAAATCACCACCGGATGCCCTTTGATTTTGTCCAACACTCATAGTTCTAGGACTAAGGAACCCAGCAATAGCATGTAGGGAAATCTTGGGTGCCTCCACCCTTAGATCCTGTACAATTGCCCCTTCCTTCTCTAATAGCTGGTCCTTACTCTGTTCCTCTTCAATTTCCTCCTCTAGATCAAACTCCATACCTTCCATAACATATAACCTGACCTTTCTACATTTACGAGTGAGATTCCACCCAGTGGAATTCTCCCCATCAAACCTAGGAAAATCCAACTTAATGGACCTAAATTGCATCCCTGATAGGCTCCTGACCCCTCAGTCTATGACTCATGTTCTTGTCCCTCACTATGGTGGTTCCATGAATGTTGGTGAGCCCCATTTAGGGATTCCAACAATATATCCATCTTTTTGGCTAAATCCTCCAATGATTTCTGATGGTGTTTTACTCTCTGTTCTTGCAGGTCCTTGTGTTGCTTCATTCCCATCACCAGCTTCTCAAGCTCATTGTATCGAGTTCTATCTGCCATTGTTAGCTGCCCAGTCTCCAAGATCTTACTACTCTTATGCCTGTTGATAAAGACCCAAATGTAATCAACAAGAAAATAATTGAAACAATAGAAAATAAAATCTGATTTTCGAGGAATCAATACCTCCAAAATGGCTAAATGCATGTGTATTCATTCATAATAAAAGTTTTAGAACATTCCTCCGTCTAATATCCTAGGTATAGTTGCATTACATTGAAAGACGATAATACCCTTCATGAGCTGAGACCTAATAAATAAGTCTGAAGATAATAATATAAACCCACGTGACAGCTACCCACAATTAGATACAACTCCCAGTCCACGGCCCATGTCTCAACATAACACAAATTAACCTAAACTGAAAGTAAAGTTTTCAAATGATGGATCTCATTCATTCTCTAGTTCACAAGTCAGAGGGTTAGAGGAAACCCTAGATTTGTAACATGTTGCTCAATCCACTCCATATTCCTTAGCCGCGACTTGTGTTCTTCCGCCGCAAGTTGATGTCTTCACATTCCACCGTCCACTCCACTCCACGCCATAGGTAATAAGTTTTTAACACTGCAATGCCAATTCTAGCATTTGTTTTGTGACATTCAAAGTTTTTGTGTCATATACAAGACAAGATCTTCTAGCTAAATTCATGTGATTGGTTTAAAGCTTTATAAATTAGTGGATTTGATTAATCAAGATGTTGATTTTAGCGATCATGAGGAAAAAGAATCATTTGGGGTGGAAAAATTCGATGTACCTGCAATACTATATTTTCCCTTTTTTTGACTAAAATCTGGCGCCATTTGCTTCATGCCCACTAGTTCTAGTAAGAAGAAGTGCTAAGAATAAACTTATTTATGTAAGGAAAAAGTAAACCTATGAGTCAACTCAATTTGTATCTTCAATTACTGTAAATATGAAACAAAAATATCATTGAGGCTGAGTTTGGCACAAGGAAATAAGGTAAATGGAAATTATCTCGAGTGTTTGACATATAGGAAAATAAAAATCACATGATTTATTGAAAGGTCATTTCTAAAGTATTAACAATTTATGCCAAGATCCTTTAGAAATATGAATAACTTCATTAATAATGGAAATACACATTTTTCATAATAGAAATGCTTTAATCAAACAAATTTTTCATAATAGAAATGCTTTAATCAAACAAAACCCACAGGTATTAAGTTATTAACTGTAACTTAATAGATCGAAGATCCCCCTTCTGCTTTGTGCATTGAGATTGATGTGCATGCTATTGTGGTCTTTTTTATTTTTATTTTTTATTTTTTATTTTATTTTATATAAGTATGCTATTGTGGTCTGTTTTGGAAATACAAACCATTTTATTGAAGCCTTTTCGCTGTGCTGTTAGTTTGCTTGCTCATTATTTACAATAAAATATTGACACTTTTGCTAACTTGCTATGGTTTATATATATATATATATATATATATATATATAATTATGTGTATGTATATATGTATAATTTATCGATATAAAGACTATTCTGAAATGGTATACTGATATGTACCAGAATTGAAATATTCCGTTTCAGTACCTCAACTTAAACCGTCATCGGATTGAAATTCAAAACTTTGGTTTAAAAGTCAGATTTTATTTAGATTATTGATCACTTGCTCATGACAGGCCAGATACTTGTCCTTTTACGTTATTTCTTAGGATATTTCCATCTAGCAGCAATATAATAAAAGGTAAATACAGGGCAAAAAACAACTCTTTAAAATAGGAGATGATGTAATGATGGTGACACAAAATAACAACGGAAGATCAAAATATTTTTATATTAATAAGACAACTTTCACCTCAAATAAGCAGGATTTTGTTTACCAATACGGAGATAAAAAAAAAAATAGTAATACAAGCAATGTCAACGAAAGTAATACACCCAAATGAAGGAATAAATGTATTATCATGTTATTTTTCTCTGTTTCTTTTTTTTTTTTTTTTTAAATATTGCCACGTAATTTCTAATCAAACGTATGAGTGGTAGAAACTTCATCTTTTGAGTTATTCTAAATGTTCTAAAAATAATTACAGGAACTTTAGTCTGCATTTATTTTGTTGATCACATTGAACAAGATTATATAGGCAAATGATTTCATTAAAATAATGATCAAAAGTACAATAGATGGAATTTGGGGACCACCCTAAAACTCCATACATAAGTGCTAATACAATGGAAGAAAGTGTAAGGAAATGAGAAATGATAGTTGCAGTCGTGAGTGTGTAAGTGCCGCATAATCATTTTAAAAAAAATGAATAAATATAGGATCCACATAAAAAAAAAATTAATTTTTTAATAGTAAACCTTATTCTTTTTTAAAGTGACTACACGGTACTTACGTACTCCACTACTGTATGTAGCATTACTAAAAAAAAAATATAAGGAAGGAAATTCAGGACTAACGGAGTAGCCCAAATCCTATGCTCTCTTTGTCAATAGATTTTAGTATGGTTTAAGAGAGGTCCAACCATGAATGTAGTTTTTGTATGCATCCTAAAAAAAGGTTTGCCAATGATTTCTACTCCAGTCGTGAAAGTTTGCTGTAGATGGGGGATTGCATCATATCTGGGCCAATTGTTGTGATTGAAGAGGGTCTCTGTCTCTTATTCCACATACTTGGATAGGAGAGTATGTCAACTCTATGTTTTAAAGAGAAGAAATAATAATTACAGTCGTGAGTATGTAAGTATTGTACAATTACTTTGAAAAAATTGAGATTTTTCGACGGGTCGGTGTGGCTTGGGTAATGCCTAAGAGAGTGGTGGAGCTGATGGGTTGTTGGAAGAAATTGCAGGACAATCATCAAGTGGCAGCAGTTTGGAGAATGATTCCGTTGTGTATCATGTAGTGTATTTGGACGGAAAGGAATATGCGATGCTTCGAAGACAAGGAAAGAGTAATAATGGAGCTGAAGAATTATTTTCTGCACACTTTATTGCTTTGGTTTTCAGCTATTGTATTAAATGGGGATGATATATATGAATTCCTATCTTTAGTTTAACGCTCTTAGAATGTATCTAGGTGTTCAACTGTATACTTCCTGTGTATTAGGTATATGCCTATTTCATTCACATCAATAAAGTTTATATCTTACTTATAAAAAAAAAAGTGAATAAATACGAGATCCACATGAAAAAAAAATTAATTTTTTTAATAGTAGATCCCACTTTTTTTTCAAAATAATTGCATTATACTTACGTACTTTATGACTATATATAGTATTACTCTTTAAAAAAAGCATCAAAGAAGACGTTGCTGCATCTAATGCCTTGTATGTCACTAGTGAGCGAATGTTAAAAATTGTAGAAGCCACCAAAAAGTATCTCCTGGAAAACAAAGGTCCCTGTTTTTAAATCTACACATTAGCAATAAAAATTTGTAATCTGCACATTAATATTATTTTTCCTTTATTGGATGCTAGAACCTTTGGGCTGTCTGATATTTGTCTGTTTGTTTCGTGAAAAAGGTCTCTATTTTGTTGATATTTTAATGCTTCTCAAGTTCTGTTATTTTTTCTGGTTTGTGGAAGTAGTCTGAGTAATGATTATAACTTTTTTTTGAAGAGCAATACTATACAATCTCTCCAATTTCCACATATCATATTTTTTTAAAATTTTTTAATTTTTCAATTTTTTTTTAATTTTTTTTTGAGTTTATTCTTTTTAAAATAATTTAATTCTTCTATTCATTATTTATATATTAAATATTTGATAAAAGAAAAAAATAATAAAAATTAAAAAAAGTGTGGTATGTGGAGGTTGTGTGAATAGTAGGAGGTTGTGTAGATTTTTTCTTTCTTTCTTTTTTTGAAACTGCAGATCAGAATGGTGTTTTCAGGCCTTATTCTTACTTAAAAAAATTAAGAATTAGATTTGAATTAGGGATGCAACGTGAAACATACCTGTAGTTATGTATCAACGAGCTGGTTTGGTTACATAAAACTAAACTATCGCATCTCATCTTATATAATTATTACAACTTTTTCAAATTTTCAAACGAAATATAATAAACAATTCAATTTTTTCAAATTTTAAAATAATAATAATATTAAAAAAATATTATAATAATATTTTATTCAACTTTTAATAAAACATCTCATCTCATTTCATATTAACTGTATCATCAAACGAAGCCGTAGTTAAGTGTAAAATAAAAGGGTGGCACTACAACTATTGAATTTGAGTCTCGATTAGTGTAATTCATCTAATTTTTTTATGCTTTTTTCTGCATTTTTTTAATAACCTAAAGTATTTTTAAAAAAAAATCATAACATCATAAAAAATATTTTTTTAACCATTCAGTAAAAAAAAAATAATAAAATGTATCGAGAGACTTTCTCGAGACACAAAGCATTTCCCGAGCTCGTGGTGGGTGAACGGTAAGGGCATATTTTCTTAAAAGTATCTATATGTCTCATAAACTTAATAGTTCTTGGCCAAAAGTGCAAAACAAAGGTACCAAATCAATATATATAACCTTGTAGAAATTGTATTGTCAGTCTACATATGCTTTTTTTTTTTTAAAAAAAAAAAAATTGTAGTAGATATAGAAAGTAAATGAGAGAAATGATCTTAATATGAATCTTCTTGAGAAACTAGGAGGTGAAGATATTCATAATAAAGATAAATACATTATCAAATACTCATAATGTGGGATTAATATTGCAAAAATAAAAATAAAAAATCAATACATTTAGTACTTTAAGACTTGTATTGATGTTATTTTGGAATATTGTTTCATATATATATATATATAATTTATCCATATATCGACTATCCCAAAACGGTATCTCAAAATGTATCGATACTGATATATTTTGTTTTAGTCCCTCAATCGGAACAGAAACTGAAACGGAATTTAAAACTTTGGTTTATAATTTGAAGGTAGCCGGAATGCAATAAGTTGGCCATATTTCTTCTCAAATGGAGAAAAATACATGAAAATTATACATCAATAGTTTTTAAACGACAAGGAAGACTGAAAAGGAAAAGGGAGAGGGAGGAAGGAGCCCCCCTCATGTAGGCTCCTTTGACCCAATATGTAAACAAGAGCGGTTGCTGACCTTCACCACTAAAAAATAGGGAGTAAATAAAATAGTGTCATCCATAACGGCAATGTCAAGTCTCATATGTAAATTCTCATTGCTCTCTCACTCTTCACCTACTTTAAACTATACTTGTTTTGAACATATCTTATGCATTCGTATTTTTAAATGTGAGCATGAATATGAGTGTAGAACTGGGCCGGATTTTTTCTCAGTTCGGTCCAAAATTCAAAATTCGGGTGTATCCGGGTAGTTATTTGCTCGGATTACACCTGGGCGGTTGAGAGAAACCAGAATCCCGCACATGCTTCTGAAAATCCCGTATATGCTAATGCACTAGCTGCATTTGCCCCAAGAAGCTGAAATGTAGTTATCGAGTTACCATTCTTTCCCATAAGTTGTTGGTCCTAAAAGAAGATCATCATCCCTATACCATGTATGCATCTGACTTTGGGGAAAAATAATAATGAGTAGTATTAAATAAGGAAAATACATGTCCACAAAATTTCTGTTAGGTCCATATTTGTATACTTCACCAATGCTTACCTTTGGATTCTGTCTATGATTATAAAGTTTTAGTGCTGACATTGTACACTTGATTTGATATTGTTTCAACTTGCGTTGTAGATTAAAGAAATCAATTTTCTTCCCAATTTCAGATTCATGATGTGAAGAGTAGTAACATTGTATTAGTCTAATTCATTATGATGTATTATTATTTATTTTATTATTTGTAAATTAATATTTTGCATTGTGATATAACAACAATATTATTTATTTTGCATTGTTATTTATTTTGTTTATTTTTTTAAAAGCTTTTAAAAAATGTTTAAATTATTATTATTTTTTAAAAAATTTGGACAATTTAAACATGATATCATAATATTTTTTTTTTTAGAAATTGCTATAAAAATATTTTTTAAAGTTTACAAAATTTTTTATTTTTATTTTAAAAAGTATTAATAAATCTGGATTAAATTCGATTACAATCTGGTACCTGGATTTATAGCCAAAAAAGGGAAAAAAATCCAAATATCCGGATTTTTAGATTGAATTCGATTATCCGCCCGGATTATTTCTGAATTAATTCGGTTGGATAATCGTCCGATTTTAGGATTCGGATTCAGTTATGGCTGGCTATCTGGATCTAGTTGCACACTCCTAAGCATGAATGTAATTTTTAAAATTACTGAGAAAGTTATGTATAGATGAGTTTCTTGAGATTTTGTGAAACGGCGATATCTTAAAAATTAGGTACAACATGAGAGAGTTTTTTGTGAAATGCTTTATTTTTTATATTTTTTAAAAATTGTTTATGTATATTTATTTTTTGGGAAAATCAAGACAACTAATTAAATAATTTTTTTTATAAGAAATAGACTTCATTTTATTCATAAATGAAGTTACAGCTGTGACTAGTCAATACAGAGAAAAACTCTGAATATAAACCAAACTACATATCTGTTGTACGCCTCCCTGCACACAAAGAGACTAATAGAGTATTAGTCTCTATATAAAATAGAGATAAAAAACCAACCCCCACCTCCAATGGAGGGAAGGGTATTCAAATCGGTTTCCAAACCCCCATCCTACAAAGGAGGAGGAGGAGATAACTACCCCATCCTTTAAAAGAGGAGGGGTTCCTTTACTATGGACATAAGTCCAATAGCCTATTCTTTTGTTAATTAACACAAATAGAGAAACACAAACATTAAGAAAACATTGTAAAAACAGAGAAAATACAGCACAAAGAGGCTGCAGGAGCGCGTGCAGGACACGCGCCAGTCGAGGAAGAAACCGGGTAGACGATTGTGGAGGAGTCGGAGGTGCTAGATCCAGCGGCGCCGCACATGGTGCCAAGAAAAGAAACTACACGGAGGTGTGTGGCAGCCACACACAAACTTCAAACTGGGCGTGAAGGATACGCGCCACTCTTTTGGGCGCTGCGTTCGGTAGGCTGATAGATCGGCAGCCTCTGAATCCCCCTGTGGGGTGTATGGTGTCCTTCGACCACCGGAAAGTCTTCGAACGGCACTTCTCCCTTACTTGGCCTGTAAAACCAAAAAAGTAAAAAAATAACAAAAAACAGAGAAATGATTGAATTGAGAGGAAGGAGAATAAATGAGGGAGGGGGAGGAGCCAAAGCCCCCCCCCCCCCCCCCCCCCCCCCCCCCCCAAACCAGTATTTTTTGGTGAGTTTTCTAGAGAGAAGTGTTATAAGGAATTTTTAACTATGCACTAATTAAATAAATTTCTATAGAGATGATGATGTTTTGGTGTTTAAAATGTATTTAAATTGGAAGTGGAAAATAAATAAATAAAAAATCTCATAATTTTCAAGAAAATAATCACAACCCAACCCACGACAAAACAATTATTAGAAGTGCGGAAAGAAATTAGGCCTTGTTTATTTTCAAAGATGAGATGAGATTTTTTGAGATATGTGTGAATAGTATTGAGATATGTTGAGTATATATGAGTTAAAATGAAATAAGATAAAATTGTGTTTGTTTATAGAGATGAGATGAGATTAGTTTGATTTTTTTGTAAAATATTTATGGTTGTGGGACCCACTTGGGTTTTGCTTTTTTTTTTTTTTCCTTCCTAACATTTCGGCATTTTTTGTTTACCTTTTTTTTTTTTTCTAACATTTCGGTGTTTTCCGTTTTCCGTTTACCACTTCCCACTATTTGCTGCCGACAAAAAGAAAGGACAGGACCCACTGATAATTTTTTTTTTTATATAGTATGGTTGATGAATAATGATAAAATAATAAGAGATAAAATTAGAAGAGATAAAAAATAATATTTATTTTCAAAAAATATTTGACTGTACAAAATATTTTGTATTTTATATAAAGTTTTCTGTACAAAGTTTTCAGAAAATTTGAAAAGTTTTCAAAATTTTGTATTTTATCTCTAAAGGCAAACGAGTCAAATTGAGTCCAGAAACAATTTTATTTTATTTTATTATTATAATTTTTTAAATTTTTATATGAAATATAAAAATATTAAAAAATAATATTTTATTTAATTTTGATATAAAACGATGGTAAATGAAAATAGGGCGTGGACAGTGGACACCTTCCTTGATTACTTTCCCTATCCTTTCTTCCCGTTATTTTTTCTTCGTTTTCCTGTCACCTTCCCCGGTTCTCCCCTACTCACTACCGAATCCCCTCATCGTTGCCCCCCCTCAGGGCAGCCCTTTGGGGCCGTTTCCCACTTGAGTCATACTAGCTTTGAGGCCAATCCCTCTCACCAAACTCAATCTTTCCCTCTCTATCTATCATTCTTTACCGAGCCCTAGCCGACCGAGCTTCTCACCCAGCACGGCGTTCCACAGTCCAACCCAAGAAGTTTTGGTCACTTGTAGCTCCTTTGGGTTCGGTACTCTCGGAAACAAAGGTAATTTTCCTTGGATTAACTGTTTTCTTTTAGATACTCGTGGTTCTGGAATGGGAGTCGAAGGAAATATGAGTCTCGAGCGTTTTTTTTTTTTTTTTTTTTTTTTAAATTTCGGAATGTAGGCTATTTCATACACCGTACTAACTAGTTCTAATTTCTTTGGTCGGGTGCCGCTATTTTTAATCAGAGGCGAGACTGGTGGACATGATATTGAAAGTTGGTACTAGTAATATTCTGCTGGATTTAATTGGAGATTGCTCGAGTCTTATTGGGAAATTTAATTTTTGAACAAGTTTTGAAATCTTCACTTCAGAATATTTTTATTTTATGGGAAAAAAACCCTCCACCCATTTTGGGTTTGGGGCATTATGTGCTTTCAAAATTACCCTCACCACTAAGTTTGGCACTGAGAAAAAGAATAATAAAACGAGAATACACTTCACAATCTCAGATTTTCGGTGACAATCTCAGATCTGGTAAAAAGTGAGAACATGGAGGGGACAATGACAGAGGTATCGATGTGCAGCAGTGCAAGCAGTACAGAGCTGATGCCAGAGGAAGAGAGGATTATGATCCGGGACATTGCTTTGACTGCCGAAGCTAATAGCAAAGAGGGTGACTCCTTTTATGTAATCACTCAGAGGTTCCTTTCTACGCTTTTCCTTCTGAAATTGTTATTCTGTGACATCATTCTTTTTGTGGATGGCTGCCCCCCCCCCCCCCCCCCCCCCCCCCCCCCCCCCCCCCCCCCCCCCCAACCATCCTGCGGGGATGGTTTTTATGGGGATTTTAAAATATCATTTATGTATCTCTATCCTTACATGTGTTTTAGAGATCCTAGAGTGTAATAGGAGGCTACTTTGTTGAGCAATGCTCGATCTGAGTATAATGTCGAGGTTTGTGGATTAAGCGCATTTGCAATGCATTCTCAATGTTTCTATATCTATATATGTGTGCGTGTGTGTAATAACTTGCTTTTACTTATAAAAAAAAAAAATGTGTGCGCGTGCGCTCGATCTGAGTATAACGTCGAGGTTTGTGGATTAAGCACATTTGCAATGCATTCTCAATGTTTCTATATCTAGATATATGTATGTGTGTGTAAACATTCTCAGTGTGAACCAGTTGTGAGGGTTTCACTTGATAATGCTATAGACTGGAGGCTGAATGTGTTGAAGGTGAGCTGGTAGTCTATGCATTGGGTAAGTTAGGCGTTTGAGGACCAAAAGTGCAAGTCCTTTGCGCCTGGCTTGCTATACTGTTTTTTTCTAGAGACTGTGTTATGGTAGATGATCTACCATGGCGTCTAAAACAAAGATGATCAACGCTGGTATGAGCTGGTGAGTTGAGAGTTTCCAATTAAAGGACTTAATGGTGTCTATTTACTGCTCAGCCATTTCAACAATTCCAAGAGACCTGGATGTGGCATTATGGCTTACATTGGATTATGTCTGAGTTACACTGTACTGATGTTTAAACACTAAATTCCTTCCTCAATTCAGGTGATTTATGGTGGTGTATAGGTCTCTCTTTTAGTGAATCCATTAAACCAGATCTCTTCAACCAATTTGTTTGAGGTCCATTGGGGTGGCCCCTAATTTACCTTAATGATGCAGAAGTCTTGTATTGAAATGAAAGGTCTCTCCTATGGTAACTGCTGTAACATATGCTCTTCTAAAGAAAAAAAGGTTTGAGCTTTCAATCTTCAACTATTTGTAAACAAGGGATAGTTTGATGTAATATCCTGTTACAATTGATTACTGTTTCTAGTTTGATGTATCATGTGTGCTGCTCCAGTTTTCTTTGTCCATTATATTTTTTGGGAAAATTAAAGACAGAAATTGTTTTGTAATGTGCTAATTGGTTTCAACAGATGGTGGCAACATTGGATTGAATATGTGAACCAGGACCAGCAAAATAATGCAAATGATGGATCTTCCTTGTCAGAGCATGGTGATTTGGTTGGTTCAAGCTCCCCAAAGAGGCCTGCTGGTATTGATAATTCTGATTTGATATATGATGCAGCATCCGACGATGCTAGCATGGATATTGAGATTCATGATACTCTACTAGAAGGCCGTGACTATGTATTGCTGCCACAAGAAGTTTGGAATCAATTATATTCGTGGTGAGTTTTGTGAAAATCTCCTTTCATTTTCTTTGGTTTCATGTATTCTTTGGAATTCTTAGCATTATGCAAACTCGTTAAAATGAAGATTGGCATTTACAGGATTTTATGCTAGTTTTCTTGTGCAGATCGGTATTACTATGCATTTGAAAATCATCCCTAGACCATGGGTTTTGCGTACTTGTTGTCATGGTTTCTAAATGAAAGCTGGAAACATTTTGCAGCATGCATTTCTAGTCTATTAGAAAAACAAATGAGAAAATAGTTTCTTCAGCTGCAATACTTGTACATTTATGTAATACATCATTGAGATATGTATCAACCACATTTTAGAAAATCTGATTGTTTCTTTATTGCTTATGTTGCTAGTTATTGTGAAATAAAAACTTTAAATGATCTAATCTCAGCTGTGATGAGAATTGTTAATTGGAATGGTCTTGTAAAATAATCTATAGCTTAGTCTTGTGTTACATAAGAAGAGCTCCAAATGAAGCATGAGCCTCTCTTGAGGCCTTAATGACTTATGTGGTGGACTTAATTATGAAATAAAGATGTTTGCAGTATGTGATCATCTATATACATCATGCTATAGACAAGGATTAACATGATCTTCATCCTTAGAAATAATAAATATATGTTTTGTTCTTCATCGTCTTTTCTCAATGTTCAAAATTTTGAGCATTGCGTTTGCTCCACACACATCACGTTAAGTATAACGAGGCTACTTGGTGAACTTCCATGCCACAGTGATTAACATCTTGATTCCTCTAGCAAACTAAACGTTCTACAACCCTTTAGGGCATCACCCAATGAACACCGAAAAGATGGAATACCGAGGCCCATTGTGATACCCCATATGATATGGATAAGGGTAGGTAGTGTATGAGATCCCATATTGTTTGGGAATGAGAAGTTCTTGCTCTTTATAAGGTTTTAATGGGACTTCAATTGTATCATTGACTAGTCCTTTTGGAGTATAGACCATGTGGTTTGGGCCTTCCATTGGGGTGTTACACCCATGCTTTCCTAGCCGCTCCCTGCAGCGACAAATGATAGTGGTTTCCCCACTCTTCTTGCACATGCAACACTTGTCCATTACCAAGATTCTCTTCCTCAAATTATCTATAGTTAGGATCTTTCCCAATGTAGCTATCCATATAAAGAATTCTGCCCTCGATGGAGCTTTGTTTTCATCGAATACCTTCCCAGGGAAAAGGATTACCTGCTGGGCACAATTCATGATAAAATGTTCTGATCTCAAACTTTCATCATTTGACGGGACTCGTCACATTTATCCTTTCCTTTACCTTTCAACATAGTAGAATAGTGAACAATGTACCATACGTAAAGGACCACAGGAGAAATAGCTTGTAGAGGAATGCCGAAATCCTAACCTTCGGTGTTCCGTCGTAGTTCGCTAGACCTTTCAAGCGTAGCTTCGACAGACAACATCTCCGGATTTTTCTCTCTCCAAACAGGAACTTGTCATCGCACTGAAGCTCTTGTCGAACTGAAGCTCTTTTCGTTGAAGCTCTCTCATGCTCATCGCTGTGAGTACAAATTTGTTTCTGTCTTTTTCCTTGAAGTTTAGGGCCTGCATAGATTTCTCTTTGCGTTAGCTTCTAAACAAGAGATAGAGGAGAAGCTCTCGGCCTCGATAGAGCTTTTGGCGAGAGAGAGAGAAAACGTCGCGATATCCGTATTCATCTCCTACAACAATAGTTCTGTGTTGACGCTGTGAGCACAGACCTACCGAGTCCCTCTTCGTCGTGGCTCTCTCACTCGGACAGAGAAAGTTGTGGTGCACAGATCTGCTTTGACGAAGCTTCCCACTCCTGCATCATGGAGCCTGCACATATCTGCAATGTACTTTCTCATTTGAAGGTTTTGATTGATACTCCACTGATTTGTTGCTCCAGTGGAATGAGAGCATAGATGGTTATTTTCGGTGATGATTGCCGGAAATAGTTCTCTTTTTCACTTAGTAGTGTTTACATTATGTGTTAGTTTGTGCGATCATGGGTAGAATCCAAGACCTTCAAATTTTCACTAGAGGCATGTGGGTCCTCAATAAAAATTGTGGAGAACGGCAGAAGGGTTTGGAGGTCTTCAAGTTATGGTGATGAATACGGATTTCGCAACGTTTTCTCTATCTCTCCAGAGTCTCTATCGAGGCTGAGAGCTTCTGCCCTATCTCTTGCTTAGAAGCTAACCCAAAGAGAGATATCTGTGCAGGCTCAGAACTTCGAGGAAAGAGAGAGAGAGAGAGAGAAATAGATTTGTACGCATAGCGACAAGCTTGAGAGAGCTTCGACGAGAAGAGATTCGGTTTGACGAGAGCTTTGAAAGGAGCTCCAGTGCAATGATGAAGTTCTTGTTTGGAGAGAGAAAGCAACTTGATAGAACTTCCAAAGCTCGCCAAAAATACTGATAGGAATCCTCTATCCGCAACAACAATAAGCATTCTACTTAATGCCTCTATAACAACAAGGAACGATAAGGGAGATAGAGGGTCTTGTTGTCTTGAGGGTCTTGTTGTCTCAAACCTTGTGATCTACTAAAAAAGTTATAGTCGAAGTTTTGGAGTTTTTGCACAACCCTAGTTGAACTTTTGTCACGTTCCTTTGCTTGTGCTACATTGGCTAGCTTGTGTGTAACGTCAAAAAACCGCCACCTAAGAAGGTTTGTAACACTAGTTTAGTTTATGTCACAAGTCGGACAACATTGTAATAATTTATATGATTAAACAATTTCATTGAAGAATTCAAACTCTAGGCATCAAGTTTGAGATACAAACAAATTATAGGGACCAAAAGTGTATATCTATTTAAACCACTTCGCCTACTTTCTATATTGTCATTGAAATTAGGTATTGAGGAATTAATGATAGTCTTGTATGTATTAGGTATGGTGGTGGTCCAATACTGGCTCGGAAAGTAATCAGCTCAGGTCTTTCTCAGACAGAGTTGGCTGTTGAGGTGTATCCTCTGCGCCTACAGTTACATATGATGCCAAAAGGTGATCGCTCTACTATTAGAATAAGCAAGAAGGTATAACATGGGACTTTGATGTTTATATCTTTCTTTATTCCCTGTTTCATCCCTCCACTTACAAAAAAAAATATATCTGTAACGAATTTTCTTATCTTAATATTCTAATATTTTGGGCAGGAAACCATTGGAGAGCTTCATAGGAAAGCATGTGAAATTTTTTATCTTAACTTGGATCAAGTAAGGACTTAGGATATCCTTCATACACTTTGAATTTTACTCTGTTTCTTGCTGAACGCTCTTCTTCAGTTTACTTTTACTTTTCATCTTTTAAGAGTGTTTTTCTGTTACAGGTGTGCATTTGGGATTACTATGGCCGTCGGAAACATGCTTTGATGAGTGATATGGATAAAACACTCGATGATGCCAATATACAGATGGATCAGGATGTAGGTTAATGTTAAATCACTTGCTATCCTTTTATGACTACTAATTTCTATAAAGACGTCACTTTACCTTTTGAAATCGGGGTTTGCATTTGATTTACTTTCCGTTGAATACCTAAAATACAAGTATGATATGAATGTGAAAACCGCTCTAATAGAAAATTTAAATATATTATTTAATTTCTTAAGTCACGGTCTATGTTGTGTGAATCATCTTTAGATGTAGATAGACTGATCCAAAAAAAAGTCTTTTAGAAGTGGGTAGTCTATTGTTATTTAGAGAATTCAAAATTCACGAGTAGTTTTTCTCGTGGAGTTCAATAGTGGATATCTAGCCCATAATTTTGTTTGGTCATAGAGGTTCTGTCATGAGAAGAGATGAGGGGGAAAGATATCTATGTTTAGTATGTAAAATACTCCGGGTTTAAGTCACCACCTAAAATCCACTATAAAAATTTAGTTTGTTACAATCGATTTTGAAACTTACAAGATTCTTGAAGTAACTAAATTTGGCTTGCAACACCATGAGTATCCCACTCAATCTTGGCAGCTACGGAGTATCGGCCTTCCTATAGTTTCACCACGAGCACTAGCTCGATCTCTACACCCGGGCAGCTTTGGAAATCCTTTTGGCCAACGAACACGTCCATACCAATGGACTCAACACGAACACGAGTACAATATGATGGAGGTCTGTTTATCAAGAGATAATCGATCTTGAACACTCGATGGATCTTCTTAGGGTTTTCTTTCAAGAATACAATGAATACGACACCAGTGGCCTCTCTCCATGCCCTAAAAGTCGTGCATATTATTCTATATATACTTAGGGTTTGTGTAGGCCACTTAGAGAGTCCAAACTCTAGTGAAAAAGTGTTTCTTGGGATTTTTGCTTGAGCCAATTGTCGAGCGAATTTTTTGTCCAGTTTTTTCAGTCGAGTCATTGTTGAGCTTGTCGAGTTTTTTCTACCTTATAAACGTTGGAATTTGAAGATCTTTGTGTAACATGAATTTGCAGATAATTGAGTTAGCTTTCCAACGCCACGAAGATCACCTAAATCCAATATAAGAGTCAAAAGTTATGGCTGGTTTACTCTGACTAGGTCGATCTCATCAAGTCTTGCAAATTTGCAATTTTTACTCTACCCAACATATTTACAACTCAACTGCACTAATTTTTGTCATAAGAAAATTCCTACATATTATTTTTACATTAACATTAGCCATGCAGTCAATGTGACTCTGAAGGCCAGTGGTCATATTCTTGGTGGTTGAGATGTCATAAATAATGTTTTCCCTGGTTGGGGAAATTGTAGGTGATATGATCGCAGCATGGTCTGTTGAAGGCATTATTGTGGAAGACTACTTAAAAAGTAGTTTTACGATCTTTTTGGAATGATATAGATATAATCGTTTTGGATAGGGTTAAAGATGGATGTTGAGATGATAGGAAAGATGGTTGTTAAACAAGTGGCCATCTAGCGGATATGCATCCTTTAAACTAAAAGAACATTCTACTGATAAAAAAACTAAGGCCCTGTTCGGATTCTGAGTTGCTTTCAACTCATCTCATCTAATCATTACAATTTTCCCAAATTCCCATATAAAATATAATAAAGAATTTAACTTTTTCAAATCCTAAAATAATAATAATATTAAAAAATAATAATCTAACAATATTTTATTCAACTTTAAGCTTTTATCTCAACTCATCTCATCTCAACTCGCTATCCAAACCTTACTTAAAAGGACATTCTGTTTGGATACCTGTAGGGCTGGGGTGATAGGAGAGATGATTGTTAAACAATTGGCTATTTAGTGGATTTGCCTATTTCATTCATATCAATAAAGTTTATCTCTTACTTATAAAAAAAAAAAAAAAAAAAAAATTCTGTTTAGATGCCTGTAGGGCTTGTTCATCTTTTACTATCTTTGGAATTTTATTTTATTACTTTCTTTTTTTATGGCTTGTACAGCACATATTTGTGCCAGCTTCTAAAAAGTGTTTATGTTGAATCCCCTGCGCCGATGATACAGAAAAAGAAGGGAAAGAAAAATGAGAGAAACTAGGTCACAGTATTCGATATGCATTTATTCACTGATAAGACTCTAAGATGCTGACATTCTTATGTTATATACTTCCTGCGTTATGCCTACTTTTCCATTATGAATAAAATCTTCTACTTTAAAAAAAAGAAAAATGCTGACATTCTTATCAAAGAAGGGAAAGAAAACTTCAATAATTGCTGTCGATGGTCATGTTAATGTAACAGGAGTATAACTGGTATAAGCTCAGTTGCCACGTGTGTTCTGGTGCTCTTTTGATATTCAAACCACATCCTGTTGAAAGTGAAAACGGCTTCCGTCATTGCTTTTAACATATTAACACTTTGTTTAACTAGGTTCATTTACGCACTCACACATGCTACTGGCACCAGCACAGAAAATAATGACAGCGATGTAATACATGTAAACATGCGTATTTGCCTTGCCTTTATGAATAAAATGATTGCTTACCTATAAAAAAAAACATGTAAACATGCAAATTTGAAAATGTCACTTACATTAAAGGAAATGCTCTCCCCCTCGTATAAATCTTTTGGCTCATTTCTTTCTGGTTCTATATATTTGATGATGGCCTCCCTCATCTTGATTTTACCTAGTACATTTTTTGGGTTTTTGACATTCAATTTTTGTTTTGTTCTTTAATCGATTAAAACAGATTCTGGTGGAGGTCCTTAACCATGTGAATGGTACTGCACTGGCTGGTTCCATGACTTCTGTTCAGGACAATGGATCTTCGCAGAGGGAAGCTACTTCTTTTCTTATAGAGCCTTCTAAGTCAAGTTTATCAATTGCAGGAGGCTGGTCAGCAAGTAAGGGTGCATCTAGAAGCAACATTATAGAGCTGCCACAGAATCAGAACCCGACTTCTCTGGTCAGAGAGGTTGAAAACGCTTATGGAACCAGCAGCGTTAGTACAAGGGGTGCTACTGGTGGTTTGACTGGGTTGTTGAACCTTGGGAACACTTGTTTTATGAACAGTTCAATCCAGTGCCTTGTTCACACACCAGAGTTTGCTAGATATTTTCGGGAAGATTATCATCAAGAGATTAACTGGCAGAACCCTTTGGGCATGGTGGTAAGTATCAAATATGTTTATAATATGTGAAACCTTCAATATTTTTGTCAAAGCGTGATTTTAATGTCTTTTGAGATTTTATATGAAATTTGATGTCTAAAATCACTTTTTTTTGAATTTCTTGGATAAGTTTGTAGTGCCTGTTATTTTTCAAGAATTGTTGAATACATTATGGTCTCCAAGTTGCCTTTGTTGCTCTTTGCAAAATCCTGATCTGCATTTGAGATCCAGTTTTATTTCTCAATTGAGTGAAATTTTTGTTGTTAGAGTAGTACCTCTATACATCTTTATTCTCCAGATGGTCCTCCTTCCATGTTATTCATTTTCATCATTGAATAAAACTAGATCATGGAGGCTGTTGTATGGTGGTATTGTTCTAGTGAGACCTTCTACCTTATGTCTACATTTTTTAATAGATGAACCATATGTCCAACCTTTTAAATCTGGTTTATGCATTTTTTGTTTTTTATTTTTGGTCAAATACCTTTTAAGGCTTATTACACAGCTCATAAACACTGAATAACTGTCAGGTTGCTTGGTTTTACTTCATTCTTAATCAAGCACAAGGAGGATGGCTTGCTTCCAAATTTGAGGTTCATTCTCCGTAATTGTTTATAGAGGTGCTGATGGAAAGCAACTAGTGTGTTTTTGGGTTCAACTATTTGATATAGCTATTCTACAACTGGGTTCAGCTGTAAAAATACCTGTTCCTCGCTACTCTACCTTTGGCTATATCCTTTTTTACTTGTGTGCCAATTTATGACACTTAAGCCCATCTTTTTGTGGTCTTCTTCTTTTTCTTCTCTGTGCAGCACTTTCACTAGTCCTTTTAGAGTACAAGCCAATATGTGAGGTTGAACTTCCTTGTCTTACAAATGGTATTAGAATTTGTAAATTAAAGCCTCTGGGAATCATTATAAATCCCAAAAGCGACTCCCTCTCAAGTGATGTAGAACCTTATTCACCACTCTGATGTGAACTCCAGGGTATTCCAACTATCTAAGCACCTAAGGAAAGCCCAATTCATATCTTGGTTTATATTCCAAGTGGAGCCCATCATAATTATTTTAAAATGAATGAAGTTCTCTTCTAGACAATGTGGGATTTTGTTCACTATTCTCTAGTACTTAATTCGAGATGTTACATTCTTCCTCCCCCCTTATATCCTTCACATCTTTGTTAAGCCATCCCATTGTAAGTGGCACAACTCAAATTCCACTCTTCTGGTTGGGAACATGGCTCTAATATCATTTGTAACAACCCAAGGAAAATATAAAACCATATCTATGCTTATACTAAAAAAAGATAAGTCAAGATTACAATTGGAGTCCCTTATATTCATTAGAAACCACAAGAACTTCCATTCCTTACACATTGTAGGATCCCATTCACCACTCTCTCGTACTAAATCCGGGGTGTTATATTTCTTACCGATATTTCTTATACTATTCTTTGTTGATTGCCAAACGTTGATGCTAGTTTTTGGTGCACTTGTTTCTGGTATATACATTATTGATATTCAAATATATGAGTATTACTATTATGTTGTTATTATAGTTATTGAAATGGTCATTTTGTAGGGTGAACTAGCTTTAGCATTTGGTGAATTACTTCGGAAGCTATGGGCACCTGGGAGAATGCCAGTTGCGCCCCGATCCTTTAAAGCAAAGCTTGCCCGCTTTGCACCTCAATTTAGTGGATACAATCAGCATGACTCTCAGGTTTTGTGCTTGCCATGTAGCTTTTATTCATTTAATGGTATCCATGCAATTTGCATCTTTAAAATGGTTTGTTATTTTGTCAGGAACTTTTAGCATTCCTACTAGATGGTCTTCATGAAGATTTGAATCGTGTCAAACACAAACCCTATATAAAGTCCAAGGATGCTGATGGACGACCTGATGAAGAAGTTGCTGACGAGTATTGGGCGAATCATATTGCTCGGAACGATTCTATAATTGTTGATGTGTGCCAAGTGAGTATAGTCTTGATGATATCTTGTATCCAAATATCTAGTGTGGTTGATGGTTTTATGCCTTTTTATGGTGTGCGAGGGCCCCTCGTTTTGGAATTAATCATCCCTATATGTCTTTTTATTTTCGTGGATGGCTTACATGGAATATTGGTGAAGCTTTGAGGGTCTAATAACCCAGATTGTGTTTAGGAAGTTGGTAAATGAGATCTCAAATTGCTTGGGAGGTAGAAGTTCATGCCCTTTGTAATATTACAAGTACTTCATTCCAATTGTAATGTTGACCAGTCATTTTAGAGTATGCACCCAGATATGGCTTTGGCCTTACTTGAATTATTACAAATGGTATCAACGTCAAACATAACAAGAAGTGTGGGATTTGAGTCGTGCCACTTATATGTTAGAATGATTTGATGACGACGTAAGAGGGATTTGGGAGGCAGGAATGGTGTCCCACATTGCTCATGAGAAAGAAGTTCAAACTCTTTTTATTTTTTTATTTTTAATTTTTTTTTAAAATTTTAATTTTTTATGTCGGGGAACCTTTCCAAGGCAAGGCCCTTTGGACCCACTCCTGCAGAGTAAACCCTGGTCCCAGGCATCGTACTCTCGAAAGTTTTCCTACACGGAACTGGTTAAATCGCTGGCTTTTCACCAGAGGATGTGGCCCCAAAGGATTGTTTTCACCCATGAGGTGTTGAACCTTGGATCTTGAAGGGAGTGATACTCCAAGACCAAGGCCTTCACCACTTGGGCCAACCCTTGGGGTTTAAGAAGTTCAAACTCTTTATAATGATTTCAAGGAACTTCAATTATAATATTGACTAGCCCTTTTGAAGCATGGGTTCAAACCCGGCTTGGGCCTTCCTTGGTGTCACCATTACACCGGGTTATGCCTTTTTTTTTTTCAATAATTTTTTTTATTACTTCCAAAATAAGAGAACATATGAACTGTTTATATCACAATTTTTACTGGAACTCAAGATTTCTCATGGTAGGGCAAGATGGAAATGAGAATATTTGGTTTCATCTATTCAAACACTTCGCTAAGGTTCAATTGTATGGTGAATATAAATGATTCAGACTGCTGCTTGGAGCAGTGCCATAAGAGATATTTCGAGGCATTGAGGGGAGGGGCTGGTAGTATTTTTCCTTTGAATATTGGATTTTTGGTGGCAAAGTTTTTGTGGAATTAGGTTTTTGGTTGGACAGGTATATATTGGGTGATGCCTAAGGAAGTTGTGGATCTTCTTGCATGTTGGCGTGGTTTTGAGGGAAGGAAATGTGTAGCTGCCAGATGGAGAATGATTCCTTTGTGTTTAATGTGGTGTCTTTGGCTGGAAAGGAATGAGAGATGTTTTGAAGACAAATAGCATTCTTTTGAAGATCTTCGGAATTTTTTCTTTTCTACTTTGTGTTTGTGGGCTAAGATCTTTTCAAGGAATGACGATAATGTACTGAATCTGTTTTAGTTTTCCTGCTTTCTAGAGTGTAGTAGGTATTTCCTTTGTATACATCCTGTGTACTTGGGTTGTGCCTATTCTTGGTAATAAAATTTCTTATTAATTATAAAAAAAAACTTTTCCTTTGAATAGTATTTTAGAACATCAAAGCTCTGCCAGTGGCATTTTCACTTGGGCTGTAAGATTTATGAAGATTCTTATAATGAATACTTTGAGAAAGAATCGAAACCATTACAAAATGGTGTTCCATGTGTAGATCAAAATGAGTGTATCATTTAATTCTTCACCTTGGCGGCATTAGGGAACTGAGGAACTTTTGTGTTTTGCTTGTTTTGAGTTAAAATGGCTTATCAAGACCGGTAGTCAAACTGTTGCTGTTGGAAAGGTTACTTTGGTAGACATTATAATAGATAAATTTCTAAGGTAAGTCTTTTTTTTCTAATGTGATGGATCGTAACTCACACTAAAAAAGGTTGGGTTGACATACCTTGTTATGAGTGCCTTTCAGTCTTGATCCCATGTTCTGCTTCATAACCTTTGATGGTTTGGCCAAAAGAGGCATGCATTATCAATAATTGTTTTATTATGACACAGGAACTGAAAGAGGCATTCAATATCTAGCTCTCAAGGACTTGTTCTCAAATTCATAAGTTTCAAGAAAATAATTCTTTGTACAAAGAATAACCACTTACCAAATATCAATAATCTTGAGTGTAGAAGCATTGTCAACAAAAATCTTCATTTGTATTTTGGTTCTGTGGAAGACAATGTTTCTCATGTAGTTATTTAGATCTAATATATTTGTATGTGTCTGGGAATCTTAGCTTTGAATGATTTTAATTTAGACCTATCCTGGCACTATACAATTATATAATTTTACGTTGAATTACAGAGTATGAATGAAAATTTAGCTGTTGATGTGAAGTTTCACGTGGAAAATAACATGTGGAAAATAACATGTAGAAAAAGGAACTGAAATAATATGATCTTTTGTTGTTAAACAAAAAATGGAGAACTTTTTTACCCATAGCTAAAAATTATGGTTCTAATTCTGATCTATTTAAGTTTCTCACCTCAATAAATGTAAAACGCTCAGATGAGGTTTGACAGTTATGCTCGTATTTTTTCTCACATAAATCTCTCGCTCACATCGTGCCAAAACACTTGCCATTTATTTTCATCTTTATATGTCGTTACTTGTCCAAATTCATTCACTTGCCTACTAATGCTTCTGGACTAATGCTAAGTATTCTTCATTTGACAGGGCCAGTTCAAGTCGACATTAGTTTGTCCAGTGTGCAATAAAGTCTCCATCACATTTGATCCCTTCATGTATCTTTCCTTACCACTCCAGCTTACCATTACCCGCACCATGACAGTGACTGTTTTTACTTGTGATGGAAGTGCCTTGCCATCTGCTTGCACTGTGACTGTCCCTAAGCAGGGACGTTGCAGGGACTTAATCCTGGCACTTAGCAGTGCATGTTCCTTGAAGCAGAGCGAGAAGCTTTTGCTTGTGGAGGTTTGCAGCTGTGAACTTTCTGAAATTTGTAATGGAATTATTTTGTGCATGTTTAATTGGTTTAAATCATTCAAATCTTTGGTTCACAGATACGAAACCATTTGATTCAAAAGTTTCTAGAAGATCCTTTAATAATGTTGTCCACCATCAAAGATGATGACCACCTTGCTGCCTACAAGATGCCGAAGCTGGAAAAGAACACGAAATATCTTCAGTTAATACACCGCCGCAGAGAGCAGTATGTATAGTTTCATGAATGCTACATTAGTTAGAATGATACAAAAGTGGGCTGCTTATTCTTCTGTCTCTCTTTGCAGTAGCCTTGACCCCAGAAATATGGTCTTGGTCGTTTTGTCCAATTATTTTTGCAATGAACTTTTTTGTCTTAATGCCACTGCTTTGATAACTATCACAGAATTCCTGAGGACATAGATAGTTCTTTGCTAGTTAAGACTGCAAAGTTTCTCTTCATTGTTATTATTGTTTTCCAGACCAAGAATATGTGCCTTTAGTCAAAGGGCCTACTTATATAAAATATATATCATTACCAATAAAAATATATATATATATATATATATATATAAAATATATATCATAGAAAATGAGAAATCCCAGACATGACATGGTTGGCAGAGTCGTTCTTTTTTTTATTTGGACAGAGTCAACGCAGTGATAATCATTTGAAAAAAATTAAAAACGGCATTATCACTTTAGAAAAAATAAAGATTTCCCTTGTCAGTTTCATTCTTTATAGTATGTTCCTGTGTTGCGCCAGTTCTGAATTTGTTCTTTTACAATTTTGTGTCTTGTAGGGAAGCTAGTGATGCTGAAACCACGTCAGGATGGAAACCCTATGGGACTCCTCTTGTCTCATCAATCTCATGTGATGATTTAATTACAAGAGGGAATATACAGTTACTTGTTCACAAAATGCTTTCTCCAATTGCAAGAACAGAGAGCCTAGGACAAACTGATATTTCTAATATTAGCACCAGTAGAGCAGCTTCTGACCAATGCTGTGATATCAGCTCCGGTGAGGCATGCATGGACTCCTCTACATCAAATTCACTAAACAAGGATGGCACTAATTCTGAAGCAGTAGCATTACTCAGACTACCTCTTCAGTTGGTTGATGAAAGTAATGCTTGCATTGATCTGTCTGTGGGAGAGGACAAGCCTATTAGACTGTCCTTATCATCAACTTCAATACTAGTTTATGTTGACTGGTCACAGAAGCTTCTAGAAAAGTATGATACACACTATCTAGAGAACTTGCCAGAAGTGTTTAATGGGCCACCTAGCAAGAAAGCCCGTACTGAACCTCTATCCTTGTACACTTGCCTGGAAGCTTTCCTGCGTGAAGAACCACTGGTGCCTGAAGAGATGTGGTTAGTTTCTTTTCCTTCTACTGCTACTGCTATGACTACTATGTTGCTGTCCTTACTGTTGTCCTTGTTGTTTGTGTGTGCATTTGTTCATGATGCATTTTGATTGAACTGATGGTGATCCCACCCAAGGGGGGCATAAATAATGTAAAGATTGATTTATTAGTAGTAGATTCACTGAATATATTTTTGTATACATTATAGACTTATACAGTTTCAACGAAAGCAAATGACTTCACATATGTCATGGGCTTTTTCGGTCATTAGGGGCTCTCTAGTATGGGCTAGGTGTTTTCTTGTATACGTCCAGTGTACTTGGTTACTATATAATATTTTTAATTACAAAAAAAAAAAAAAAAAAAAAAAATTATAGACCTATACAGTTTAGTTCAAAAGAAAAAGGAATTTGTTGTCCCTTGTGTGAACTATATTCTACAGACTGAAAATGGCAATGATTGAGGGTTTCAGTCTTGCTACCTTTTTTCTGGCTGATTACCTTGCCTTTCACTAGGACCGTATGGTTGTGGCAACATGGAAGTAGGTGCAGGCTGTTACTTTCTGTTTGTTTACTTTGAGACGTCTTAGAAGTTGAGCATTTTACACTTTCGAATTGAGTGAATGCAAATGCCCTTCCTTAGTTACTTAATGGGACTGCATGTGGTTTGTGTTATGAGATATTTTTCATTTACTCAACGCGTCTTTTGGCGAATCATAACATTTTTGCACTTTGCTAAGCATACTTCAAATAAAGAATTTTTGAAATTTCCACTACTTTGCACGTCCTATTGATGCTTCTAGTGTAATGTTCTTATATCAGTTAGAATATCTAAAATTCTAAAACTGTGATCAATACAAAATCCATGTGAAAGAATGTCTACTCACTGAACAACTAGACACTTGCATGATTTGTGATGTGTATCTGATGAAGGTACTGTCCCCAATGCAAAGAGCAACGGCAAGCAAGTAAAAAGCTTGATCTATGGAGGCTTCCAGAAGTATTAGTGATCCATCTAAAGCGATTCTCATACAGTAGGTCGATGAAGCATAAGGACCTGCTGAAGCTAGAAACCTTTGTCAACTTCCCTATTCATGACTTTGACTTAACAAATTATGTAGCCAACAAAAACAATTCCCAACGTCAACTCTATGAACTATATGCCTTAACTAACCACTATGGTGGCATGGGTGGTGGGCACTACACTGCGCATATCAAGGTGAGTGAGAAAGCTAGGTACCCTTTTCTCTAAGATTTTGTCTTTTGTCCAAACTTCAGCTGTCCTGAGCTGGTGCAAACTCTCAGTTGCTTTTGAAACTTAAACATGGCATTTGCCACTGTTGTGGGTGTTGCTTTGCTGTTTATTGTTGATCTCTACTGTCTTTATTATAACGAGTACATATGAAAAATTTTGTAACCATTGTTTTTCTTGTTTTAATATATATATAGATGCATGTCTGGGGCCTCTGTACCAACGTTCCACTAAGTTTTCTTTTTAGTGGACTTTACTTTTTCTAATACCTTATCCTGAGATACGCTATTTTCTGTTATGTGAAGCTTCTAGATGAGAATAGGTGGTACAACTTTGATGACAACCACATATCCCACATAAATGAGGAAGAAGTAAAGACAGCTGCTGCATATGTCCTCTTTTATCGGAGGGTGAAGACTGATGATGCCACTGCTAGCAATGGGGCACAGTCCTGTGCAGATGTCAACAACATTAGCTCTCAAAAGTGACACAATGAGATGTATATTTCTTACACCCAGGTATGCATGCATTAACATTTGGTTTTGTCTGTGAAGTGTATGGGGCTGTATGAGCCTTGCATTGTAATGAGTCCAGCTGAGGGTAGACATGCATTTGGGGAACTGTTCCAAGTGCGCTGGAATGCTGTGTGACCTTGGGGTCTTGTTACATAACTGGACTGGTGTATAATTGAAAGTATATTTTTGATAATAAATGGGTGTGGCAATTATGAACTCACTTCTAGACGTTATTATATAGTTTGAGGCCAGCGCAGAGAATGAAAATGAGGGTAATGCTCTTCTTATCTGAGAGGATATGCCGTGCAGAAAAAGGACCTGGATGTTAATATTGTACTGCTGCTTATGAAAATGACCAGTTTTAGCTCATGCCTCCCGGCTTCCATGGATGTTTTATTAAGATCTGCTCATGTTTGGCATATTGCAGATCTCACAGGCTGTTTACTGTGTCGATTCGAAGTCTGATTCTGCAGGTGATTGTGGTGGAGCAAAAGTGGCATGTTAAATTAAGCATTAAGAACTAGTCCTTTGCGGTTCTGAAGATGATTTTATGGTTTCATAGCCGCAAAAAGCTGCTAAGAGTTGGCTGGGCGTCAAATTACATATCAGTCTCACAGACGCTCCAAATTCGATTTTACTTGCCAATTTAAGGGTGGCGGACATGCTTTTGTATCCAAAAGCCCGAGGATTTTATTATTTTATGTTGTAAAAAGATACTAAATCTGTTTTTATATATACCAACTGTCATCCCGATATCTGACCGAAGCTTCAATTGCCTGCAAAATCTGTTAGCATTCATAAAATATTTACAAAATATCCATACATCCATCTGCCTATTTTTCTTTGTTAGATATGGCGATAATTTTACCATTTAGGAGGATCTGTCCAGAGAAAAGGTTTGTAGAATGGACGAATTAGGGCTCCGGCGGTGGCGTCATCTGATGTATCAGAACTTCGATTCAAAGGCATAATGGAGTCATTGAAACGGTTTACATTTTTAGTTTCAGTCAAGCGAGTAATATCATGCCATGAATGCCCCAACTGGAAACAATACTGATGCCAAATTAAAGACCCATTTTAGTCCATCCTTTTGTGAGGGGAGGCGTTATTGAAATTGAGCTACGGCTTCTCAAGGCATTTCGTCAATCAGGCCAATGCATGTTGCATAGACTGGCTTCCATGATTGTTATCTTCAGGCTGTGAAAGTGATGTTTTGCTTTCTAGATTGTGCAGTTATCTGTTGAATCTGTGGTGTTAATCACCTTGGTGTGAATGTACTCGCTTGTCTTAGTTTACACAATTTTATTAACCGAAACGGGAAAACAAAAGCTGTGATATTGCAAGTTCAAACGACTGCCTTATCAATGATAACTCTACTTGAATCAGGTTGCAGTTTCTTCATAAAATACTTGGATTTGCGGGATAGATTGATCTTTTCTCTCTTCTTCTCTGGTATTGATTCAATTGAACATTCAGAGAAACCACGCCTCACAAACCTGTAAAACAAATAAGATCAATCTTCCAATTAATGCATGTTTCTTTCTGTATGGAAACACCGGACACCCCTGAGATCAGATCTTCCAATTATGTTTTCATTTGCAATTAAATGTACAATTATATATGCCAACTAATGAAGTTGTAACAGTCAACACCAAAAGTCCTCCCTACGAAACAATTCTAAACAGAATAGTAAACAAAGTTACCCTTTCCTCCAACTCCCATATCAGTTGCACAAAATAAAAATAAAAATAAAAATTGAGCAACAGCAAACAAAAGACAGGGCTTTTGCAAGAATTAGGGTGTTTTACAAAAAAAGTTGCAATGTACACCTCTGTTAAGATCCCACCAAAATGTAAAACATCCTATAATACCCTCTTCAAGAACAAGAATGCTCCTCCATTATTTTCCAAGAAAAATGATAAACTTACGACTATTTTACAATTCTATTTCAAATGGAGGGTAGTTATGTAAAATCAAAATTATTTTTAATAAAGTGTCACAATTACATTGATTGGTAGTTAAATAAGTTTTAAAATAGTTGTGAAAGAATTATAGGTGTATCATTATTTTTGGACCCGCAAGTTACTTTCAGTATTTCAACATGTTTGATCGGATCCATTGCAATTTGATATGATTTTGCATACATCCATGAACCTTATTCCAAGCAAGAGGTTGCAAACATACCAATCTGCAGTTTGTGTTGTAAGCAAGAAGAGCATCTCCAATCCGAGAGAGGATGCCTTTTTCTCAATGTAATCTGCAGATATTTGCTCTAGTTAAAAGTGCAGACAAAGGTGTCCATAGCAGTAATATGGTCATTTTAGAAAAAAGGGGAAATTACTTTTCCACCTCCAACTAACATGCATTTTAGACCTTGCATTCAAACTATCATAACTGGCTCATGGACCCTCCAGTTACACACAAAAAAAAAAAAAAAAAAAAAAAAAAAAAAAAAAAAAAAAAATGGTGATCTTGACTGGTCAAATATTAACAGAGGCTTCACGTGGCAAATTTTAGATTGCAATGTGTCTTCTTTTATAGTTTGATATGCAAAATATAAAATGCCTGTTAATTGGAGGAAAAATTAAAACAACACCTGAAAATACCATCAACCTGGAGTCAAATGATATCATGTTATAATTTTCTTATCAATATAACTAGAAACATGCATGTAATTTTGTGAATTCATACTACACTGGTTTTAAAAAGAATGATTGATCCTGCTAAGTTATTTTATTACTCCTTACACAATTTCTATCAGAACAAGGGACTAAAGAACCACTAAAATACAGAACAAAAACCCACTAATATCTTGTTACTTTATGGGTACATATCTCAGAAGTCTCAAAAGCACTGCAATACAGGGATATTTGAAATCATACCGAGTAATTTAGCTCCCTGCCCTTGCCCACGGCAATCAGGAGAAACTGAGATGGCAGCAACCTCTCCACACTTCTCCTTGAAGAAAGGAAAAAGAGCAGCACAAGCAATTATCTGACCTTCTCTTTCCACAACAACGAATAAATCCAATGCTTCAAGAAGCTATTGGCACAAAAGAAGTGAAACACAAGAATGTTATTTCCAGTTCCAGTGAAACTTACACCAAACCCGGGGAGGTGGGTTGGATTTCTCCAGTTTTAAAATTGATAACACCATCAGCAAAAATCTACTTAAGACCTGTTGATTAAATATATGAACAAGCAAGGGCACGAACCTCTTGATCAGTCCGGCAAATAAGTATGCCACATTCTTCCAAAGGTTGCATAATTTGTCTTATACTAGACAGATCTTCGACCCTAGCGATCCGGGTTCCTTCATAAATGTCACTAATAGAATTCAAAGCACATGTTAGTGGATGGAATGAAGAACAGCATAATGAAACAGTCGTATCAGGATTGCATCATTCTAACAAGAAAAGTCAGCTGCATATATTTAGCAGCAGATTCGATGCCATATGGAGTACAACTTCTGAAAAGAGTATAATTGCCTGGTAAAAATAGCTTTAAACAACTTATGTCGCAGAAATATTCTGATTTGTTGTGTAAATTGTGTTGCACATAGACTACAGTCGTTATTGCTTAACTTTGTTTCTCACCGGCATTTAAATAGGAAACATGCAGATAACACTAAAACATGCTTAGTAACTTTTCTGAAGAAGTCTACTCGCTGAACACTTGTATAGCCCCGTGCTAAACAAATCACGGACGGATAAGTAATCTGACAAGTTAACAAAATAAGACGCAACATAACTCCCAAGCAAAGCTCTGAAAAGTCAACCAGTAAGCACTGATCATAAGGGAAAGTTCCACACCCACTCTGACAACCTATTATTTCAATAACTTCTATTCAGGGTTAATCATCAAAATGATGTCTTGGATTGAAGAAAATAGGACCACTTGGGTCAAAGAGAGAGAAGAAAAGGACCAACTTACAAAATAAAGGTTTGCCAGGTTCCCTAATTGGAAAGACCAAATTAACTGCTAATCAGATGCCAACTTGCCATAAAGGAAAAAGGAAAAAGGAAAAGAAGAGATGCACTATGTTTGCAAGGAATAAAACCCACAAGGCCGGCTTCAGGTGAAGGAAGGCCATAAGCCTAATGAATACTCAGGGAAGGGCAACGATGCAAATGCTGACAAAACAGCATGAGCAAATTCAAACAATGAGCCACATGGTAACCTATAAGAATGCCAATCAAAAGTCCACCAGGATGCCAATCGACCAACTCACAAAATCTTGAGAAAGTACACTTTGTAGCTGATCATCACCAACTAATTAATCAGCATAGGACAGCGTGTCATAGTTCAAGATTAAGAGTTTCAGAAGATGATAGCCATACCTAGCCACCATGGTCCCCGTGCCATCTCTTGTAAACAATTCCAAGAATAAAACTGCATCTATAGTGCCATCCAACAAATGAACTCTTTTAACACCTGCCTGCCAACAAAGCAGAAAATCATTTGGCAAGGTGCTTGACACCAACATATAAAGCAGTTGAAATTCAAGATAATTTAGGGTTGTCATGAAAAGAGCTTTTCCAGGACCTGAGAATTTGATGAGCCATTTTTCAGAGAAACTAAACGCCATGTAATGCACAAAAACATTAATTTGTTATAAATGCAATACGAAAGCATAAGGAAAGTACCACTGCTCTTTTTCTATTTGGTAATTAGTTCAACACATGCACAATTCCTGAGTAGCAATGGTCTTGCCTTGGCAATACTTGGCATCCTCTCAAATATCCATAGCTAAGGAGTTATAACACAAAAGTTACACTCAGAGAAGAACAATCCAAATTGAATGTTCTCTACTCATTGTATACCGGATCTTATACATTTCATTCACATTAAATAATTGCTTGTAGTCCATCCTCAGTCCTCAACCACAAAAAACTCATAACTAAATAGGAGTTATTGGTCTAAGATTAAGGGACAAGAGAGAGTTTTTTTTTTTTTTTTTTTGAAAAAGAAAAACAAAAAAAGAAGCATCGACTGCACTTGGAGGCTAGGCAAGTTCTCCATCTTTAGATATTTGCACCTGTAAAAATCATATTTCAAGGAATCCAATCTCAAAATATGTACAGATATGATTTTTCCAAATTCTACTTATTCAATGGTCATTTATAACTTCTATTTGTGAACTTTTAAATTATTTTATTTTTCTCTCGTCTTACCACAATAATTTGGGCCTTCATCCTTTCATGTGTCTTACCTGGCAAAGCATTGATATATACTCATATTCTAAATTTAAAATACTTATATCTTACCGGCCCCCCCTACTGCCAAAATGATGACATTAACAAATCTTTTTTCCACAAAAATAATAATAATAGTTTACCTTCGAGACAATTCAGAACTTAGAGATATATAGTATCCATGTACAGCAATATAAAGCAAACAGATCTACTTCGATAAGTTTCAAGATTAAGAAAACCAATTGCAATATTATGAAGAAGTTAAGTGAATTTCTCGTCAAACAAATGGATTTAATTTCCATCATAAAAAAAAAAATTGGATAATATACACTGAGGGAAGCTACCATGTTACCTTTCAGATGCTGAAGACATTAGGAATTTAGGATTGGCTTTGAATAAAACAAGAGACTTCAGTACTGGTGATGAGATTTTCTAACAAACTACCCGAAAAAAAAAAAAAGAGTATCAAGGATTTACCCTGCAAACAAAAGCTGCAGCAGCCAATTCTGAGAGGTAACCATTTAATTGACCTCGCCACTCGTGACCTCCGATAACAAAATTTTGTTCACTGGTCCCAACTCCGAGTCCATTCCCGTTGTCAAAACCAACACCGTTCTGAAAGGTTACATTACGCCTTTTCCCATTAACCTTCACATTATGGGAATAATGCACAGCACCATTATGATCGTTATGTACAGGAGAACTGAGCCTGAGGTCCTCTTTGCCAACAGCTTTCAAATAGTTGGAAGCTTCGTCATTTTGTTTAGCACGTTTACATACCAACGTCTCTGCTTCTTGAAGAGTCAAGCGGCGAATAACACGCCGGTTCTCATCCAGGATTTGACCATCTATGATGCAAATAAGCTTGTCTGCCCCAATAGCTAATGCACAAGCCGTTGCAACTTCATGCGAGCTAAAATTTACAACAGCATAACGCATTGGTATTGGTAATCACCAAATAAATACGCTTTAAACATTCTTCAGTTGAAATAAATCTTTTTTTGAGTCCGTTTGAATTTGGGTGCGGGGTTAGACCTTAGCGAGCAGGTAGACTATATATATAGTTGAAAAATGACACATTTCTCACTAGACAAGACGCCATCTATTGCGGGTCAAAGCGACAAACGAAACAAAGATTCAAATGATTGAATCAGGTGGGAGAAAATGGTACATAATCGGCAACAATCAGATAAGGCCGAGGGGTGAATAAAAAAGTAACAATCAGAAGAGACCGAGCAATAGTCGAGGCTAACAACCAAAAGCTAGATAGCATACTTGCAATTTAGAACTTCTCCGGAGCTGGAATGGCCCAAGTTGCTTAATATAATTATACAGCCGGCATCAAGCCTCTGGCGCATGCGAGAAGCATCTACCTTCTTAACTTCACCTGTTGCTCCATAATCAACGCCATTGACAACTCCTTTTCTCTGCAATTGAAAAGAACAAGCCTCAGACTAACAAGAATAAAGTAGCAATGCCAGCATATGATGCAGATGATGCTGAGTCAATGATGCTGAATTGTCAGATTATACGTTGACTGCGCTGAAATAATGGCAAATTAGAGTAAAAATAACAGGAAATCGTGATCTTTCTTTGATTGAATCAGTTTTAGACATGTTTTGATATTTTGATCATAATTTTGACTATTAATATCAGAATTGTGCATGTGATTCCAATTCAGAAAGTTCTTTTTGGCGCGCTCGTTGTGGACATCCAGCTATGCTCGGTGTGCATAATTTTTGAAGTCAAATTATACTGTTTTTCTATCTGAATTCTTATTTTTAGTTATTTCTTTAACTTTTATAGTATTATTTCATTTATTGTTTAAGAAGTGATTTTGAACTCGATTTGGACTAAATTTTTAACAGATTATTTTTTTATTATGTATTTATTTTTAGTGTGATTATTGAAATTTTGTTAATTTTGATAAAATTTTTATATAGTCGATTTTCAACTACTACAGTCAAACATGTGGGTTGATTTGACTTTTCTAGAATTTTTGATAATTCTGAATTGACATTAGAGGCGTTTTCACTGTATTTCAGGCGATTCTCTTATTTTCACTTTCTGTGAATTATCTATTAAAACTAGTCTACAGAATAATTACTATTTTATCCGGTGTCCGTATACCCAGAAGGCCGGAATTGGGGGTGTCTCTGGAGATTGCGTGAAAAAGCAGTTAGTCTTACCTTAGCTCCAAGAAAGTTACCACTTTCAACACTGATACCGACTTCACGCCAACGACTACCATCACCATGCCGACGAATGTTACATATGGAGGGTCCAGGAGAAAGTTTTGCTTCTAGCATCATACGAATACCTCCTGCCGCTTCCACTGCTGCTGTTAGAGCTTCAGAGTCAGTTATCCTGTATCCACGAACAAACTTGGGCTCGCTTCCTGCAAGAAGTACTCATACAACTGGTCAACCGCTATCTAAGCATTTCATGAACGTGGGACAAAAAACATGAACATACCAAAAAGACGGAATGAATGATATCGCTTAAAGTGATTTTTTTTTTTGACTTTTAAGTCCGAAAATGTCATATGACAGTAAGAAGCATGATCTTCGAAAGTACAAAGTACTTTACTGACCTCTCTGCTTCAAAAGCTTGTTGATCTGCACAGTTGTCTCTGGAACAATCACAAATCTTACACCCAGACTATGAAGAAAAGCAATATCCTGCATGGGAATAAAGGATGATGTAAAAATGTGAACCAAAATGCAGCCGACCATGTTAGCGAACATATATAGCTCGAAAGGGTAAGATATTACTTATTAGGGACCTCATCCTCTGGATCGCTAAATCTGGGCCAAATTCCCATGGCCATAATAGGAGCCTGGAGCTTGTATGGAAAGAAAATCAAAGAAAATAAAAGAGAAACCCAGAGAAGAAAAGGGGATAGGGAAGATCTCAGGGTGTAAATGCCTGGGGCAATGTATAATCTGAGCCCAAACCAGCCATAAGCATCTAAAAATCTTGAAAAAAAAATGCAATTTACTTGCAAAGTAACTTAAGACTCTGCTTGCCAATCAAAGAAGTTATATATATATATATATATTCCTTTTCAGTGCATATATCAAAATAACAATGCTAAGATTAAGTGGATATAATATAATCCAATTTTATAAATTTTAATACATCAACTTATAACAATGTTGACAACTTGGATGATAATACGTAGCGGCAAAGAAAATTAAAACTCAAACTTCATGTGCTAAATCACGAATTAAAATGAGAGATGTCGTAAATTCATGAAACTCCACGTACGTGTTATTATATGTAGTTGTTCTTCCGCCGAGGAAATAAAACAGGGGTTCATCTGTGCCCCTTGTTTCGACGTACAGTAAACTAACTATATACATATCTACATTTATATTATATATAAGAGATTTATTAAGAATATAAAGCTTAAAAAAAGATGCATGTGTACGTGTGTGATATCTGCCGGTTCAGGTTGGTCGGGCTTGCTGACCCCTACAGCTCCAAGCGCCTCCAAAGCAACAGTTCCAATCCTAAACTCACTTGAATTAAAAATTACAAAAGACTAACTGTGATTTCATGCAACCACATGAGTTTTTATATATAGATAATAAAATAGTTCTCAACTTATTGAAAGACTCCGCGGGGTGTCTTCCAAACAGAGAGGAAGGGTACTTATAAAGCAGGGGAAGCTGCTTAGGAATTTGCCGAATTGCATGGTCTGGGTTTGGGGCGCAATAGCGCCCCGTCCTAAGCAATAAGCATCGGCCATATATGATAAAGCCCATCAGAGAGAGAACTACTACATGTGTGTGTGTGTGTGTGTGAGAGAGAGAGAGAGAGAGAGAGAGAGAGAGAGAGAGAGAGAGAGAGAGAGAGAGTACCTTGAGTATGATATCCAAGGAATTAGGAGAGTCAAGAAGTTCTCCAGAAATGACCACAACAAATGTGCTGCCTCTGTGCAAATGAATGTACGGCTGAGCTTCCCGGAGGCATTCCACGAACCTCTTGTCCTTCTCTGAGATTTCATATCGACCTTCACGGCCACCACCATCCCCACGTTTCACTTCACCCTCCGGCCACCCGTACCCTTTGACCACCAATCTTCTCAGTTTTCTTTCAATTCCCATTCCCAGCTTCACACAAGGTTTAGAAAGCCTTTCAGTACTACTACTTCTCAAGCTATGTGAAGGCCAGGCTGCTCCATGTCCACGGTCTTGCAGGCAAGCCAATGGCCTTGATCTTGAAGTGGCAGCCATTTTTGTACACGTAAAGAACTAAGAACTAAGAACTAAGAACCCGAACTTAAGAAATTAGCTTGTTAAAACAGGTCAGGTATTAATTAATATGGATGATCAGATGCAGCATTTCTTTCATGAAACGCGGCAAAACGGTGGAGTTAATAGATGGGACGATCAAGTAGGCCAAAGAAAAAGCATAAGTTATAACGTCGTAGTTGGGAATCACTTGGAGGCTTGTTCTCGTATATCAAACAAGTGGGGCGGGTTTGCTGATGTTGAAAAAGGTAGATAGTGAGAGGTGGGTATGAGTTGCCCTTCACTGATCATATTCTTTAATTTCTTTGGTTTTACTTTTTAAGTAGTGCGTAATCGTCAATGTAGATTTCAGTTACTCAGAACCCACAATAATGAGCACATTGAGCAGTGCTACATCCACAGAGCATGTAGCACGAGACCCGTCCGATAAGAACAAAAATGTTTATTTATTTATTTTTTTGTTCATTTTTTTTATATTCTTAAATATTATTTTTTTTAAAAAAATTCACAACATCACTAAAAAATACTTCCTTAATCACTAAGTAAAAAAAAAAAAAGAAAAAGAAAAAAAATTTGTTGGAACCCAACATTCGGTTACTCTAGTATTTTTGCACAATAATATAATTAAAAGGAGCGCTGCTAAGACGTTAACACATAAACAAGTGATGATTTTAGACATTGTGTTCAACGTAATCATAAATAATAAAATGATCTACCTCTTTCATCAATTTAAATTTTTGAGACAAGTGATGATTAATATATTGTTATATATGATCAATTAGATTAATACAAGATACCAATTAAGTGGCATGTATGTTGTGGTTCATAATCAAATGGGATCTGCAGTAGTACTATATGGGGTTTGGACAAGTTTTGAAGTAGTTCCTTTAATTTGTTTAGGATAGCTTTCAACGTCAAAGAATTTGTCTTTCTACGATGTCATCATGAACTTTCTTCTGTTCAATTATCACGATAAGAAATGCATCTTTCTGAATTATGAGATCTTTTTGTTGATCAATTATTATGATAAGAAATGCATCTTTCTGAATTATTTGGACTTCCTGTTCAATTAGGATAAGAAATCTTATCCTCTCGCCAATTATAAAAGAGAAGGACAATTAAGACATTGCCCAAGTGCCTAGCCCGATAACGTACGTACAAGACTAGCGAACAGTGACGGATTATGATTGGCACGCATGGTGCATTATATATATATATATGGTGGACCTGGACTTTGCATATTTATCTCATCTCAAACACCAACCGGAATTCATGATGCTTCAAGTAGGTTGATTTGAAAGGGTTTTTGCCTTTAGGATAATATCTGTGCGAGAATTGTTTTTCGTTTTGTGAAAGTTGTTTTGGTTTGTGCGCATCTTTTTTTTTTTTAATACAAAATCTAAACAAATGGTTAGACTAAAAAAGCGTGTTTGGATAGGAGTACTGAAAAAAACTTTCAGAAATTTTGAAAAAGAAAAAAAGAAAAGATAAACCAAAGATCGATCAATATATAATCTTTTAAGAATCTTTGTCTTATATTATACCACTACAAGAATTCTTATCAGCATCTGATCTTTGGCAACTAATGTGTAGCGATTAAAAATTCGCTGCAAAAAGGTATTAGCGGCATTTTTGAAATTTTTAGCGGCGAAGTTGAAATATTGTTGGAAAAGACCAAAATCCTTGTAGTGAATATACGAGAAGATTGAGATGCTTCCTTAATTACAGTGAATATATGTTAAGATCGAGATATATATACAAGTCTGTGAATGATAAAAATGAAAAACTATAACGTTCAAAAAAGATATTACAGAATTACTATATTAGGAAGATTTGCTGAGTATTTATTGGAGGATTTGTAGTAACTTGACTTTGTAGGAGATCCTTTTTCTTCTGGACCGTTGGTGATTTTTTTAATGCCGTAATTGCCCTCATTTGGTTCTTTTGAACTTGTATTAATGTCAATATGCCCTTGCAAACTAAGCTGAGGAGTGAGGTTGAGTTTCATACGTAATCTTTCAAAATGAGAATGATGAGTTGTTTTAGTGAAAATATTAGCAAGTTGAGAAGACGATTGAACATATCGTGTTTGAAGAAGTCCAAGCGCTACATGTTCTCTAGCATAGTGATAATCAATATCTATGTACTTGCTGCGAGAATGAAATACGAGATTAATTGTCATGTAGAGTGTGCAGATGTTGTCACAGAATATGATGGGTGGAGATGTAAGCGGAATGTGCAAATCATAAAGAATGGAGGAAATCCAAGATATTTTTGTTTCAGTATGGGCCAAGGAATGACATTCAACTTCCGTGCTAGAGAGAGAGATGGTATTCTATTTTTTTTTGCAGACCATGAAATGCAATTGTTGCCTAAGAAAGTGCAGAAGCCAGTTGTTGAGTGTCGAGTTTCAAGACAACTAGCCCAATCAGCATCAACAAAAGCATATAGATTCAATCCGGTATTAGAGTGGAGATGAATGCCAATTTCAACCGTGCCTTGAAGATATTGTAAAATGCATTTTACCATTTTGTAATGGCCGTCAGATGGCCTATGAATAAACTGAGAGACAAAGTTGATAGAAAAAGCAAGATCTGTCCTTATAAAAGTGAGGTGTTGAAGTTCCCAATGATACTACAGTAGTGAGATGGGTCATGAAATAGTGTTTCTGAGAGTGATTCCTTAGTCTTGGCAGTCATTGGAGTGGCAATGGGCTTGCAGGTTTTCATGTTAGCACATTCGAGAATGTCCATAGCATATTTAGACTGGGATAAGACTAAACCATTAGTAGTTGAGTGTATTTGTATTCTAAGAAAATAATGTAAAGGACCAATGTCTTTCATATCAAACTCATGATTAAGTGCATGCATAAATGTATTAATCAAAGTACTTGAGCTAGTGAGAATTATATCATCAATATAAAGAAATAAAATCAAAGTAGTAGTTGACAAGAAGCAAGTAAAAAGAGAAGAATCAGACATGCTAGAAGTAAATCCAAATGAAATAAGAAAGCTACTAAATCAATCAAACCATGCTCTTGGAGCTTTCTTAAGACCATACAAGGCTTTATGCAATTTACACACATGGTGGGGAAATTTTGGGTTTACAAAACTGGGTGGTTGGTCCATTACAGCAGTTTCATCTAAGAATCCATGTAAAAATGCATTTTTGACATCCAAATGGCGAATTTCCCATTTATTAACTAAGGCTAAAATGAGGATAATAAGAATGGTTCTAGGTTTTATTACTGGAGAAAATGTTTTATTACCCTTCGTGGTTCCTTTCAATAGGATGTTGTTTGTTACCCTATCCTTTATTGTAAAACCAAGAAAAAGAAACTCAAAATTTAGAGAATGACTAGAGGTCAATTGTCCGATAGATAATAAGTTTTTTTCCAAACTAGGTGCTAACAAAACATAATCAAGCGTAAGAGGCTTAGAGTTACTCCTAAGTGTAGTTTCACCGATATGTGTTATACCTAAAAGTGTGCCATCACCAAGCATAACTTTATCAGGACCATGGTAAGGGCATATAAGTTGTTAAGCATACCTGGATTGGATGTCATGTGGGCTGAAGCTCTAGTATCAGTAGTCCATTTAGTGTCTGTGGCATCGGTTTCAACTGTGAAAGCAGTAAGACCTTGAGGAACATCATCTGGTTGGTAGCTGTGGTTGAACTTGTGCAAACACTTGAGAGTATCATGGTCCCATTTGCCACAAATCTAACAAGTGAGATCTCTGTCATGAGGTTTGCTGGAGGGTGATGCAAAAGTGGAATTGGTTGAAACTTGGCGATTATGTTGGGTGGTTGGATGAAATCCTTTACCTTTATAGGAGAAGGAATTATTGTGGGGACTACCTTGTCCACGAAGTTGAGGAGAACTGGTGGTTTTAGAGGTTGTTTTGCCAAAAAAACTTGAAAAACCATCGTTGTCTGAGGAGTGAAAGTTAACATGGGTCTCATAACTTTGTAATAAGAGAATTATCTCACTATAGGATGGCATAAAGGGGTTTTAACATGGCAGTGGTAAAAGGTTCATACTTAGATATGAGATTATTGAGAAGAGAAAAGACCTTGGTTTTGTCATGTACTAGACATCCAATAGTTGCAAGGTTATCACATATACTTTTGAACTGTTTGAGATAGTCGTTCAGTCGGGTGTTGGGATCTTTGTGGAGATATGCTAATTGTTGTTTAAGCTTAAACTCATGCTCCTGTGAAGCTTGAGTATATGCATCCTTGAGTGATGTCCAGACTTGAGCATATGTCTCAAATCCAATAACCAAGCCAAGAGCTTCTTCTGTAAAGGTGCCAATCATCCAACCTCATACGAGATGATCAACCTTTTTCCATTGCCCATATTCTAAGTTTAATATAATTTGTCTATCATTAGATTCTTAGAACTAAAGACATTTTCATTTGGCATTGGAGTTATACCTGTAAGAAGTCCAACGAGTTCTTGGCCTAGGACCTATTCACGCCACAATGGGTAATTATCATGCTTCAGTTGAAGCATGACAAAATTACGTACATTAATTGTAGTAGATGCCATTAGAAAGTTGAGACTTTGAGAGTATACGTTGGCTATACTAAAGAAATGCTATGCATGATGGTGGGTTTGGTAAGAAAATATTGTTGGCAAGATGTTTGACTGCTTGCTCAAGAGATGGAGTTGGCCGATTTGCTGGCTGTGATACCATAAAGAGTAAATAGAATTTTGCTTTTATTGAAAATGATGCTTCCTTAACTACAATGAGTATATGAGAAAAGGTATATATATATATATATATATATATATATATACACACACACACACAAGTCTGTGAATGATAAAAAAAGCAAAAACTATAACGTTCAAAAAGGATATTACTGAGTTGCTATGTTGGGAAGATTTGTTGAGTATTTATTGGAGGATTTGTAGCAGCTTGACTTTGTAGGAGATCCTTTTTCTTCTCTTGACTGTTGGTGATGTTTTTAATGCCGTAATTGCCATCATCTGGTTCTTTTGAACTTGTATTGTCAATAATCATCAACAAATATTACCTTTCAAAGCACACCACATTTAAGGATTATGCTTCCTTTGGGCTGGAGAAAAAATTATCTGCAAATATCACTGTTTAGACAGAGCAAAGCAAATCAATGGTTCGACTATATGCAAAGAAATCTCAAGTATGCTTAATGAAGCCCACAAGTGTCAACAATGTCTTCCGTATTGGTTGATATAGCCATGCATAAAATTACATTTAACATTAAAGAAATTACATATTGATTTTTATTTTTCTACTTCAAAAGTGATGTTTCCAATAACATGAACACAAACTTCATCAAATCGGATCCTTTTAGTGTTGTAAATAATTCAATCTCTTTGGCATTACACAATGGACAAGTAGAAGGTTGAAATTTGCATCTCTCTTAGGTCAAGTGAATTATCCTTACCATTCACTTCTTAATTGCAGATAATTAATTTCTGTAACTTCCTTATAAGTTACTTGTGATGCAAATTAAGGAGATGTCGTGGACGTTTGTGGTGTTGAGGAATAATTTCACATTATTTGTGGACAAGGTCTTGGGTCTGTTTAAAGGAATGAACAATCATATCTTGTAGAACCGGTTTTATGAGATGAGTTAGGCCTATAAATTTTTTCATATGGTAGCCTCTTTCTCATCTTCGACAAAAGGGTCAAGATATTCGGTTTTAGTGATAAGGTAGAAAACTTAAATCTCTTGTTGCATTGTGCTCATGTTGCTATTATGTCTAGTGTTCAGGATTTTTCAGACTGACGTGAAGATCATAGATATGCTAACCATATCGAATCTAAGCTTTTGTTATTTCAATGTGATGGTGTTTGGGTTTGATTTACAACATGGAATATGTGTTCTCCTAGTGTCGAATTTAGCTAAAGAAATTCATCTCTCATGTGAATAGTAGAGAAGTCCACACATGCACCTACATAATAGAATAAATTAATATGGGATAATATTATAAATAAAATTTTTCAGATGATACCCAACAGTACACTTTGAGAAACAAAATAAAGTAAAAGATCTCCAAAAGCCCGACTTCAAATAATGGTTTTTCTCCCACTAGGAAAGCATTCCATTAATTAATGGATTTAAGATACGTGAAAAGGATGTACGATCCATAACAATCATCGCATTATAGTAAGTACTAAGCTAGAAGATGTAAAAACTAAAAATAGGATATATCCCCCAACAATACAACGACACGACAAGCCAAAGGGGTGTCGACTCAATGACATTTTTTTACAATACAACTGGCCGAGGATTACTGTTGGAGATCACTGACAGATTGAGAAGTAATGCCTTTCGGTTTTTTGGACTGGTTATTGATGGAGACCTGATTCCTCTTTCTCATAATCTTTGATTAAGAAAAGCAGTAACGTGAATAGATGACTAGCTTTAAATGGCTTAAGTGTGGAGAAAGTGAAGAAAAGATGATCCAATCACCCAAAGATTATAGCTACCAAGTGATAATAGCCAAATTATGTAGTGTTAGTAATAACATTTTTATTAGTTTTGAAATATCTTAATCTTCTCACTTAACTTTAAATTTTATCTTAATTAGGAATTAAAGTGAGAAAGAATTGTATTACTAATATGACGTTGAGGTGTCCCAGAAGATAGACTTCTATTGAGAATAGTAGAGAAAATTAAAAAGAAGAGAAACGACAAAGCAAATGGCGTTGAATTAACGACGTGAAGGAAGAAAAATAATAATAAAAAGATAATAGGTTCTGTGCTGGGCATTGAAGGCTAGACATGTAAAGCAATCCAAGCTGGACTCCAACATTAGAAACTGATCACGGAAAAGGCTGATGTGAAGATCATGAGTAAGAAAAAAACAAGAAAGAAAAGAGAGCAGCCTACGAAAAGGTAAGGGCAAAAAATGGAACTTTGGCTTCCACATGCTTATAAATAGACCATAAGCACTCTCTCACGAGGGCACGGCCCTGCACACCAAGAACAGAAAAACAGATCAAGCAGTGCCGCAGTAGGGAGCGTTTTGGATTGAAGAAAAAAACTGGAGTTTTACGTCCAGTTTTACAGTTATGTTTATGTTCTGAAAGTACTGTGATTTTTATTTTCCTTCAGTTTCTTTTAAATATTGCGTTAATGTTTATTTACGTTCAGTTTTTGGAGTTTAATTTTATGGACATATCTAGCTAAATTTTCAACTAAGGTTGAGCATGAAACCTTATTAAAGATTAATAATATTATTTATGAGATTGATTTTTTCCATTTATTTTTACGTTCAACAATCTATTGTTCTTGCTTCATGATATCAATTGAGAGAGATAAAATTATTGATATGAGTTCAATCATACATGTTTTTCTCATGATCTAAAAAAATCTTAATCAGTTGAGAGCATGATTCATAATTTTGTTAAAAATAAAATCTTATATCTTTGAGCAAAGAAGAACATATTTTAAATATGTTCCAAAAACAAACCCAAAAAACAAAAAAGTTTCAAGGATGCTATTTTTCATGATAACAAGATTGATTTCTAGATTATCATGTAGATGCTTGGGAAGAATCAATTATCATAAATATATTATTATGAATTAATTAGGTGGGTTACGTTCCAAAATGTTAGTTCATTCTCCATTAATAGTTTATTCGTTGTTTAGATTAGTTTGCATCTTTAGAATTTATTTAGTTCTTTTTATTGTGATTAGTTTATTAAATTAATTATTTCTTGTTTTGATTAATTGATTATTTAGTTCTTAATTGATTATTTTATTTTATAACTTATCTTTCTGAACTATATTAGAATATATTTGACTTATATTTGATTGGTTTCTTACGTTTGTACAAGTCTTTGTGGATTTGACCTCGTTCTTGCTAAAATATATTACAGTATGGTTCATGCACTTGCGAGTACAATTAAAATTTCACAACCAAAAATTCAAAAATCCTCTTGGGAGGTTTGACTCTAGTAGAAGTTCTCCTTTCCCCGTCACGGTGCAGATTCTGAGCTCCTAGTATCTTTGTTTTCTTTTTTCGATGGAGGACAATCTAGAAGATCTTTGCCAACGACTCTCACTGTTAGAGCAGGAAAAGGAGGAGCTTGTGGTGGATAATACTCTGCTAGAAAGTTCAAAGATAAGAGGAGAAAGGTGTTTTGTTTGTTTCTCTTCTCACTGAAAAATATTATAATCGAGAGGCATTAGTTGGTAAAATACACAATAATATAATAAAAATTACAATTAAAATAAAATTAAAACGAAGCCAGTTTGGACTGAGGCACGGAAATATCGCTCTCTTTAAAGAGATTCAAGCCCTCTGCGGTATACAAAGTCTCAAATTAACTGGTGCAGCAGAAATCTTCTTGACTTGACTCCTCCAAGATACAATAGCCCAACTGATCGTTGTATAGTCCGAACCAATTCTGCATAAGTGGTTAAGCTCAAAGCTCCACTCAAAGAACACCTTTCTATCATCTGGAAAATCTCTCAAAAAATATATATTCACTAAACTTATTTTTCTTATCTCATTTTCTCTAAAATATATTCCACCATAGTTACGTACAAAGAACTAAACAATATAAATATATATAAGACTAAGAAAAGTCACAGGATGTACAAAGACATAAACGGAAAAAGAATAACAACGAAATAAATGGCCAGCGTTAACAAGTTAAATACGCCAACGTCTACAACTTAAAAACCTTCTTTAATAACCCTTCAAAACATTAAAGAAATTAACTTTATAACGTCTCAGGCATAAAACCACTTGAAATCTATAAACGGTTTGAACACTAAACTCTCTCCAGCGGTAAAGTTATTAATAGTAAATACTGCTATTTAGGTGAAGGAAAGCAACGACAAAAAGAAATATTATTAAAAAAAATACTAACAACATTTAAACAGACAAGGAAGAAGGTTTGGTGCCCTGTGAAGAAAATATGGTTTAAAGATCTGGGCTCTAGACTGATGCTTGTAGAGTTTGAAGATCAAGTAGAAAAGGATCGTGTGCAACGTGAGAGGCCTTGGTCTTTTGATAAGAACTTAGTTCCGATGCAACAACTTGAAGGGGACTCCAGGTTAACAATATCAACATTACAGAGGTAGCTTTTTGGATTCGTTTATATGATCTCCCATTACATGCTATGAATGAACATGTCGCACGAATGATTGGGAATAACATAGGAAGAGTGGAAGATATTGATGTGGAGCATGGTGAGGTAGCATGGGGAGAATTTATCTGGGTTTTCGTGAAACTGGATGTTACAAAACCATTGATGAGAAGAGGCAAGCATATCAACTTGAGTTCTCAGGGTGCATGCTAGATCAGATTTGTCTACGAAAGGCTGCCTAACTTTTGTTATGTGTGTGGTAGATGGGACATAACCATAAAGATTGCAGAGGGTGGCAGCCAAAACAAAGGTTGTACATAGAGGACTGTCTTCCCTATCGTCCATGGCTAAGAGCTCGAGTTTACTCAAGGAAGGATCGTTACCACCTTGATCAGCAGACAGAGTCCGATTGAAGCTCTTCGAAAATGTGACCCTACAATCATGCCAAGGAAAGTGCGGGAGATATGGCTGAAAAATTGGTTGACACAGAGCTGAGATCAATCGGGAGCAAAGGAGATAGCATAAATTGCGGTATTAACATCCACAATGAAGGAGACATTATGGGAGCTGTTAAGGAAGAAATTATATAGAGAAAGAAAGCTAGTAGCCAGGAAATAAATACGAGATCGGCGGAGGAGGTTATGGTAACTAATAAAGAGGGAAATTTTTCAGATAAGGAAGGACAATCAGTTGCCTGACAATAGTGAAGTGGTAACGGTACATCAGCTGAAGAAAGGAAAGAATAGTGCTCAAGATAACAACTCAAGTAATGATCCTATGGATGACATAACGGATAGGCACTTAAATGAGCCCATCAAGCAATAGGGGTTGAGCCTTTGGTGGCCCAGCAGCAAGGGGAGGAGGAGGCCCAAGAAATTGAGTTAATCACCCAGTTTGTTGAGAACCAAAAAGTGGTTGCTGGAAAGAAGTGGCAACGACTTAGGAGAAACAATATGAAGCTTACTTCAAAAGAAAAGTTGAACACTTCTCAGAAGAGAAAGGAGAAGGAGGATAGAGATTCCAGTGGTGAGGAATAGGCTATAAAAAATAAACAACGAAGGGTGGTGATTACCAAGGATAATAACTATACAGTGATATCGGTGGAGACTGAAATTCAGCCCCGTCGAAAGTAATGAAAATAATAAGTTGGAATCCCCGTGGGCTTAGGAACCCACGAGGAATTCGAGCCCTTTGCGACTGGTCAAGAAGGAAGGTCCCGATATTCTATTTTTACAGGAGACAAAATTGTTAAGGAACAAAATGGAGAAGGCTAAGTTTTAGCTTGGATTTGGAAATTGTTTGGCAGTCGACAGTGAGGGGCGTAGTGGAGGACTAAGTTTGATGTGGAGACATGAGGTGATTTTAACTATCTATAACTTCTCAAAACACCACATTGATGCTATGGTCACTGAGGAGGGTAGAGGGAAAAATGAGTGGCAGTTAACTGGGATTTATGGACAACTTGAGACTATTAGAAGACATGAGACTTGGGAGTTGCTTAGATTATTAAATAGTGGCGATCATAGTGGATGGCTTGTATTTGGTGACTTCAATGAAATCCTGAGCAGAAATGAGAAATGTGGTAATAAAGATAGACTTGAGAGACAAATGGAAGGGTTTAGGCAAGATGTGAACGAATGTGCATTGCTTAACTTGGGTTATGAAGGATCAAAGTTCACTTGGTGGAATAATAGAAAGAGAGGGAGAACAACATATGTGAAAGGTTGGACATATTTTTAGCAAGTCATGCTTGGTCCAATATGTTTCCTAATGCTAAAGTGGTTCATGCCACAACAACACATTCATATCCTTGCCCATTGTCCTACAAACATAAGGTAATTTTTCAAGAAGAAAGGGGTTCTAAACCCTTCAGGTTTGAAGCTGAAAAATGTGAAAAGGTTATTGAAAAATCTTGGAATCTCATTACTAGAGAAGGGGCCATGGGAGATGTCATGCAAAATATTTTTGGGTGCAGTGAAAGCCTCACAAAATGGAATAAACAGAGTTTTGGAATTGTGCATAAAAAGATTCAACAAGGAAGAGATCGTTTGGAAAAAATTCAAGCAGGCAACACCTATTCCTTGAGTAGGGATGAACTTTAGAAAGCTAGAGATGAATTACAATGTTGGCTTGAAAGGTATGAAATATTATGGAGACAAAGGTCTAAAGCTTTATGGTTAAAGGCAGGGGCTTTTTTTTTTTAATTTTTATAAAGAGTTGGTGACCACATGTCCAAGAGTAGCTCCTCCCTAAGTTTATTAAGAACCTTATTTATGGTGGAGAAATATTGTGGTAAAACAAAAAGTACAAAGGGTTACAAAAGAAACAAAGAAAAGCATCCCTTGTGCTGAAACCAAAAAACCAATAACCAATGAAAAAATACAATGAATATGCACGTAAATAAGGAAATTCCCAACGATCTGTACGTAAAAGGCCTCGAATTTTATTAGGTCCAAAATCAGCACCCATGATAATCCAATCAAAATTCTTCGCACCCTCATTGGCTAGAAAATCCTCCATGATGTTAGGTTCTCTATAAATATGACTGATAGAACATCTTAACATCCTTAGCAAGTTTTGTATTTCTTCATAAAAATCTCACATATACCAAAAATTACAAGCACCATTTCGGATCTATTGTACTACTACTTTGGAATCAAATTCTATTAAAATATTAGCGAGTCCCAGATGTTTAGCTAAGCATAACCCATCAAGTAAAGCACATCCTTCTGCCAAAGTGTTTGTAGCAATCCCATAATACCTTGAAAAACCAACAATGGAGTTACCCTTGCATCCTGAGTCATTCCTCCCCCTCCTGCTTCGCCAGGATTTCCCATGGAGCAACTATCCACATTGAGTTTAAAAACTCATCTATTTGGTTTTTTTCAAGCCACCATTTTAGAAATTTTGTTAATCAACGTAGCCACAGGGCAATTTAACTCCTTCATAATTTTCTCATCATTAACATGACTCTTTCTAAATTTTTGCTGTTGGGAAAAGATATCAACAAAAGAACCTTTAACCACCTGAATAACATCATAACAATCTGACGTCAAATCCTCCATTCTAACTACATACCGATTTTTCCATAAGGCCCAAGTGATCACTATAGGCAAAATACCTCTGCAAAGTGCAACCTGGGTAGATGTCGACCCTCTTAACCACAAAAAATTCATAATACCTTGCCATCAGTAGAAATGAGTCAATCTAACTCCCAACACATTAGCAAAATATTTCCAAACTTTAGAAGCTAATTCACCATTACACAACACATGATCCATGGTTTCTTGTTGAGGAGCAATACAACAATTACATTTTGAAGCCATCGAAATGCCAAGCTTACTAATCCTCTCATCTACTGGTAAAGCTTCTCTCCGAGCTCGCCAACGTACAAATGACATTTTTTTTGGAACATATTTTTGTCATAGCCATTTACGCCATGGATAAATATTCACATGATCTTGGATTATATCTGAAGCTGATTTAGTGGTGAAGATCCCATCTATATTAGGCTGCCAAATGCGAATATCTTTTCCAGACTTTAATGATCCTTTCCAGTGAATTATTTTTTGCACACAATCTGCTGAAACCAAGTCCTATAATCTGCCAATATCCCACCCATTCGATGTCCATACATCAGCCACTCTAAGCCATGGGTTCCCTCTCACCTCTTGTGTCTCAAAGATAGCACTATCTCCTAGCCAATTATTATACCAGAAATTAACATCACCTTGCCGAATTAGACTCTTGGAATGTTTAAAAACAGATGGTAAAAATAATGAAAATGATTAGTCAAGGTTAAAGAATTAGAAATCTTGACTATGACTATGTGTGTAACACTGACTTTGTGACCATTAGGAAGTGTCACAAAAGTAGAATGAACATATGAAAAAGACCTAAAAAAAGAAACAGAATTGACCATATGATTAGTTGCACCAATATCAATGATCCAAGGTGTATCAAAGGGTTGTGTCAACTTTATTGCTTAATGAAGTAAAATAATCAAACTTAGTTGCAATAAAAATGATGAGAAAAGTGTAATATACCTTATTGATTGAAGAATGATTGAGGATTTGGCTGGGTTGTTCCTACTTGGTGAATCATAGCTGATTTATTAGAAGATTTATGTAATGAGGGTGAACCATATTATGATGAGAAGTTGTTGGCACTGTTCTTGAGGAAACGGTAATTAGGTGCCTCACAAGTTTTGTGGCTCTTGTGAAATAGCATCGAAAGAATTACCATTGACTGAGTTAAACCTAGGTCTCATAGGCTTATAACCTGAAGGATATCTATGAAGCTTGTAACATTTCTCCTTTGTATGACCCGTCATACCACAATTACTATATATTATGGCTTTGGTTTTGAAGAAAACTTGTTTCTTGAGATATTTTTTTGAGAACTATGTTGTTAAGTTGTAGAGGTCGAAGTAGTAGAGTCAAGATTCACAATTCTACCATTAAGGTGAATACCAAAATGTCTTTCTTCTTGCAAGATTAAGCACAACACTTTGTTTATATTAGGAAATGGGTCTATCAAAAGAATCTAAGCTTCGAACATGTGTAAAAATATCATTTAAGTTCTATTAAAAGATGCATCACATACTCTCATTGTCTGTATTCAAGCACAGTTTTCAAGCAAGTACAATTTGTTCTACAACCACAACGAGGTAAAGCAATATAATTCATTGATTCATCCTAAAGAGTCTTTAATCAAGTAAAATAGGCCCTTACAATGATATCGTATTGAACCAACTCACAAACTTCCTTTTGGACTTGAAATATTCTTGGGGAAATAGTTTGTAAGTAACGTTGCTACAAATCACACCAAAGTTCTCTTGTTGTTTCTATATAGATGCAATTGGCCTCTATTTCCTATGACACTGAGTTGAGTATCCATGAAAACACCATTTCATTACATCGTAACCAAGCATTATATGCAAGATCAGATAAATCGGTTAGTAAAGTGAGATTGCCATCGATTAAGCAGAGTTAGTTCATGGATCTCAAAGCAATTCGCATCAATTGGCACCGTGTGCGGTAATTATCCCCAGTCAAAGGTTGTGTAACCAAAATGATTCTAGGATTCTCTGCATTATTGAGATAGTAGGAACTCGAAGAATCATCTATAGGGTTAAGAATATACGTAGAGGAAGAAAACATCATCAATGGTGATCAGATTGATCGGATACCATGAGGAGAAAGTGAAGAACATATGATCCAATTAGTACCCAAAGATGATTGCTACCGAGCTATCAAGTAAGAAACTAGGGAGAAAATCAAGAAAGCAATAAAGGTTGGAAGAAACTTTTCTATTGCTCGATGTATATGATTTGTACAAGATGAGGCCTTTTATATACAAAGAATTATACTAATCTACACTTGCAATAAAAATAACTAACATTGCTAACTCATATGTACAAGTGTCACCATCCACCCCACCATGCAATCACTGAGCAAAGTTAGTTATTTTTACTACATGCGTTGCCATTTATCATACAAGGTGGGGTGCATGGAAGGGTCAGATCTAAGAAATTTAGAGTTGTAATTGCAGATTTCAATACCAATGCATGTCATTAGAGTTGTACTTGAAATAATGTAAGCTTTTGCAGATACATATCTTACTTAGTTGCTTGATACCCTAAAATCAATATTGGAGGCTCTTGTATGATGAATCATGTTTCAATGAGAAACAAAAACCATGATTTATCATCGTTGAAAACTTCATAATCATCAAGCAATTCAATTGCCAATTGGTTAAGTTTAAGCCAACTAATATTGAAGGTGAATCAAAGTTGGCATGTAGCCCTCAGATAGCCGCTAAAGCCAATGTTTAATGGACAACCAAACTTTTACTACCATCTCCAGCTGGCCCTCCATGCGAGCATTAAACCGTTGATAACACAACCTGCAAGTGATTAGACTTGGGATTAGGCTGATGAGAATGCCCTGTTGCAAGGATTTTCTAGCACAAGCTTCCCAATGTGAAACACATGCCCACTACGTCCCCATCTGTATGCACGAAACCCCCAGAACCATTGTCGCTTGAGACCAAATTTTTTGTGCAAACTCCCCCGTGCTAAGAACATGGTCAATTGTTTCCACATGATGTTGAACACAACAATCACATTTTGACGCTAAACGGATACCATGTGCTTGCACTCTGTTATCCACAGGTAGGCAATGAAACCTTGCCTGCCACATACTGACCGTTACCTTCTTTGGCAAGACTGGATGCCAAAACTAGTCCATCCCCTAAATCAATTCTCTGTTCACCCGAATGAGTTCCCACACACTAGCTATCGAGAAAAGGCCATTTGTGGTAGGTTTCCATATAAAAGTACCAGGTCCCTCTCTCCTTACTATAACTTTCCGTATAATAACCTTTGCCATATCGCTGCCAACAAGCTCCTCTAATAAATCATAATTCCATGCATTATCAATCCAACATTCCCTAATTTGAAGAAGAGGGTTAGGAACAATGTTGACTTGACTACAAAGGGGACCATCTAACAACCATCAATCATACCAAAAGGAAGCTTTACCCTCACTCACTTTCAGATGCACATTGTCCCAAACTTTAGGAAGAACCTTGAGAACCGACTTCCAAAATCGAGAACACGCGACTGACATTGAAGCTAGCATGAGGTGTCCCTTCTTCACATACTTGGCTCTGAAAAACCTTGTCCAAATATTATCAATTGACATTAGATGCCATGCAAATTTCATGTGCAGAGCCCGTTGTATCTTAGCAAGGTCTCGTAACCCCAAACCTTCCTCCTGCACAGGTATACAAAGATTGGACCAAGCACATCACTTCATTTTCGCCTGACCATTTATTTCTCCCAAAAAAAAAAAGTAAAGAGGAGAGAATTTAATTTCTTGAAGACCACCTTCAGCAGATCTAGGACTACTAATAATTGAGTAGACATGGAAGTGAGGACATGTTTCAAAAGGATAAGTCTATCCCCTTGTGATAACAGCTTATACTTCCAACCCGCCACCTTATTACGAACTTGAGCAACAAGAGGCTCTAGTATTCTAGCCTTAAGTCTGCCAGTTACTAGAAGCACACCCAAATAAGTCATAGGAAAACTTCCTTCCACAAAACCCAGAACCCTAAAAAGCCCACATTTCCTTGCCAAATTCATGTGCTTAGAAGGAAAAATAGCCGACTTCTCTTTGCTAATAATCTTGCTTGACCATTTCTCATAAATTCCCAGCGTTTTCATGAGCATTCTCATAGACCTTTTCTCTCCATTATCAATCACCAAAAGATCATCTGCGTAGAGTAAACAAGAAATCAACAGGGCCCCCATCGAATGATAAAACCTGCCAATCTTCCCTGCTTCAAACTGCCTTCTTAAAAGGCGAGATAAAGTTTCCTCCATCAAAATAAATAAATAGAGAGATAAAGGATCCCCTTTCCGTAACCCCCTAGATGGTTGGAAAAAGCCTTCATAGGTTCCATTCATCATGACCGAAAACCAAGGAGATTGCACAAACTCCGCTACCAAGTAGCAAAACTCATGCGAAAAACCAAAGCCATCAAGCACTTTTAAAAGAAAAACCCAATTAACCCAGTCATACGTGTTCATTCCCGATTGGAGAAATCACTCAAACTTTTCATGGAGCAATAATCAAAGGTCGGCTAGACCATCTCAACAGTTTCTACAACAAGAGAAGAAATCAACACTTGAGGATATGTTTATGCAGTATATGCAAAAGACTGATATGATGAGCCAAAACAACTCGGCTTCAATCCGCAATCTTGAGGCGCAAACCGGTCAGCTCTCAAATATGTTTACCAAGTGGATAGTAGAGACTTTACCAAGCAACACTGTGATCAATCCAAAAGAACATGTCAAAGCCATAACATTGAGAAGTGGGGGGGGGGGGGGGACATATGACCACCCACATACAGTAAGTACCGAGTGAGATGTAGAAGCTGCTAAAAATGTGGAGTCTGAGATGAAGGAAGCTGAGTCCGAGGTGAAAAAAGCAGAGCGGGATGCAGCCGACTAGCAAGTTGAGAAGACTAAGGAGAATAAAAGGGCTGCAAAATCCAAGAAATCCAAGGAGTTTATATCTGAAACTTACTCTCCTTCAATTTATGATCCATCAATTCATTTTCCGCAAAGATTAAGAAAAGATTTATAATCAGTTCTTTAAATTTCTGAGTATATTTAATCAACTGCATATCAATATTCCTCTCATTGAAACTTTAAAACAAATGCCTAAATATGCAAAAATTTTTAAGGATATATTATCAAACAAGTGGAAGTTGGAGGAGCATCAGACTGTAATGCTGACCGAGAAGAGCAGTGCAATTTTACAAAAGAAGTGGCCTCCTAAGTTGAAAGATCCGAGGGAGTTTCACTATCCCTTACACTATAGGAAATTCCTATTTTGATAAATCTTTATGTGAATTAGGGGTAAGTATTAATCTAATGTCTCTCTCTATTTTCAGGAAACTAGGTTTTGCTGAAGCAAAGCTGACCACCATCTCTCTACGGTTGGTTGACAAATCTTTTAAATATCCAAGAGGACTCATTGAGGATGTATTAGTAAAAATTGATAAGCTCATCTTCCCGGCCGACATCATTGCTCTCGATATGGAGGAGGACAAGGAGATCTATTTGATATTGTGCCAACTTTTCCTTGCGACGAGGAGAACCTTAATTGATGTTCAGCAAGGAAAACTTATTTTGAGGTTCAGAGTGGAGCAAGTCACTTTTGATGTATTTAAATCTATGAAATTTCCTTTCGAGGTACATTCTTGTTTTCAAAAAAGCAACCAAGATATGGTCATGGCTGACAAGACTTATGGAGATGAATTTTCAAAGCTATCACTTGAGGTATGTCTTACTCACTCTATGTCTATTGAATCTGAAGATGAAGAGATTTGGGAGTGTAAGAGATATTTGGAAGCTGTACCATCCTTTCCTCCTTCAATAAAATCGAAAGTGGAATAGCTAAACTCATCTCGGCCAACATCTCCAAGTAAGGAACCAACCAAGCTTGAAGTCAAACCGCTTTCATCAAATTTAAAGAATGAAGAGGTCAGAGAGATCTTCAAAGGGTACATGACTTCACCTTCAAGGAGGATATTCAATTGGAAGAACATGTAAAAAACCAGGGGAGCATCTCTTATATTTTCTTATTCCCTTGTTTTGTTTTTCTTCCTCTTTCCCATTGAGAACAATGTGATATTTAAGTTTGGGAGAAATGAAATTATTTTATTTATTTAAAAAAATAGTAATAAAAACAGTATGGTGTGATGAATAAAAAGCCTATGATAAGAATATGATTGAAATTGATTATAATTTTTGGTAAAAATTCTCATTGCTTAAGTCTAGTTGTTAATTCTTTACTTGATCTTGCTTAATTTAATATTTTCTATATTCAATGAATGCTTATCATGATCATTAATTGTTTTGCATACCTAGAGAAATTTCATGTGAATATTGTATATTTGTATGGTCTCAACTTACTCTAGAACTTGTTTGATTACACTTAAGGCGAAATTTTAGACAAAATATTATTGGAAAAATGATTAAGGCATTCTTTGGACTGATTGAACCTTTCAAACTTATCTAATTAATATCTTTATCCCTAGTCACTCCTTTGAGTTTTATTGAATTATATTTTGGTCTTATATTTTTTCCCTTGTAAACCTCATATTCCCTACCCTGTTTGAATTTAAATACCGATTTTTTTACCTTTCAAGAGAACTATGTTTACATTAAGTCATAGACTCACAAGAGCATGAAAGTCTGTAAAAAGTCACAGATTTTTCACAGACTCACAAGAGAGGTAGAAGGTCGATAAGTAAAGTTAATTATAGCCATATTATCAAAATCATAAGTTGGGGGTGTGAAAAGTCAACTCGGCTACTCTGTGGCCGACAAGAAAAGGCCGACGAGAGTCATGCACAAAAGGCAGTTGAAAATATATGGTTTATTTCGAAAAAAAAAAAAGAAAGAAAGTCCGACCTACCAAATAGATGGGTAAAGAGAGAGATACTTGAAAGTACAATAAAGAGAGGTATGTTGAGAGATTCATAATGATTGAGAAGAGATGTTCGTGTTAGAAGTGAAAATGCTCTATTGTTCAGTTGGTGTTTAAACTTAAGTTATTTTTTTTTGTTTGAATCTTATCTTTTCTTTGTAGCCCTCACCCTAACCTTACATTACAAGCTTAATAAAGATCTATTGATTCTTGGTGATAATTTCTGTTCTATATTAGTGGAGAATGATTTGAAAAGCAAACCTATGAAGTTTTTAGAGATCTGTTATTTATTTACTTGTTTGCATAAAACAATCCGGGGAGCTAATGATGAAGTGAGAATGATAGGTATGCATGAATGTGAGGATGAATAATGCGGTGGAATTGAGTGTTGAATTAATTTTTGGACTTGGTTGATTTTTAATGATTCATTTGAATTATAAACTTTAGGCAATTTTTGAGGCAATAAATTTTATGAATCAAACCAATACTTATTTTAATTGTTTTTTTTTTTTTTTGCTCGAGGGCTAGCAAAACTTAAGTTTGGGAGTATTTGATAAGTATGATTTTTATTACTCTTTTATTTATGAAAAGTGTTTTCCTTCAATTCTATTGATTTTATTTTATTTCTATATATTTTTCTTTATTTTCTTGAATTCAAAGGAATGAATAGATTTTGGCGAGCAGACCTAATGACGACCAGACTTGGCAACAAGGCTCCGAGAGGTTAGATTGAGTGACCAGTCTAAACGACATACTTAAAAGACCAACCTAAATAAAATCATGGACAACAAATAGAAAAAAGTTTGAGAGTAATTTGGATCAAGAAAAAGAGAAAGAAATCATAAAGGGAATCCACAAGAAGTCCAAGCTCGAAATGCACTAGGAGATAACCTAGATATACTTTAGTGTTTTGATCATAACTCTCTACTAACATATCTGATTAGTGCAATTTTTAATGGGTTGGAAAGCTATCTTACAGGGTGACAACTTTTCTCTAATAAGGATTTTTAAATTCTGACTTCTGAAGAGCGTACGAGATTGCCAATATAAGTCCTAACAATTAGGCATTTTTTAGGCGGGAATCATGAAAACGTTAGGGTTTATTTTCTACCCTATATAAGCATACCATTAGTATGAAATTGGGAGAAGAGTTTGAGTTTTAGAGTCTAATTGTCCAGATATTATTCTTTAAGTTTCTTTCAAGGAGGTGGATCTGGAGGACAGAAGTGAGAGCCGCATGTTTCATCAACTTACTCCAGCGAAGAATATTAATTTTATTCTTTTTTTTTTCAATTCATTATGAGCTAATTTTATTTTCTAGAGTTTCGATGTAGTCTAGTATTGAACACACAATTCATATTCTAAGTTATTTTATTTTCAATATTTCCATGATTGAGTATTTATTCCTTGTTCTTAATACTTGTAATTTTCTAGCTAATTATTGTTCGATCTATTGAATCGCAACGAAACCGAGAGGTGATTTGTGATTAGAGCTCTAGGATTAAGCACCATTAATTGAGCAAAAGTAGAGATATTTTACCACGATTAGTGTGACTTTTAAGAAAAATCCAAAAAAATTAAAGAATTTTCAACTAATTAAATTCATATAGAGATATGAAATTATTAATTGGAGATATTTTTAATATTGTTCAAGATAAAATATTGAATAGTTCAGAAATTTTTATCATCAACTTGGGATAATTGGAATTCTATAACAAGGAAGAATAAATTATGTGATATTCGCTAAGTGAAATCAAACACTCTAGATCTATTCTTATTATCTTTAAAATCTTGATTTTAATAGTCTTTTCTTCAGTTTAATTTAGGTAATCTATTTTTTAAAATTTGATTTTTCAAATAGTAATTAATTTAGTAAATTTCAGTAATCAATAGCATAATTAATCTTTGTGGGTTTGATATTTACTTTCTTTAAAATATTTTACTACTTGTTACGATTTTGTGCACTTACAGATATTTTCAGTATAAGAGTACCCTTCAATCTCCCCATCATCATCTGTTTTGGAATTAGAGGGTTGACCCTTGGCCAACTGGACCTCTGGAAAGGATGTCTTGTTCTCCAATGCTGTATCCACATCATTCGCCTTGTCTTTTTGAAAATTTACTATCTATATCTTCTTCACATTCTGCCTGGTATCCTTCTGTCCTCCTTCTTGGCATTTCATTCTAGCCCACAGACCACAGAAGTGTGTCCTTGCCGATGGCACTTCGTACAATAGAAGCTCTGTTTTTATATTTGATCTCCTGCCAAATCTTCATCTTTGTCGTAACCACAATGGGAAAACCCTGAACTGGCTCCTCAAATAGATCAACCTCAATGCACATTTGTGCCCTTGACACCTGTGTTCTATTAAGCATTGCATTATTAGTCCCTAAAAATTGTCCAAAACATGTCACCAAAATCTAAGACAGTTGGTACGATACATAGGCAATGGTAGACCAGGCAGGAAAATCCATTGAGTCGTAAACGGTGACTCTGTAGATAGTTCAAAATCATTATTCCATCTGAATAAATTAAAGGCACAACTTTCGACCATACGACCTTCACGTGCTAGGCCATGCACTAAGTCTCGCTCATTCCTCAACTACACCAGAACATGATACTCATCCATAGCACTAATCGTTGGGACATCAAGAAAACCCCATGTTTTTATGATAGATAGGCATATATTATCAATGGGTCGATGTGAACACAAAAACTTCAGGACGAGGGCAAATAAAAAATCCTTTGCGGCTTTGGACATCTCCGTCTCTGTAAACACAAAACCTGGTTCACCATCAATGTCCACAGGATACCGCATCAGGAGTTTGAAAGAGGGTGGTGCTGCATGCATTGCCACTAACTGGACGTACAAAATCTTCCCAGAATCACCTGGATTAGTCGTCACTTTCAGAATAGCCACTCTTTAGGTCCTTCACTTTTGGAATAAGCACAATGAAAGAGGGAGTATAAAACCTTGGTAAAGAAGCACCATTAAAAAAGTCCCTAGCAGCCTCTACCACATCATCCTTGATCAAATTCCAAAAGGATATACATAAACCTGAACTGAAACCGTTCGGCCTAGGAGCACTATGTTTCAATATTGAGAAGACAATCTCTTTAACCTCTTCCTTTGTAGGCTCTTGGCAAAGTATGTTGTTTTCAACATCCGTGACCACTTTATCCACAAAAGATGATAAATCAGCTTGTTCTAAATCGGGAGAACTCGTAAGGAATTCTTGAAAATAACTGGTAGCACCTTGATGAACTGCAACAGGATAATCCAAAACCGTCCCATCTTCAAGCTGCATGAAAGAAATAGTATAAGCCTTCCGCCTTTGATTGACAATAGCATGGAAGAATAGTGGTCCCCTTTTAGTAACCACTTCTTCTTTGCTTTTTGTGCCAAACGAATCCCCTCCCTTGTTTCCCATACGCCTAGCTCAACTTTGGTCACTAGGTAATCGATTTCTAGCTCCTGCGAGTATTTTGTTTGTAACTGGTGCTCAAGTACCTCCAGCCTCTCCTCAAGCGACTTAATAGTATGATCCACATGACCAAAGATTTGCTGGTTCAAAGTTATCAACGTAATCTTGGTCTTCTTTAACTTCGCTGCTAATTTCACCAGCCCCTTGGTAGCTTCCGATTGCTGTCATACCTCATCCACACAAGAAAACAACTTATCATGGGTACACCACATACTATGGAATCTAAATGGGGTTCGCCTATAAGAAATCATAGGTATCTCTAGATGCAAAGCCATTGGGCAGTCATCTGAAGTTTTTCGCACTGGCTACTCTAAACGTGCATAGCAAAGAGATTAGTAAAAACTACATTGGAGACTGCCCAATCAAGCCTCGCCCAATGCCGAGAACATACCTCTTGACCATTGCACCAGGACATGCTTCTTCCTTGGAATGCCATCTCTACCAATCAACAACAATTATCCAAACATGTATTAAATTCCTTCATCGACGATAAAGGCCTAGGATTACCTCCAATCCTCTCCCCATCCTCCCGGATAGCGTTAAAACCCCCCACAACTAACCCTGGATGCTCATCAGTTCGGGAATGTTCGAGCTCTTTCCATAATTCCCTGCACTCAACTTGAGTGCATTTTGCATACACAAAAGTGGCCAGTAATTGTTTGTTGTCCGGAGTGAACCAACTTGTTAAAGGCTAGTAGACATATTCACCATATCAAAGACTAATTATTCTCTCCAAAACAACCAAAGCTCCCTCCCCATTACTTATTACAACAAAAATGCTTAAATCCAAAAAACTTGCAAGTTTCAACATTTGACTTTTCACAGCAAAAGGTTCCAAAATTGCCACCACTACCACATGATTTTTCCTTACCAGACTTTTTAATTTTTTCTGATACCTACCAAACCCCATAATGTTCCGTACAAGAATTGTGTCAATCATTAATTCAGTTTGTTTGGTTAGGTAGACACCCGCTGGGATTGACGTACTATAGGATTCAAATTTTCTTTTAGTCCAACGTGGAGTGGATATCAGACTCTGAGTCATAACCTTTTTCCTTGGCTAAAACTGCAAGACTGTACTCCTCCTCTTTCTCAGAAACACATTCATTTAGTACATCAGTTGGACCTGCACCATGCAAGCAAGGAGGCAACCACCTGCTCTCCATTTCCAAGAGCTCCGTGATTGTATCCCATTGGTTGCTATCCACCTCCTCATGACTCATATTATTCAAAGGATCTGCGTCAAATAGAAAAACGTCTTCAAGCTATACAAATGGAAGACCGCCAGACTCTTTATCCTTCATACCACCCGCTACTGCCATATCATTCTAGGGACCCTCTATACATCCAACATTCTCACAGACCGTATATTCCTGCACATCATTACCCAACTTTGCATCCCATGGTTCATCTCCAGACTTGATCCTTCAAACACCTTGTCTCCCTCAATCTCCCCATCATCCTTTGTTTTGGAATTAGAGGGTTGTCCCTCGGCCAACTGGACCTCTGGAAAAGATGTCTTGTTATCCACCCCCTCAGGCTCAACATTCTCCAAAACAGTATCTACATAATTTGCCTTGTCTTTTTGATTTTTTTTTCTATCCATATCTTCTTCACATTCTGCATAGTATTCTCCTGTCCCCCTTCTTAGCGTGTCATCCCTGCTCGACAGGTCACAAAAGTGTCCCCTTGCCAATGACACTCCGTACAATAGAAGCTCTATTTTCATATTTGGCCTCATGCCAAATCTTCTTGTTTGCCACAACCACAATGGGAAAACCCTAAACTGGCTCCTCAGATAGATCATTCTCAACGCACATTTGTGCCCCTGACGCCCGTGTTCTATTAAGCGTAACATTATCAGTCCCCAAAAATCATCTCAAATGTGTTGCCAAAATCTAAAGACAGTCAATACGATACATTTGCAATGGCAGACCAGATAGAAAAATCCATTAGGTCGTAAGCAGTGACTCTGTAGATTGGTCAAAATCCTAATTCCAACTGAATAAATGAAAGGCACAACTTTCAATCATATGACCTCCATGTGCCAGGCCATGCACTAAGTCTTGCTCATTCCCAATTGCACCAGAACATGATACTCATCCATAACACTAATCGTTGGGACATCAAGGAAACCCTATGTTTTTATGATAGATAGGCGTATATTATCAATGGGTGGATCTAAACGCAAAAACTTCAGAACCAGGGCAAATTGGAAATCCTCTATAGCCTTAGGCATCTCTGTCTCTGTAAACACAAAACTGGGTTCATCATCAATGTCCACAGGATACCACATCAGGAGATTGAAAAAGGGTGGCACCGCATGGATAGCCACTGCTTGGATGCACGAAATCTTCCCTAAATCATCCGCATTAGCAGTCACTTTCGGAATAGCCATTCCTTGGGTCATTCACTTTCGGAATAAGCACAATGAAAGAGGGAGTATAAAACCTTGGTAAAGAAGCACCATTAAAAAAGTCCTTAGCAACCTTTACCACATCATCCTTGATCAAATCCCAAAAGGACCTATAGAAATCTGAATCGAAACCTTCTGGCCCAAGAGCACTATGTTTTGGTATTGAGAAGACAATCTCTTTAACCTCTCCCTCTGTAGGCTCTTGGCAAAGCATGTTGCTCGTTTCCCATACGCCTAGCTCAACTTTGGTCACTAGATAATCTGTTTCCGCCTCCTGCAAGTATTCCATTTGTAGCTGGTGCTTAAGCACCTCCAGCCTTTCCTTAAGAGACTTAATAGTATGATCCACATGACCAAAGATTTGCTGGTTCAAAGCTCTCAACGCAATCTTGGTCTTCTTTAACTTCGCTGCTAATTTCACCAGCCGCTTGGTAGCTTCCGGTTGTTGCCATACCCCCTCCACACAAGAAAAAAACTTGTCATAAATACAATACATACTATGGAATCTAAATGAGGTTAGCCCATAAGAAATCATAGGTCTATCTAGATTTAAAAACGTTGGGCAGTGATTCGAAGTTTTCCTTACTAGATACTCTAAACGTGCAGAGCCAAAAAGATTAGTACAAGCTACATTGGGGACTGGTCGATCAAACCTCGCCCAACACCGAGAACCTCCCTCTTGACCATTGCACCAGGACATGCTTTTTCCTTGGAGCGCCATCTCCACCAATCTACAAATTTCCAAATATGTATTAAATTCCTCCATAGATGATAAAGGCCTAGGATTACCTCCAATCCTCTCTCCATCCTCCTGAATAGTGTTAAAATCCCACACAACTAACCACATATGCTCATCAGTTCGGGAATCTTCGAGCTCTTTCCATAATTCCCTGCGCTCAACTTGATTGCATTTTGCATACACAAAAGTGACCAATAATCGTTTGTTGTCCAGAGTGAACCAACATGTTAAAAGTTGGCCAGACATATTCACCATATCAAAGACCACTTCTTCTCTCCAAAACAACCAAAGCTTCCCCTACTCCTTTACAACAAAAATGCTTAAAATCCAAAAAACTCGCCAACTTAGGCATTTGATTTTCCACTGCAAAAGGTTCCGAAATTGCCACCACTACCACATGATTTTTCCTCACCGGACTTTTTAATTTTTTCCGACACCTGCCTAACCCCCTTATGTTCCATACAAGAATTGAGTCAATCATAAATTCAGTTTGTTTGGTCGGATAGACACTCATTGGATTGACACACTCTGAGATTCAAAGTTTCTTTTAGTTGTGCCATTGTAGAGTGGATAATAGACTCTGTGTCATAACCTTTTTCCTTGGCTAAAACTGCAAGACTGTACTCCTCTTTCATGCAAGCGAGGATGCAGCCACCTACTCTCCATTTCCAAGAGCTCCGTGACTGTAACCCACTTGCTGCTATCCACCTCCTCATGACTCATATTATTCAAAGGATATGCTTCAAGTAAAAAAACTTCTTCAAGCTGTACAAAAGGAAAACTGCTAGACTCCTTCTCCTTCATACCACCTGCGATAGTCATATCATTTTGTGGACCCTCTACACATCCAACATTCTCACAAACCTTATATTCATGCACATCATTACCCAACTTTACATCCCCATGGTTCATCTCCACCCTTGATCCTTCAAACACCTTGTCCCCTTCAATCTCTCCATCATCTTTTGTTTTCGAATTAGAGGGTTGACCTTCAGCTAACTGGACCTCTGGAAAAGATGTCTCATTATCCACCCCCTCCGTCTCAACATTCTCCAACATTGTATCCACATCATTCGCCTTGTCTTTTTTTATTTTTTTTCTTTTCATATCTTCTTCACATTCTACCTGGTATTCTCCTGTCCCCCTTCCTGGCGTTTCATCCATGCTCGATAGACCACAAAAGTGTGCCCTTGCCAATGGCACTTCTTACAATAGAAGCTCTATTTTTCATATTTGGCCTCCTGCCAAATCTTCTTGTTTGCCACAACCACAATGGGAAAACCTTGAACTGGCTCCTCAGATATATCAACATCAACACACATTCGTGCCCCTAATGCCTATGTTCTATTAAGGGTAGCATTATCAATCTACAAAACTGTCCAAAACGTGTTGCCAAAATCTAAAGACAGTCGGTACGATATATTTACAATGGCAGACCAGGTAGGAAAATCCATTGAGTCGTAAGCGGTGATTCCGTGGATAGTTCAAAATCCTTATTCCAATTGAATAAATGAAAGGCACAACTTTCAATCATACGACCTTCACATGCCAAGCCATGCACTAAGTCTCGCTGATTCCTCAACTGCACCATAACATGATACTTATCCATAACACTAATCGTTGGGACATCAAGAAAACCCCATGTTTTGATGATAGATAGGCGTATATTATCAATGGGTGGATGTGAATGCAAAAACTTCAGAACGAGGGCAAACCAGAAATCCTCTACTGGCTTGGACATCTTTGTCTCTGTAAACACAAAACCCGGTTCACCATCAATGTCCACAGGATACTACATCAGGAGTTCGAAAGAGTGTGGCGCTGCATGGATAGCCACTGCTTGGACGTACGGAATCTTCCTTCAATCACTCGCATTTGCCGTCCCCATCGATGACATAGTCATCGGATGGGGGTGGGTGCCACCATGGGCACCCCCTAGCGAAAATGACATAAAACCTACCAAAAAAGAGAATCCCACCCATTGCGGAGCACTGTTGAGAAAAGTCTCCCCAAGCAATCAATTACCTAAACAGATGTATGTGATAACATGAAGTTCGAGTTCGAGTTTGTGTTCCATAGGGGAGAAGGGCTATTGGAACACTCTTACAAACCCTACATTTTCTATAGCAAGTAATCAAAGACAATAAAATATTACAATAAAAATAACCCCCATTACGAATCAAACCAACGATCCTTTCCCACTTACTTCCATAAACGTAGCTAGTTCAACATCATTACTGAATACTCAAGTAAAAAGGGGCTTATCTAAATCTTCGTTGCCTTTGTCAGTCCAAAAATAAAATTGTGGAGAAAGATCATTGGGATTTTAACTACTTGGTCTATTTTTCTAGTGGATTCTAGATCGTTTTGGGTTTAATATTCCTTAACTCATATCCTTACATCTCCCATTGCATCAGTACTTAAGTTTTAACATGTACACATGAAATGCTTGTATAATGCTCCTTGATAGAGCAATTATGAATTAATAAATCATTACCATGGCTAGATAGCTGACCGAAGGATGTTCTTGTCAAGATCAACCACAACATGGTGAAAGTGCTGCTAGACTGCAAAAAGCAAATACCAATGTGTCAATTTTATCAAATCATCATATTAATTAGTTAAATATTTAATTTTAATTCATAACAACACATCTTAATTATTAATAATCCATCCTAATCAAAGCCAACAATGCTATATCAGTGACCCATATTTGTTCACATTTTAGAGGACAACACACACACACACATATAGTATATGCAGCTTAATGCTACACTAGTTTGGAAACTCATATACACAAAAATATATAAATAAATAAATCCATTTGGACCAAGTACAAACTGCCATCACAGTATGAGAGTTAATGTGTGTTTTTCTTTTTTGCATTTAAATATTTGTTGTGGAAGGATGAGAGAGAGAGACCATTTTCTAATGCAGTTGGCCTCCTTCTTAGGAGGGAAACCTGGGACAGAGCCCCCGACTGGACCCGAAGAATCTTGCAGAACCTGTACAACTGTTCATATCATCATATTAAATAAATAATAACTATCATTAAAGAAAATTAAAAGTCAACATAACACAACCTAGCTTTACAACAACTACCACTAGTACAAAATACAAGTACCAAAACATGAAATAATTATCCATTAATAAAATATGAAATTTTCATCACTGAAAAATCCAATTTACAACTACAAGCCTACTAGAAGTGAGATTTTTGAAAGCCTAAACACCTACCTTTATTCAAAGAAGGAACATCTGTCGAAGGTTTTTCTTCCTGCAGGTTTCCTGGTGATGTTTGACCTTGGACAACTTTCCAAGCTGGAGGAAAAGCACAATCAAAATGCACTACAAGTATTACCATTGCTGAATCGAACAACTATCACCATCAATAATACATAGTTTCATCCAACAACAAAAAGATTATGATTCTACCCATCGCGCCATGATTCTACCAATTCTACAATAAACTAAATCACACCAAATTAAATTTTTTTAAAATGGAAGATTCTAAATCCCTGAAATTTGAACCACAAACTCTTTAGAACTATAATGTTAATCCTACAAATGTAAGAGAGCTTTTAGTCACTATGGGGTGGTACTTCAAGAAGTTTCCAGAGTTCGTCGGAATGCGCTACAAGTATTACCATTCATGAATTGAACATCTTTCACCATCAATTATACATAATTTTGTTGAGCAACAAAAAGACTATGATTCTACCAATTCTACATTAAACTAAATCACACCAATTTAATCTCTTAGAAAGAAGATTCTAAATCCCTAAATATGAACCATAAACTCTTTAAATCTCTAATGCTAATTAATTCAAAGAAGTTTTTTAGTCACTATTCGAATAGCTACTTAGGGTGGTGGCCGCCATTTCAAGAAGTTAATTCATCAGAATCACATTTTGATGATGAAAAATATGATTAAAAACCCCATTTTACACGACATTTTGATTTAAAATTTTTAAACAAGCTAATTTAATAACAACTACCATTTGTAGGAACTTGAAAGCAATGTCTTAAATTCTGTTTGGCGATCATTCAGGTTTAAGTACTAGAACAAAATATTTCGATACCATTGTCTTTCAATGTATAGGTTCGGGATTAACTAACATATACATACATACATATATATATATATATATATATATATATATATATATACTATGGAAGAATTGACTATTTATAAAATGAGTATACATTGAGAATATTAAAAAAAATAGAGATATTAGTGTCAAAATATAATATTAAAAATATCACAAGCTTGCAGACAGGAGGAACCAAATTAAAATTATATAAGTATATTTTAGATTTAATTAAATGCCTTATAGATTTAAAATCTATAAATATTCCATCCAAATTAAAAAAAAAATTATAAAATAGCTATTAAAAATGTTCAGAATGCAATAGGGCCCAAAATGTCGATTTTGGTTGGAATGGTCGGAATTTGACCGTAATGGCTTAATCGCGCTGGAGTTTGGAACAACAAGGAATGAGGAGGTATAGTATATTAGGTATTGCACCATATTGAAAAATACATACCAAAATGACAGAATAGAAAGAAATTGAAAACTATGCTTGAAAGCCAAAATCACATACCTGCAAGCAGGTGCAAAACTATATGTACATTTGTTTTTGGGACAAAAGTTGATTTTTATAAAAAATTCTGGTGTCCCAAAGGAAGATTTGGTTCCTCCTGTCTGCAAGCTTGACAAGATCATGAACACGAATGGGTAAAAGGTAAACCTTGGACGCTAGGGTATCTGGGTGGAGGAGAATCCTTCCAATGCCTTCCGAGTATTATCACTATTTTAACCAAATAACCTAATCAGTATTAATAATTATCATTCAATTAAGAACAAAAACTCATAGTTACATGACCTGGTTTTACAAGTAGAACTAACTCATATCTTGATCATGAAAATTAGGACCTGCAAATACTAATAAATTAAGGATTATATTCATACAAACCCCATCAACAATAACTATCATTAAAGAAAAATTAAACCTCAACATTACACAACCTAGCTTTTCAACAATTACCACTAGTACAAAACACGAGGGCCAAAACTCATACTTGATCAATAAATTAGGACCTTCAAACGGAGTATAACATGCATTAGCGATAATTATCCTTAAATAAAGCATGAAATTTTCAACACTGAACAATCCAATTTAAAACTACTAGTCTACTGGAAGTGAAATTTTCGATAGCCTAAACACCTACCTTTATCCAAAGAAGGAACATCAGTCGAAGGTTTTCCTTGATGTAGGTTTCCTGGTGAAGTTTGACGTTGGACATCATTCCCAACTGGAGGACAAACGCAATCCAAATGCACTACAAGTATTACCATTCATGAATTGAACAATTATCACCATCAATGATACATAGTTTCATTCAACAACAAAAATATTATGATTCTACCCATCGCGCCATGATCCTACCAATTCTCAATAAACTAAATCACACCAAATTAAACTCTTTAGAACTCTTTAGAACTATAATGTTAATCTTAAGAACTCTAATGCTAATTAATTCAAAGAGGTTTCTTAGCCACTATTCTGGCAGTTACTTAGGGAGGTGGCCGCGACTTCAAGAAGTTGCCAGAGTTCACTGAAATCTCACAGCAGGTGATCTCCAACTGCCAAAGTTCACTAGAACTTGTTGGATTCAAGTACGAGCCAGCAGCTACACTAGTTGGTTTTAGTTCTAACTGTGTGTGAGTGAATATATTTTAATTATGATGAAAAATATGATATGCCAACTTTTGATTGAAAGGTATATATAAAAACCCCTTTTATACTACATTTTGATTTAAATTTTGAAACAACCTAATTTAATTACAATTATCATTTGTAGGAACTTAAAAGCCAAAAGCACGTACCTACAGGCAGGTGGAGAACCATAAAAAAATCTTTTTGGGGGCAAAAGTTGATTTTTTTTTAAAACTTTGTTGGCTCCGAGGGACAATTTGGTTCCACTAGGCTTGACAAGATCATGAACACGAATAAGTAAAAGGTAACCGTGCATGTCAGGATACCCATTTACAAGAGTACAAACCTTCCGATGCCCTACAAGTATTATAACCCTTTTAGACAAATAAACCAATTTGTATTAATAATTATCATTAACTAAAAACTCGTAGTTGCATAACCTGGTTTTACAAGTACAACTACAAATCGCCAAAAGAAGGAAAATCTTCTTTTTGGCGGACTCAACAACTTCATTGAGTTAAAGATACTGACGGTTACTATCTTTGAGGTGGCTTTTCACCTCAATCAATTTCTTCTCAGCCTCAGCTTTCACCCCTTCTTTCAAGAGAAACCAGGCTAGAGGCATAATCAGACTTGGTTTTCTTTAACTCTTCAAGCTCTGCCTTCGCTCAATCAAAATTGGCGACCAAGTCATCTCGCTCTTTCAAAGTAATCTCTGCTCGAGTAACCAGTTCATCTCATTCTTTGACAAAGGTCTCCACCTAGGTGGCCAAGTCATCTCGTTCTTGTACGACTACTTCTACTTGGTGAAGGCGAGCAGCCAAGTCATCTGGCTCCTGTTCAACCGTCTTCGCCTGGTTTAGGTGAGTGGCAAGGTCATTTAGCTCACTCCCTCCCAATCATTGTCATTTCTTAATGATAATGATGGCATCTGCAGCAGAACTTGCCAACACTTCCTGAAGTGAATCAACTTGGGCATGGAGTGCAGCCAGTTCGCCATCAGCCATGTGGGAACGAGCTTCCAATTGGGACAACTCACTGGCCATTTGATTCTTCTCGACACGAGTTGTGCAAACAGCATTATAAGCCTAACCGATGAAGGTATGTATGGACTGATTCTCCTCTTCAAGTTGCAACCTATCTTCTACCAAGTCGGCAACAAGGCGGTCAACCCCCTAATAAAAAAAATCAGAACTGATGAACAAGCATACAGAAAGGAAAAATGAGTACAAAGAAATTACTGATGCAAAATTTCTTTTGAGATGTTGAATAGTGGAGTTGAAAGCTTCTACACGGCGAGCACGTGGGAATGGCGAGGAGCTCAATGGGAGAGAACTAGAAGAACCTCTCGAATTGAAGGCTTTGAAAGAGATGTTAGCAAAATGTTCCCGAGGAGAAGCTCCCTCAGTCGGTCTGGGAGGAACAAATGAAGGAATGCCGGCAGGAGCATCAACGTGGACCCGAGCGCACTTCAGCATCATCCAAATGAAGAGGTGCTTGATTAATTCGAAAGTCCTCCTTAGGAGCAATCAAGGATGGTTCGTCATCCCCTCTAGGAGAAATTCTAAATGGTGGAGAAGGAATCAAAATCCTACTCCCACTCGCAAGAAAAACTGCTAGGAACACAAAAGGCAAATCGAGGTAACTTCGCAAGAAATTGTCGAAGCAAGGGGCGAGCTAGGCACTGCTGTTGCCTCCTCGACATGTCCCGCCCATGGAGAGTTTGTGGGAACATCGAAGGAGTGGGAAGTGATCGGTGGAGATAAAGGCACTGCTACAATCTTCTCGACATGTTCCACCCATGGAGATTCCGCGAGAACATCAAAGGACTGAGCAATGACAGGTGGAGATAAAGATACTGTAAGTAGAGGAGCCTTGAAGGATTGGAAGTCCGCAACTGTAGATGAAGGCACTGAAAGCACTAAGCAGGAGCTTCGACAGCAACCTCCCCCACAATTATGGCTTCAAGATCCTCATCGGCTAAAGCCATCACATCATCCAAGGAAAGGGTTGGTGGAGTTGCGAAGATGGTCACTTTGCTCGGTTGCTCCCGAGGAGCCCCAACTGACACTTCCACTAGCGAAGGTGGTCATTTTGCTCGAATTCTCCTGAGGAACCGCCAACTTGACACTTCCACTCGTCTGGGGTGCCACTCTGCTCGGTTGCACCTAAGGAGTAGCTGACTTAATACCTCCACTCAACGGGGGAGGAGGTGAGGAATCGCACCTAGATGAGATAGACTCATCTGAATGAGGAGAAATACGTGCCCTCTTAAGTTTTCTCTTCTTTTGCCCACCGGCACTATGATGGGTTTTCCTATTTAAATCACCCGCCAACGAGGGGGCACTCAAAAACTCATAGCCTGATATGTGGGCTTGACTAGGAACCATAAAAAACCTCTCAATATTGCTAGGATTTAAAATCACATCCGAAAAGCATGACTGGGGATGATCCTGGGCCCAAGCCTTTACTAATTGCACATGTGCCTCCTCATGAGGGGAAAAAAGGACCTTAAAGTCATCCTCATCGAGAACATGGGACCAACAAGCCCTAATGGTAAACTCCTAACTAGGAGCTTTATCAACAAGAAATTCCCAACTCAAACTAGAGAGAAAGAAAAATTTGTTTCCCTAGCCTTTTGCATGAGAATACTTAGGCTCTAATTCAACCAATTTACTACGGGATCTAAAACTACAAATATTCCCCTCCAAAAGTCAGGATACTCATCACCCACAGGCTCTAATACCCTTCGCCACAAAATGCAATAGGCCATCAAGATTCTCTAGGCGTTGGGCACCAATTGGGCGGGGGCAAGCCCTAAGACGTCTAACACGTCATAGACTAGCTGCACAAAGGGCAATCAAAGCCCCATAATGAACATGGCAGGATAAAGAACAATGGAAATGACCATACCTTTCACATCGATAAGCTTCTAGTTTTGAGTAGGTACCTTCATATGAACATAATCGGGAATGTTGAAGTTGTTTCGAGCATTCTCAAGTTCGCGAGAGGAGACATTCGAGGACCATTGACGACCCACGACTTGAGGAGAGGAGTCGCGGGGTGGTGAAGGGCCGCGAGCAGAAGCCACGACTTTGCCTTTAGAAGAAGAAGCCATGAATGAATGAGAGAAATCACGAGAAAAATGAAATATTGTCCAGACAAAAGGCAAGAACCCAGGAAGTTAGCAAGAAATGCGAAAGAGCAAAAAGTTCAAGAGAGGAGGGAAAACAAGACCCCAAGAGTCTTAAATAAAAGTTGACGGTTGAGGTACACAGGGTGCAAATGCGAAATGACGCCCTGACAAGCACCTCGAAAAGTGAAATGAATTCAAGTCCCATCATGCCATGTGTAATGAGACTTGACGAGGTAACTGGAGTTCAGACCGATTAGTCCCACATGGGTTTGGGCCCTTACTCAAACACGAAGCCTATCTCACTGCCTAAAGCCCAGCTCGATATCAAGAGAGTTCAACCCATAACCCATATCGACTAGATAACTATTCAACGGTGGTGGCAAGGGATAAAAACGGTTATCATTCGAATTCATTAGAGGATGAACCCTCATCTCCATGTCTGAATTTGAATAATAGACATGTCTATTATCATTTAACAACAGAACAGTTCAAAAGCTCTATATAAGAGGAGAACCCAGGTACGTAAAGACCATCTGATTCTTTGGTATTAAAGAGTTATTTTTTATCACTGACTTAGGCATCAGAGGCATTCTCTCAAACTCCCAAGCCGTCTTGCTCTTTGGTTACAGGTGATTGTGAGGCAGTGATGGTGAAACACGTCCATAACAAGGTTAATACAGTTGTGCTAATTAAACAGGTATTGCCCTCGATAATAGTTTCGTTATTTGAACAAGAAAAAACCCATCGTTTGCACAACTAAATTTATAAGTAACTAAATACTAGTAGTAAAAAACCCATGCAGAAATTTCAAGAACGTCATTTGATCATCAAGTACTAGCTAGCTAGAAACACCACCTTCATGGTGATGAATTTTTCCTTGCTACGGGGATCGTCGTTACGCCACCTTGGAGCTAGCTAGGAAGATCGTGATCTATTGGGTTCCCTACCACCATTATTATTGAACTAAACAAACAACCTCATCAAAGAACACACTACAAGAAAAAACGAACTTTTGTGACTAGTTAATTTCAGCGAAATAACTATTTGTTACTAAAATTGGTTGCGAATAGTCTTTTAGTTACAATAAATTGATCACAAAAATCTGTTTTTCTTGTAGTGACGAAACCTCGCCATCACTCATAAGTAGTCTTGCTAGTTTTACAACTACAACAACAACAATAAAATACCGATCGATTGATGGAAGAAAATATTATTACTAGAGCCAAAACACCAACCTTGATGATGATGATCAGGACGTACGTACGAGGTTCGACCTTCAAGGACTAAATGAGAGTTACAAGCATCAATAATAATTATATATCTTTCAACAAGAAATTCTCAAGATCGCTACTACGTACACAACCTACCAAATTTCCAACTACCAATATATTAGTACGTACTGAAAATTTCGAAAATCAAAACAGCTACCTTGATCGGGGGGAGGTGGAGGACGTAGTACTGCATCCTTCGAATTGCCAACTTGCTGCGGGTATCCCTGTGCAGGAAGGCGACTGTGGGTAGGGCTACCAGGTGGAGTAGTACGTGCATCCTTCGAATTATGCCCAACTAGTATTGCCATGGATCGGATTGAACACATCATAACCCCATCAATGTAAATATATATTTATCAACTAACCTCCCAGCAGTAGAAATTGCGAAAGCCAAAATACCTACCTCCATCAAGGGGATCAGGCCGAGCACCAGCTTGGGAAGGATTTCCTTGCTGTGGGTATTCCGGTGGAGGGCAACTGTCCCCTACAAGTATTACCATATTAATTGGATATATTAAACAAATAACCACTATCAACGTACAATAATTACCATTAAACAACATGCATATACAGCTAGACTTGTCATCGCACGCACAACCTAGTTTATAAACAGCTAGCTAGCTAACATGATCCAAGAGCTAAAGCACGTACCTTGGTCAGGAAGATCAACGCCAGAATTGGGATAATACGCATTCTTTCGATATCCGCCTACAAGTAGTAACGTCATATTATAATATTAGAAATATATATCCCTCTCAATAGTATCTATTTTAACCGTACAAACAAATATATTCCACTACTGTCAATCGAGGAGCCAAAACTCGTACCTTCATGAAAACTATTTGGAGCTGGATGTTGCTGGTTGTCATAACTCATCTCTCTTTCCGTAGAATCGGCCTCCTTCTCAACGAAGAAATGCGGCGAAGGTTGGTTGAGATCGATTCGGAACCTGAACAGAAGTTTTAATTTATTCTCACATGAAGAGAACTAACTTGCTGTTAAAAAACCAAAAAAAGTACTAAAGCTTACAAACTGATGTCATGCACGTCTACTATAACTAGCTATTTGGGGTAAGATGTCGAATTATAACAAATTTTATTATAAAAAAAGTGTAATCTAACCATCTTAATTTATTTTTACTATATTTTTGTGATAAAAAAATTATTCTCATCAATTACTATTTATTATCACACACTCTATATCTTAAGATAAAAAAAAATTATAAATAAGTTGCGAAAGTGAATACTAACTTATGGATAAAATTTCTTTTTGTGAATCGAATAAATCGAATCCCAAATATATATCTGCCTTGAGAAGGTGGTGAAGAATACGATGCTGTCCAGCTATATGGATCGAGGATCGAGGATCGAGGAATATAATTGTGTGTGAGAGAGAGAATAAAGTGCGTACGTGGTTCCAAACCCATTCAGTAATCATTAAGCAAAGTACAAGTTCTTCCTTTCTACTTGATTTTGTAGGGTACTACTCGATCGTGTTGTAATACTATTCTTATTAATTTTAATTATAGACTATATAATATATATATATATATACTGTACTTTATATATATAGTATTCAATATTCGTATAAATATTGATCTTTATGGATTATTTTTAATCAAACGTAATCTAAAAGCATATGTATACTATGTTATTAATATTTTACAATTTATTTTACAACATCTCAATGTGATCATAGTATCTAATTCTAAGTTTTACGCAGTCGTCTTCCATTCAAATTAAATGGAGTATTTATAAATATATATATATATATATTGTATTCTTATCATCATTACTCTTATAGCGGGCTCGAGGTTAAACTAAATGCAATGATCAAACCATGAGATGGCAGAAAATAAAAGGGAAAAATATACAAATTAAATACTCTCAAATTATCACTCAATTAATTGTAATCAACCCCGGTCCTCATACTACCAATATATATATATATATATATATATATATATATATAATCTACCATTTTTTTCATCATCAGAAATTGGACATAAATACAACAGATTAAAAAATTCAGAAAAATAAAAACATGAAAATAAAAGTATATATGATTTATCGACCACAAGATCAACTAGTTAATATTGACCCTGCTCGCTTATTAGCTTATCCACGCGTAAGAAAGTAATGTGTATGTGGGTGCCATGACCTCGAAGCTGATGACTCTCGTCGTTAGTAATATTTGTGAGAAGGTCGTACGTACATTTCATGTTCATTAATATTGTCGGAGATTGATCAGTAGTCGGGGGAGAATAATCAACCGACAGTGCGACTACAGTAGATGTAATAGATGGGCAGAAGATGATACGAGAGTGGTAGTGGGCTTTTCTTCTTCAGACATCAAACCCAAGCCCATTCAGGATATGATTGGGCATCCTTGCTTAATTTTGGGCCTTATTAGATGAGTGCCAATCGCTGTAATAAAATTTTCCTTTATTATGTATAGTCATTAGTCATGTAAAATGGCTTGAACTCCTCTAAAATTTAAAGTTTATTATATGGAAAATGGGGTCAGGATAGGGGTGAAGGGCATAATTTGATCCAGAGTCATAAAAATCAGAACCAACCACCCTTTCCTTCCATCCCATCCACTAAAGTAGCCACGAGACGATCGACTTTATGCATTCATGAGAGAAATATAATAGAATTGAATACAACGCTGGTGACCTGCTTCATCTCTATCCTGACAATCTGTAGCAGAAAAAACACATTTCTTTACTTCTTTTACATCTATTTCAGTATCTCCAGGCGTAAATACCATTGCAAGTCTTTCAAGCAAATTATTTAAAGTTCAACTTGTAAAACACTCTTTCATAGCATACGACAGCAGTAAAAACAATCATGTTTTTCAATACAATTAAACGTCAAATTTTTTTCCAGTATCAATTTTTTTTTTAAATATTTTTATTCGAACAAATTTAGGCTGTTTCAGTTTTTTGACCCAACTCAGCTGGTTTAAACCTCTTTTAATATTTAAATATTAAACTCTCAAATTACTAAACTCATCTCAATTCAAAAAAAAATTTCACATAAAATTTACAATTTTTTTCAACTCAACACCATTTTACACGTAAATCTAAAATCTTTTTCAATTTTCTATAAATATATCTAAATATATTTAAACTCATTTTAAATAGATTTGACTTTACTATTTTATCTCATTACTATTCATATAAAAAAAAAATCACCCCAATATATGCAGCCTTAATTTCCATTTTTCTCATTTATAGCAGTACCGCGTGATAAGGTACCATTTCTCTGCCATACGACTCTCACTGAAAAGATTCAACTGTCCGTTGCAAGACATTCAAAAGATAAGCCATGGCTAATTACAATTAAGCATATCGATCGAGGCCGGATTAAGCTAATCTTCATACATAGGATCGATCGAGTATATATTAATACTACAGCGCAGAAGTCCAACTTTCTGGGCTACTAAATCTAACACAAAATCCTAGCTAGCTCTAGCTAGCTAGGCCTACTGGTAAGGGATAACAAGTGCCTTAAACCAAAGATACGGAATTTAGATATATATAACCGTACTGGAAAAAGAGAGAAATGATAAATATTGGTTTTTTTTGGTGGAAGAGGGAATGAAAGTGAGGGGGCCCCCATGGATGGGTAGTGCGTTCAAGTTCCAACCTCAGCGATGCTGTGCAAGGCTGGCCTCCACTGCCCCCCACCACCATAAAGCCTACCCACGCCTCTCATGCTGCTGCTGTCACTGCCACCGTTGCTTCCCAGGCGGTGAAGCTCCTGCTGCTCCATCTGTGAGACTGACAATTCATTAAAAAAAAAAAAAAAAACTAGCAACAAGTTTTCGAAACCAACTCAAAAACTCCACAAAATGTCAAAAAGTGCGAGGATTCATCATCCCACCATAAAAAAAGATGCCATCAACGAAAAGCATCACTACTTGATTATATATGCATAGAAATTTGCTAGCTATCAGCTTAGCTATATGCATAATTAACAGTATCTTTCAATTAGTATTATTCTATATGATCTAGCTACTTTTCGGTTCAATGGCCCACGCACACTCCACAGCATAAAGTACTTAATTCAGTGAACAGATGCTAAAGAACAAAAAGATCATGATTAAGTGGGGAAGAGCTAGCAGCTAGCTTGCGCGTGATAATTTCTTTTCGGCAAAAGTGATAACAGGCCGGGTTGAAGTGAACAGCTAGCGAGAAATCAATTAACGGATTTATAAACGCATGCAGGTACCAATCATGCATGTATCGAAATTGATGTGATTGGCTCATGAATTACTTATAAATTAGCATGGATATCATGTGAAGGAAACCAACTGACAAGCATGCAGCGTGGCATGTTTAAAAGCAGAAATAAAAATGAAGTACGTGCAGCATTGTTCCAATTTATATGTGATCAAGTAGTAAATTTATACATGTTGCTTTTTTCTTTTCTTTTTTTAATTTCCGATAGTTGAAGATTGATGAATGATTATTCGATTCTTCTCTTTTTACATCCTTTTATATATTATATGACTAACATATCTTCAGATGAGAATTATTTCATCATCATCACTTTATGTAGGTAGACCCTAATGATAAATTTCTAGATCCGCTAGCTGCAGATTTTAATTTCCCAGTTTGGCATATTTATTATAAGGATTTTATTTAAGGGAATCTCAGACAAACCCATGAGATTCTTCCCAACGAAGGCATGATAAAATCATCATCCATATTTCCTTCCCAGCACACAAATAATATCAAGCCTTTTTTGCTGCCCTTTCTATTTATTTTTTCTCGTAATATCATTTAATTTTTTGTGAACTAAGGTTTCGTTTATTTTTAAAGATAGGATAAGATTAAAATTAAAAAGTTAAATAAAATATTATTAGAATATATTTTTTAATATTATTTTTATTTTAAAATTTAAAAAAATTAATTAATTATTTTATTTTATATAAAAATTTAAAAAAATTATAATAATAAAATAAGATGAAATGAAATGATGGTTAAAAGACTTAAATAATCAATGCCTTTTCTATTTAAAAGATGATAAAAGTCTAAAAAGTAAAGATTCTCCTGTCCTTCAAAGAAATCAGTCCTCCTCGAAATCCAAGCACCGGCCGGCCCGGCCAAAAAATAAAAATTTAAAGAAATGGACGAAGGGGTTGTAACTGGAAATGTGTACCTTAACAGAACTGGAGTTATCGAATTTCGATTTCGGATCCGAACCACCCGACTCCTTCCTCATTGTTTCAACCCCAAAACCTCCTCTCTCGAGCAACTTGCCCAGTTTCACGCACTTCTTCGCAGCAAACTCCTTCAACACATCTGAAATATGCGTGTCGTGGAACAATTAGATATTGAAAATGGTAGTTAGATTCAGTACACGTACTGTTTTTTGCATATATTATAATTTGTACGTAGTTACCTTCGAAGCTAATCAAACGGTAAACGTGTCCGATGAGCAAGGTGTCGTCCGGTCGGAGAAGCTTGAGCTGCTTCAAAGGCGTACCGTTGTCGGACTTGGCGGTGGGGGAGGTGACCAGGAGCGCGACGTAGTGTCCGGGGTTGGAAGTCATGACCTCATGAGCGCTAACCGACCAGTAAACTCTCTCGATCTTGTTGCCGGGGTGTTGAATAACGACCGTCGCCGCTTCTGCAGCCTGACAATTCCCCATAGCGCCAAAGCTCCGAGAACGTACGTACTACAATGATCTAACTTGAAACAGATCGAAGGCGGTGCCTTTATTGTTCCGCGGAATGAAATAGGTAGGAAACTCTGGTCGGGGTATTAGTTAGTGAGTCGGTGAAGAGAGGGTTTGGTGCAAGTTTGGGTGCGTTGAGAGCGGTGAAATCAAAGAATGGCTAAATAAGTAGGGGTGAAGATCAAGGGACGTGATTCTTATGGGTGTGTAATAAATAAGTGGAGAGATACATATAAGGATCGGATATATATATATATATATATATAGTATGAATATTGATACTAGTATTACTAGATGTACCTATAATTAGAGGACCTTAAAATTGTCTCTAATGATTGAGTTGATCATACAGAAGAAAAACAAAGGGTGATTAAGATGATGAGGTGTCTTGAATATGAAAAGGAAAGGGAAATAAATGCGGTATATATGGAGGTGGTGTTGGGCATTTGGGGTGCTTTAAATCATATTATAATAATTATATATATATATATATATATATATGAATGAGATGGAAATAAAGAATAATATTAGTTTTTTTATTTTGTACTCTCATTTTGAGATGTAATTTTTTTATTAAAAAAGTTATTATTAATGCATTGATATTTTTTATTTTTTTAAAAATATTTAAATATTTTTAAAAAATGCAATTTACAGACATTGAGACTCAAGTGGGCAAATTGAAGAGGAACAGAAACTTTTTATTTTTGTTTGAGACGTGTTAGATCTGCAAAAACACCTGGCCGGGGTTGCGTCCATAGGTATGACTAGTGACTTTGTACCAGAGATAGAGAGAGAGAGAGAGCACGCGTGCGTATGTTGGGGGGGGTCGGCGTGGGGCCGGGTCTGGGTGTGGGATCTAAATTGAATTCGAGTGTCGTAATCGGTCATTGATCTGACAAGAAACGGCACGTTGTTGTTATTTATGAATATGTTTTTATATAGATTTGAATGGTAATGTGAATGTTCAGTTTAGTAGTTGAGTTTTAAATTGGATCAGGTTTTGGTGCATGCTCACTCACAATTTGGGGATGTGATTGAGCGATTGAAAGACGTAAGATTCCTGATTGATTCTTCCCCCCCAGCTTTGCTTGCTGGTTTTCTTCTCTCTCTCTCTCTGATCAAATCTCTCCCATTTTCTTCTGCGTTTTGTCAGTTCCTTTCAAGTTGGGAGTAGGGGTTACTTTATTTTTGGTTTCTTTTGTCTGTAATGGATACTTACCTCATCATTATGCATGGGATTCTTGAATTGAATTGAATATATCTTTATCTCTACGCAAAAAGGACAACCGGATATTAGAGTTTAACATTATTTTTTTATAGGTAAGTATAGTACTAGCACCGGAAACTTATTATTTAATGTTAGATTATTTAAGATAAGAGTAATTTTATATATAATTAAAAAAATATATAATTTATGTAAATCTTATATTTTATTCATTTTTTTTTTTAAAACGAGTACGTATCAGTTGTACAATTTATAATAATAAATATTTTTTCTCAAAGATAAAAAAATAATAAAAAAATAAATGATGAATAGATTTTTTTTATTTTTTATTTTTATAACCCACATGGCACAACATTTAAGTAATTGAATTTATTATTTAAATATATTAAGTTTCTTGCTGACTCTACAATGCTATACATCGAAAAAAAAAAATTGTTGCAAAATTGAGTATAAATTCAACCAAATCCTAAGCAAAGGCCACGGGTTTTCCAACTTTCAATGGAAGGTGAAAGTGGGATTCTAACGAATTTATTATTATTATTGGTCAAGTCCCTTACCAAACATATTATTATTGGTCATTTTGGAGGGTAAAAGGCCACCAAGACAGCCACCCCTCACAATGAATTTATACCAGATTACAAGTTGTTCTTCCATGACCTTAAAAATCCATTATTTCCATCAATCATCCACTCTCCACTGAGAATGATTAGTAGTCGGTATCGATATTATTGTGGGCAAGAAGAGATGTCAAAATTCACCTCTCTTTTTTATGGGTCCAATCGTAATTATTTAAAATTTCAAATACCTGTTTTGTTTACCGTGTGTCGTCTCCCACACGTGTGGGGGAAAATTCAAAATTGTATTACCATTCTCCTTTGGACCCAAACGTAATTTCCATGGGCTTCTTCATGTCCATGTCCATACCCAAATCAAGCCATTGTGCGACGACCATGGACCCGATTTAATGAGCTTGGAGTTTGTACTACAGTGCCTGTCAATCACGGATTCACGGTAGTTCGGCTCCGTATGGTTAGCGCTTTAATCGAATTATTAAATCATATCTACTAACTATTGTATAAATTATAAAATATAGTTACGAACCATATTCAATATATAAGCACAAGTGATTAGACATAAGTAATTAGATTATATACTATATATTTAATTATAAAATATGTTATGTTTATATATATATTTATGAATGTATGGAAGAATTTTAATTGAATCAAGCTAACAAGTCGACTCAAGCATAAATAAGTGAATTTTTCACGAGTCGAATTTGATTCAAGTTTAACAGGACGAATATCAATTGGACTATGAACAAACTGATTCATATACAACCTTACATATGGTTGATCAGTTTCCACTCGTTCTTGAAAAAAATGTAACAGGCTGCAATATAAAGAGGGAACTTAGTTAAATTTTGTTTGAATGTAGCTGATGAAAACCTCAGAAATTTGTTTAAGTGGATGATTGCCAAGATGGTTTTATCCGTCGTAACTCCTAAAAGTTTGGAGAACCAGAAAGCATGCCTTGTGGAAATTAAAATACTGTTAATCATGTCTGAAATGGCAGAGGATAATTGAATATCATGATGATGTCAATAAGGAGGAGCTCAAGTGTTAGAAGCTCCAAAATTAGATATGGTATTAATATTTTTTTTTTTAATAAAAATGAAGGTGAAGCCCCCTTATTATAGTTTTGACCGCTGAGCGTGCCACTAGCACTATCTTATAGGTGCGTCCCCCTTATCCTATCTAAACAAACCTCGCAGGCTAGAAGGTAGCTCAAAACTGTTATTCCATGAAAGGCTTAAACCTGCTGCTCCAATGCGTGCCAGTCCATCAGCCAAGGAATTACACTCCCTATATATATGTCTATAACATAAACCATCCAACAATCTTAACAATTCCTCCCAGTAATCCTCCATATACCAAAGTCCACATCTCTGTTTCCTCAACCATTTTATCACCAACATGGAATCTATCTCAATCTCCAGCTTTGCAAATCTAGGTACCTCACGCAACGCAACCCATGAAGCAAACCCATAAACTCAGCATAGTTATTTGTACATATACCAGTATGGATAGTAAACCCAGAAATCATTTCCCCCCTAGAGTCTCTGATAACACCCCCCGCACTTGAAGATCTCGGATTTCTTAAGGAACTGTCGTCTACATTTAACTTGTACCATCCCTCCACAGGACGCATCCATTGCACAATCTGAGCAGATAACTTTTTTAGAATACTCAACACTCCCTCATCACGCCGACTCAAAGATGAGGACTCCTTTAATTTCTCACCTGCCCAAGACAACCAATATTTAATCGAAGTCCATACCGACTGTAAAGACTTTGCACTCCCTCCATTCTCGCTTTGCATCATCTCCACCAAAACCTCCAAGTGATTATTGTAGGTAGAATGCCAATTAGTTGACCACTCTGAGAAGAGTTCTTTGCACGCTGATACCAAAACTCAAATCTTTTCTCTTCAGGTTTGTCCAACCAATATACACATTCCAAGCTGTATTGAACATAGACGCTAAACTTGCTCAGCAAAGACCCCCAATGCAAGGATATGATTCTGATCCTCATAGCTCCCTAAGAGACAACAACCATATTTGGATACTAGAGCAATGCCCGCTCGTCGAATCCGATCATCCACTGGTAAGCAACCATGCATGGTCTTCCACATAGTGACTGACATTTTCTTCCGCAGTGAAGGATGCCCATCCAATTCACCCAAGGAACTTGTGGTGCACGAGTCCGTATGCATTCCCATGCGCTACAAGTTGAAAAAATTCCCTAAGCATTCGGCGTCCATAGACCCACACCACCCTCAAACACCAGCCTATAGAGATCATCCCAAGCACGCCATTTTTTTTCGGCTTCCCATCTCGAACACCCCAAAAGAAATTGCTCATTATCCTCTTTAACTAATCAATCACTGACTTAGGGGTTTGTTAAATAGAAAGTCAATGAATAGGAACTCTTTGCAAAACATGTTTTAGTAACAAAAGTCGAGATCCACTAGATAATAATCTAGCCTTCCATCCCTCTAACCGATCCCGAACTTTATTGATCAACCCCTCAAAATTAGCTGTAAGTAATCTACTAGAGACTATGGGGACTCCCAACTAATTATAAGGAAAGCCACCTTCACTAAAACCCGTTAAATGAAGGAGCATATGACGCCGTGCTGGAGAGATAGTCTTCGAAAAACTGATAGAAGATTTCCTCTTATTAACCACTTGTCCAGACCATTCTTCATACTGCTTGAGCACCTTCGAAATTGTCCTCAAAGATGCTTTTTCTCCATTAGCAAAAATACTATATCATCAGCATGGAGAAGATGGGAAATAGTAGGAGTCCCCTTTGGATGATAAAAAGGAACTATCTTTCCCAACTCATTCGCTTTTTTAACATTCTAGAAAGGATTTCCTCCACTAGATATGGTATTAAATAGTTGTTTGGAGGGTACGCTTAATTAGTTTGGAATTCATAATTAGGTGGATAAGCAACCTCATATTGATTCAGTCAAGTGAGCAAACCTCTTCTAATTTATTGTTATGCTGATTATGTATGTACCTCCCTCATAGCAAGAGAGATATTTCAGGGGAATGTACAGACTACAGTTGTTGACCTCTAAATGAAGATTAATGCTTGCTTGCTACGTGAGTACCAACTCCAAGAACATTTCTATTTTCTCCTGTACAAAGTAGAGTCATTTTTGTGCTGCATCTGGTGCTTCCAAGTTTTCCCGTAGATTAGTACAATGAACCATTAAGAAATAATAACGTCAGGAATCTCAGAGGGTTGCTAAGATATGGATTTAATTAATTAATGATATAAAACAAGGCTTCATAAAGTCTTTAATCCGGGACAAGACAAGAATTGGACCTACTCAAATTTTTGCTATCTTTCAACGAAGCTTCATGCACAGGGCTCACTTTCATCAACCAAGCTGCCGTCTCATCTCGCTCTCCCACTTTATAATAAATAAATCTTCGGACAGGGCTTGGCTTAGCCACCCTAATAGAACCAACTCAATAAAATTCCTGAACCGAGCCGTGAAACAGAGAGTGATCGGAAAACGATGATGCTCAGTCTCTACTAATTCACTGTCGGACACTGATATAATGTTCATGTCCTCAGCCTACTCAACTCCCAACTTATACTGCAATGAGGTAGCCGCTGAAGTGGTCTCCCCAAATGCGGACTTGATCTGTGACCATGACGTTGAGGATGCAACTCTGGATTTCCTGTCTTACGACGACAGCTTTATCATTAGTCTCTTTGATTCTGAGATTGATCAAATGCGGGAACTTGAATCGCTACGTCATGTTCGTGGGGATTCTGGCCTTATCAGTGCTAGAAAAGACGCCGTCAATTGGATGCTGAAGGTAATCTATTCTTCAAAAAGCATCTAATATTCGGTTTTGCATTATTTCCTTCACAATTATTTTTGCATCTTTACAGGTGCATGCTTGCTACCGGTTTAGGCCCGAAACGGCATATCTTTCTGTAAACTATCTGGATCGTTTTCTCTCCTCTCATTCTTTGCCGGTAATTTCTCTTATTCCAAGGAAACTTCAAAATTAGAGTAATGGCACTTGATCAAATTATATCATTTATCATTTAACATTTATAGCTAGAACCAGCTTGTTTGGGCCATATATCAACTTGTTACACTTTATCAGCAGCAAGGTAGAGGATGGCCTCTGCAGCTATTGTCCGTTGCTTGCCTGGCTCTGGCAGCAAAAATGGAGGAAACAAGCGTGCCACTTTTATTAGACCTGCAGGTGAAGGAACCCAAATTCTTGTTCAAGCCCAAAACAGTTCAACGGATGGAACTCCTCGTCATGGCCAATCTTAAGTGGCGATTGCGCATAACTACGCCTTTTGATTTCGTCCCCTATTTCATTTCTAAGCTTTCATGTCTTGGCTCTCCACGTCCACTAAATGATTACAGTCAAGCATTCTCGCGTGCCTCAGATCTTATTATTAGCACGTGTCGGGGTAATTCTCAAATCAGAACTCTCTCTCTCTCTCTCTCTCTCTCCAATCGTAGCTCACAGAGATGTTCTCAACAGTGATGGATTTCTTGGATTGTCCACCATCTGCAATAGCAGCGGCTGCTGTGCTATGCGCAACAGATCAGAATATGGATCACCGGGAGTTGGGCTACTTTCACAAGAGAGTAAGCAAAGTAAGCCTCGCCCTGCAATTTGCAATTATCAATATACTGGTTGCCGATATGGCTCAAGTGTATAGTCTTTCCAAACTGCATTTACAAGCTACTTATTAATTTCCAGCTAACTTTTTCGAATTGACAAAGACAACAAATGAAAATAGGCCTTTTATTGGCATTATAATCCCCAAAGAATGTTAATTTATACTACCTGAGAAGCACCACCACTGTCGTTTTATCCTGTTTTTCTTTTGTATTAACACCAGACACAAAGCAGTTGTTGGCCTCTTAAAAGTGGTCCTGATGATAAAGATAAAAGAAAGAGAGAGCCGGCAGTTTAGGATACTCTCATATATGAAAACGATGGATAAGTGGATGACATTGTATTTTGTTTCCAACAAATGTACTTTTTTTTGTTTCAAAGTCCTAAAGTGTGAGCCAGGTAACAGAAGCATACATATTTTAACAATAATTGGCATTGCTGGGTACAGGAATCCGTGAAAACATGTTGCGAACTTATGAAGCAGAACAAATGTCTATTGGGACACGTTAAACAGCAGAAGTTGCAGCCAGTGCCACCAATTATTCCTGTTGCAGAGTTTGAAGCAGGTCTTGGCAGAAGCTTGTAATGCTAAAAAAACTGGGGTAACAAGGACTTGAAGTCAAGCCAATATTCAATGATTTGAACTATTGCTGAAAGCATGCAAAACTGTTTTTCTTTTTTCTTTTTTCTTTTTGGGTCTTTTCCTTCTTCCTACTATTTCTTCGATTCTTTGAAGGTTTTGTCTCGTGTGTTACTACTGCATTGTAAGATGATTGTGAAGGAAGTTTTTTAACATATGCAAACAATAATGATGATTGACATTATTAATTTATCTTGTGTTGGACAGATTCCTTTTTTCTTCCCTAAAAATGTAAATCAAACTCCTGATTTACTTATTACCTGTACATAAAGATATTACCTGTACAAGCAAACCCCTTGTTGAAATTCATTCCTTTTTTTTTTTCAATGAATACCTGTGTGTCTGAAAAACTTGTCCAGGACCGCTTGAAGGACTCATTTAACCTTTTCCCATGGTCGTTGAGGAATATATCTAGGGGTTGATTCTTCTGTAAAGATTAATCCTAGGCTTATCATTTTCCTATTGGTTTTACGACTTTGCGTTGTTTTAGAAACAGCCCCCACTCCCCCAACCCCAAACCCCAACCCCAAGAAAAAGAGAAAAAAAAAATAGGACATTATTTGTTTGTCTCGGTTGGCTAACTATTATATGATCCACTCTCACATCGATGGAAATTATAGAATAATTTAATAAGCTTTTTCACACAGATCATGCACTTGAAACATGCGCTTAAAATGCTTTCTTTGGAACAGACAAAAATTACCTACCAGATGAGATGCCGTATAATAGGGGTTTTTATGCTGTTCTTTCTCTGTTCTAGTGTTTTAGTGTTACAACGTATGGATATTTCATGCTACAAATAAGGAAATAATAGTCCTCAAACGTGACATGCCTATAACGTCTTGCAACAACATTTTGGCATGACCAACCCTCCACATACGAATCTCATGAAAGGGAGAGGACCTATTCATTCAAACAGACAAGACCCACCAGGCAAGAGGACCTATTGCTTACATGATCAGTACATGACATGATTATTTTCACCCAAATCCCAATTAGCAGCTGAAGTTGAATACATTAAAACAGGAGCGCAGTAAAAGACAGGAGACAAGGAAGGATCCTAGGAGCTTGCTGTAGGGCAGGACAAACATTGCTATCAAACTAAAAAGGATCATCAGTGTCCTTTTTTCTATGGCTGGAGTTCCTTGCGTTAATTCACGTGGACATCGTACGTGACTGCACGAAAGGGTGAATGATCAATGATGTTGAGAAAGGAAGTTTCTCTTCACCAGTAGTATCCATAAAAGCATATTGGGTTTGCTAGCGGTGGACGTGAGACTCGTGTCGTGTCAGAAATGTAAGGAACAGAATAATTTTATTTCAATGGCCTACTTAATACAATGATATGTTCTTGTTTAAATAGATACAAGAGGCTAAACTAAGTATGGAAATAAACAAATATAAGGAAAGAATTAATATTTACAAATTAATGACTATTCTTAGAATTATGGTGATGATTTTGTAGCTGATTTTGTGCAATTTGGAATCCTGAGAATGAGCAGATTGAATTGTGTCAATACTCCCTCTCAAATTGGTGCATGAAGATCCGTAATGCCCAACTTGCATAAAAAATGATGAAAAAGTTCTCGGCCGAGGGCTTTGGTGAAGACATCCGCAATTTGCTCATGTGATGATGTATGGACTGCAGTGAGAAGACCAGACCGGATCTTATCTCAAATAATGTGACAATCAATCTCAATATGCTTGATACGTTCATAGAACACAGGATTATGAGCAATGTGCAGAGCAGATTGATTATCACAATATAAGCTGAAAGGTTCAGGATGAGAAATACCAAAATCAGCGAGGAGTTGTTTTAACCAGGTGAGCTCGCAAGTGGTGACGGTCATGACACGATATTCAGCTTCAGTAGAAGAGCGAGCTATTGTCGTTTGTTTCTTGGTGCGCCATGAAATAGGACTCGTGCCAAGCTGAATGAAATAGCCGGTAGTAGACTGACGAGTAGTGGGACAGCTGGCCCAATCTGAATCAGTATAAGCAGTTACATGTAAAGTAGTGGAAGAGGGAAAGAAAATGGCTTGGCCTGGACTGCCTTTAATGTATCGAAGAACACGAGTGGCGGCTTGCATGTGCGGAAGGCGGGGGGCATGCATAAACTTGCTGAGGATGTTCACTGCGAAGACAATATCAGGACGAGTGATGGTCAAGTAGATGAGTTGTCCCACGAGTCGCCGATAGGCACTAGGGTCGGAAAGAAGGGCGCCATCTTGATTTGTGAGCTTCAAGTTTTGTTCCATGGGAAAGGAAGTGATCCGGGCACCAAGTTGGCCACTGTCATTCAGAATATCAAGAGCATATTTTCGTTGATTAAGGAAAATGCCTTTTGGTGAACGAACAACTTCGAGACTAAGAAAATATTTGAGGGAGCTGAGATCTTTGGTTTTGAAATTGGTAGAGAGTGCATGTTTGAATGTCTCAATTTGGGAAAGATCATTTCCAGCAACCAGAATATCATCAATGTAGACAAGTACAATGGTGATACTCGTGGGTGTGACCAAGGTGAATAAAGAGTGATCTGCCTGTGATTGAGTAAAACCTGCATCAAGAAGCACAATTGTTAGTTTAAAAAACCAGTTGCGGGATGCTTGTTTGAGGCCGTAGAGAGATTTGCGGAGGCGGCAAACACGAGTCTCCCTGTTAGGGCAATATCCAGGAGGTGGTGTCATGTATACTTCTTCATCAAGATCACCATGTAAGAAGGCATTGTTGACATCGAGTTGGTGAATGATCCATTGCTGAGTGGCGGCTATAGCTAACAAGCACCTGACAGTAGTCATTTTTGCAACAGGTGCAAAAGTCTCATGATAATCGAGGCCTTCAACTTGAGTATAGCCTTTTACAACCAGACGAGCTTTATACCTTTCAATTGAACCATCTGCTTTGAGTTTGGTTTTAAAAACCCATTTGCAACCAATGGGCTTTTTACCAGGAGGGAGTGGTTCAAGTGTCCAAGTAGAATTGGCTTCAAGGGCACGGAGCTCAATAGATATTGCTTCACGCCAATGGGAATGACGAAGGGCAGTGGAATAGCAATAAGGTTCAACACAAGAGGTGAGAGCATGTAAAAATGTAAGATGAGAATGTGAGAAACAAGAATATGAAAGAAAAGCAGATAAAGGATGAGCAGTACCTGAGGTTGATGTAGCGAGTGATGATGTCGTGGGCTCTGCATGTAGAGTCAGACAAACATAATCCTGGAGGTAAGCTGGTCAAGAAGTAGTGCGGCGAGGATGAAGAGAAGTAGAGGGAGAAGGAGAGTCTGTGGTGGTAATAGAAGAAGGAGGGGGTGGGGTTGGTAGGATTGGTTCAGGAACAGGTAATGAGAGGATGAGTTTGGGAACGGGTAAATGAAGAATAGGGAGAGAGGGATGAGAAATATCTGGAAGATCTTGAAAAGGAAAGATGTCTTCATAGAAGGTAACATCTCGAGAAAGAAAGATTTTTTATGTGTCGAGATTATAGAGTTTGTATGCTTTGTGGTTACTGGGATAGCCAAGAAATATGCATTTGGAGGCGCGGGGAGAGAATTTATCTCGATGAGCACAGAGGGTTTGTGCATAACATAAACAACCAAACACACAGAGGTGATTGTAATTTGGAATGGTGTTGAAGATAATTTCAAAAGGAGATTTATTTTGAAGAATGCGACTCGGTGTACGGTTAATGAGATATGCCGTTGTGAGTACACATTCTCCCCAAAATTTTAGAGGCAAGTGTGCTTGGAAGCGAAGACTACGAGTAATATTTAGAAGGTGCCTGTGTTTTCGCTCCGCAACGCCATTTTGTTGCGGAGTTTCAACGCAGGTACGTTCATGAATAATGCCGTGATTGTGAAGATAGGATTGAAATTTTTGCGAAAGAAATTATTGTCCATTATCAGTGCGATTTTTTTTTACCGTGCAATTGAACTGAGTTTGAACAAGAGCAAAAAAATGTATGAGATTTGTATATGCCTCTGATTTATAACGCATAAGATAGATCCAAGTGGTGTGGAAAAAATCATCAACTATAGTGAGAAAATAACGAGAACTACAAATGGAAGAAGTATGGTAGTCACCCCAAATGTCACAAAAAATTCTATTGAAAGCAAAAGAACTTTTATTATCACTAGAGGAAAAAGGCAAACGTGTGTGCTTAGAACGAGCACAAACATCACAATTTGAAATAACATGAGAATTATTAAATAATTGAGGAATAAGAAGACGTGAAGGATGGCCTAGGCGTCGATGCCATAAGTCTTTATTAGCAGTGGATTGTACGGAGAGAGCCAGAACATTGTTGGACCGGTACACATAAAACCCATTGCAAAAATCACCCGCCCCAATTAGCCTTGTCGACTGTGGGTCCTGAAACAAAAAATTTTTAGAGAAAAAAGAAACAATGCAATTTGTGTTAGTTGTAAGCTGAGGAATAGATAGGAGATTAAAATGGAAGTCAGGGATATAATAGACGTTTGAGAGGGTAAGATTTGGGGACAAGTTGCAGGAGCCGATACCCATAATGGAGAGGGTATGGCCATTCGGCAACTTCACTGAGAGAGAAGGGGGAGGGGATTTGAAATCAGAAAACAGACGGCAATCGTGGCACATGTGCGCACTAGCGCCGCTATCCACGACCCAGTCGTGTTGGCCGTCAAAGGAGGAGGGAGAAGAAATAGCATTACCGACAAAATTGGAGGAAGGGGGTGTCGGGGTGAGCAAGTCCAGCAATTTTTGGTAGAGCTCCGACATCAATCCCGGTACTGGCGAAGGGTCTGAGGAGAAAGAGGCTTGATTTGCGACCGGAGCCAAGCCAAACGGTGGTTTGCCGAGTAGAGATGGGCGTGGCTTGGAGCGTGGATCGCGGCCTGATGGGTAACCAATAACTCTCTAACATCGATCACAGGTGTGACCCGTTTTGCCACATTCAGTGCAACAGAGATGACTTTGGGTGGTGTCGGAGTTGGCTGCTGCGAAGGCCATGGATTCTGTAGGGCAATGGGCGGATGTGCAGGAGGCGCTGCTGCTATTCCTGAAATAAGATAGAAAAAAATTTTGTAATGTGGGGAAGGGGTTCCATAGGATTTGGGTTCTGAGTTGGGCAAAAAAATCATTTAGGCCAAGAAGAAATTGGAAGACGCGTTCATCGTCCACTTGTTTTTGCAAATCCTTGAGGTTAGTGTTGTTTTGAAGATGGCTTAATTCATCCTATATTTGTTTGATATGGTTGTAATACTCATGGATAGAGGTGGTGTTTTGTTGCAGAGAGGAAAGCTCACGTTTGAGGTGATAGAGACAAGCATTATTGCCGTGGCTGAAACGAGATTGAAGGTCAATCCAAACTTCTCGTAGATTGGTGTGGTATTCAAGGGAGTTGGCTAGAGATGGACTAATGGAGTTTAAAATCCAGGTAAGAACCATGTCCTTGGTTTGGTTCCATTGTTTGTATTCTGGAGAGTTCGGATCAGGAGTGGGGAGAGAGCCATCGACAAAACTAAGTTTGTTCTTGGCGTTGAGTGCTCGAGTCATGGCTTTTTGCCATTTTGGAAAATTATCTATTGTAAGGAGACCAGAGACAAGGATTAGACTAGGAGAATCAGAGGGGTGGAGGGCATATGGAGAGGTAACAGTGGAGGTTGAAGAGGAAGACATGGTAGAAGATGACGAGGAAGTCATGGAGGTTGCGGGAAGGGGAAATGATCGTATTTAGTCTGATACCATGTCAGAAATGTAAGGAACAGAATAATTTTATTTCAATGGCCTACTTAATACAATGATATGTTCTTGTTTAAATAGATACAAGAGGCTAGATTAAGTATGGAAATAAACAAATATAAGGAAAGAATTAATATTTACAAATCAATGACTATTCCGAGAATTATGGTGATGATTCCATAGCTGATTTTGGGCAATTTGGAATCTTGAGAATGAGCAGATTGGATTGTGTCAATATGTCGCGTCACTTCTTTTCAGATTTCGTCACAATTGATCAAAAGAATCAACGAAATACCACGGTATCCAAAGTAAAAGTTTTGCTATAAATCAATTACTATTCATATTATACACCTCACATCTATAATTTTTTCATAAAAATGTAGGGATATATTTTATAAGATATGAGAATATTTTTATAAGGTGTGGAGTCTGAGAAGGTGAGTAATGATGAGAAATTATTTTTCCAAAACAATACATTTTGTCTCTACCAAATAGTTGAACTGGGAGGCATCTCATTGCATTAGAACATGAATTGGTTCAGAGAGAAGATCTGCAAAAGAAGGAAAAGATTCCACTGAATTCGAGGATGTCTAATAGGACAGATATACGTGTATACATAAAATGGATATTACACTATTTATTCCTTCTCGCATAAGGCTTTTTTTTTTTTTTTTTTAAAAAAAAAGGAATATCCTACGGTTAGAAAAAACTCTCGCTTTTGATGGAAGAACACTTTATACATAACTCATGCCCATTACAAACTTATTCCAAAAAAATGAAATAAAGATCAAAATAAACAAAACAAGACCAAGGCTTAGCCATGTAAAAATTGCAGGAAACCGAAGCCATAACCAACACTTATATAATTTTCAAATACGGCAGCCCATTACGATTAGTGTGCAATATGCCCCTAAGCAAATTAGGAATATTTCCTTCTGAAAACTCCTAGTTGTAGCCCCTACTTCCCAATCTCGCAAGCCAATCTATTGCAGAGTTTTCCTCAAAAAACATGTTGATACCAAATTCTCAACACTAAGATAAGGTTTCTTATTTCCTCCCAAAAGTCCTCCAAATACCAAACATTAGATATGCCTTCCTTCAGCCAGTTAATAATCAAAAGTGAGTCTAGTTTCAGAATAACATTATTGAATCTAAAATTCTTGCAACGGCGCAAACCAAGTAGAAGAGCCATCAGCTCTGCTTGATAATTAGAGCCGAAACCAGTAGAAGTTGCAAACGCAAACTACAAACTTTCATCATGATTTCTTAACACTCCTCCAACACTAGATTCCCCTGGATTATTTCAACTGCTTCCATCCACATTTAACTTAAACCATCCTGGACTTGACTTATGCCAAAAGACTGCATAAACCTGTTTTGAATGAGTATGAGTAATCGGCAGCTTCAACTCCTAAAGAATTGTAATGCCCCTTTGATTTAATCGATCTGCAACACGCAGCCTACTACCTACCTAGCTGATCCAATATTTAACTGACCTTCATAAGGAACCAAAGGGTTCCTTTCGACCTTCCATTCGAGCAGAGCAGAGCAGTGCCAAGACCACAAACTCCAAGTCAAAATAACAAGAATCAAACCAACCAGATTCCTTACCTGTGAAGCCTTATTTGTTCTTCTAAACTATGCTTCTACCGACTCAAACCAAGATCGATCTTCTACCCCCATACACAACATGGTTTAAGTCTTTAGATGCTCCCTCTTCACAACATTCACACTTGGACATCATATTTATACCTATGTGCCTTATATGTTCATCTACACTCAAACTTTGTGAAAAAACTTTCCACATGGAAATAAAAAATTTCTTTGGCAAAACAGTACGCCATATCCATTCTGACCATTGCCATTTTGGGGCAACTACACGAACAAAGTCTCACACATTTGAAGTAGTAAACCTGCCATCCGAATTTTCCAACCAAATCAAAATATCGGAATCATTTTTTGTACCCCTATATTAAATAAAATCTTGTCCAATAATTCCCGACCCACAAGTTGTACTAAGAGGTCCACATCCCAACTATTCTCCACCATACATTGCTTAATTTTCAATTTCGGGAAATCAAAAATTCTGAGCTTTTCACATATAGGTCTTGGCTCCAACTACTTATCTCTCCAAAAGGAAATATTTCAATCCTTTACATGACATTTCGAATGATTAAGCACAAACGAAATTGAATCCATAACCATCTTCCAAAATCGGGACCCCTTCAAAGGATTGACTAATGAAATATGCTGATCCTTCACATATTTGGCCTTAAAAAGATTTGTCCTCAAAGAATTTTCAGTCAGCAATTTCTAAGAAAATTTAAAATGCAAGGACTTTTGAATGTCGATCAGATTTCTTAAACCAACTCCTCCCTCATCAACTGGTTTACACATCAAGTCCCATTTATCCTTTTTTTTTTTTTTTGGCTTTCCCTCAATTGAACCCCAAAAGAAAGTGCTAAACAACCTATTAATCAACTTGAAAACTGACTTCGGAGCTTGTAGCCAACAAATGAACCGATAAGCTTGATAAAACATGCTTTAAAAGAATTAATTGTGCCCCTAATGATAGAAATCTCATCTTTCATCCTTCTATTTTCTTACGAATTCTCAATAACAAATCTTCCAAATACATAGGCTTCATCGGACCAGAAATGATAGTGATGCCAAGGTATTTAGCAGGAAAACTCCCTGCTGTAAAAACTAAAACCTGTTAAGCTCAATATTTCACAGCATCTATTAGAAGAAATTTTGAACGAGAAAAAAATAGAAGACTTTGTTCATTGACCACCTGCCCCGACCAACTAGCATACAGATTGAGAGTTTCTTTTATCATCTTAAGGGATCTTTTACCACCATTAGCAAAAATCATCATAGCATCCACATAAAGTAAATGTGAAATTAATGGACCATTTCGTGGCTGAGAAAATAAACCAATCTAACCAACTTGAAATTTGCTACGCAAAAGACGAGAGAAGACCTCATCCACAATAATAAATAAATAAAGCGATATATGATCCCCATAATGAAGACCCCATCCACCCTTAAAAAAACCTTTAGCCATAGCATTCATAACAACCAAATACCAAGGTGTAGTGACACATTGTTTAACAAAATTGCAAACCTCAGTCGAAAAACCAAATGCACTCAAGACTTGGAAAAGAAAGTCTCAATCAACAGTATCGTATGCCTTGGCTATGTCTATCTTTATCATAATATTTTCAACTCTAGCCGACTTGTTAATATCATTCACCAACTCTTGAGTAATGCTTATATTTTTAAAAATACTTCTTCCAGGCAAGAACACACCTTGCTCCGTATAAATAAATCTACTCAAAACTATCGTCAATCTTCCAACCACTAGCTTAGAACAAATCTTATAAACCACTGAGCATAGGCTTATTGGTCTAAATTTTTCAAAGGAACAAGAGTTCGGAACCTTTGGAATTAACACAATAAATGAAGATGTATAATACCTGGGAAGAGAAAAACCCAAGAAAAATTATCACACAGCCTCCAGCAAATCATTCTTCACCAAGGTCCAACAATGACGAAAAAAATCGGATCCAAAACCGTATGGACCTGGGCTACTATCCACTGGGATTGAAAACAAAGCATAAGGCTACGTTTGATTAGTGAGATCATCTCGTACTACTTTAATACTATTCATAAACTATTTATTATTTTTTTACGAGTTTTACTACTCATAATTCTCATACACTACACACTACACTTTTTTTTTTTCTTACAAAATATGTGATATATGAATGATGAGTAAAATAATTCAATTAGTTTAAGAAGAATTAAGCCAACAAAAATGTAAATAAATAAATAAAAAGTGTAGTATGTGGGACTGATGAATAATTTTTTTTTACTACTATTAATTACTTTTTCACTATTATTTACAGATCATTTGAAATCACCTCAATATCTAAACATAGCCTAAATCTTTCAACCGACATTAATTATTTAATGAAGGTTGTAAAATGCGTTTCATGTGTTTATCTGCTTTAATTTTTTTATGAGTCACGTCGTATATTTATCTTTTAAATGATAGGATGGATCTTGATTCCAAGAATCATCATTAGCAAAGAATGCCCGTGTCCACCGTCCATTGATTTTTCTTTTATAAATATATAAATAAAGACCTCACTTGTGGCGGAGGATAACTATAGTAACAAATATCACTTAAGGATTACATCTTGACTAAAAGTATCAAAATATTAATACCCACAAACTTATTATTTGAAGATATGGTAAGCCTATTTTATCTAGTTTTATTACCCCTAGAGCTTTCCATGGTTTAGTCCAAATCAAGGTTTGTGTGATCTGTCTCTTAAGTTCTACAATGGGGAGTTGAAATTGTCGTATAATAAATCTATCATAACTGTTCAGATTTGTAATACTTTGTATTTGGTTTGTGTTTTTGTTTTGAAGTCAATATTTGAACTATATTGTTATATCCTATGCAAAAAATACAAACTTTCAAAAAGGCATCGTTTTTTAGTAGTCTTTGCAAATAAAAAATGTATAATTCCTGATCGAAATTGATTTTTATAGTGGATTTGAATGGCCAAAGAGAATAGTTAAAATTCTTGGAAATATATGTTCAATTTGCAGCAATGAGTGAGTTGGATTCGACACCAGTTTCAATAGTTCTTTTATTTATTTATTTATTTATTTATTTTCATGTGTAGTGATGAATGAATAATAACGATATGGGCTTTGTCAAGTAACCCAGTTGTGCGGTCAGTCCAGGCAACATATGGACAAAGGCCCGAAAGCAAGTAGTAGAAAAGCCTCGAATGAATTACCCTCTTACTTTTTACTTTCCCCATCTAAAAATGCTACCTTCAATCGACATATACAAAATAAAAAATTTGTTAGTTTTGAAGAGCCCATGAGAGTTTTGTACTCCCTATCAATAAGAAGGAAAAAGACTTTTTTTTTTTTTTTTTTAACATAAAAAAAAAAAAATCAGTCTTTGAGCTTATCGGTAAGACATAATTGAAAAATGACTTTATGTTGTCCACTTCTTGCGTTCGGATAATTAGATATTTTTAAATATTTTGTGAATAGTAGTAAGAAATAATGATAAAATATTAAATAATAATAAATAATAGTAAAAAATAAATAAAATATAAAAATAAAATAATAAATAATAATGAGATATTCTTTTATACTACTACTCAAACTAAACTTTAATTTCCAAAGCTAGTTGTGAGCTAATAACCTCGACCGACTTACTCATTGTCCATGATGATTTCTTTCCATCCAATTTTGTATTTTAAACTCCAATTCGTATTAGCCGGTAAGGTCGAAATATGTTGTACCGGTCAAGTAGTCAGTACAAGCATATATATTATTTCGTACTGGCCAAAATTTCGATTGAATCGGCCTGTATCGGCCGATATATCGATATGTATCAGCTGATATATCGAATTTCGGCCGATATACATATTTTGACCTTTACATTTTTTTTTATTTCTTTAAATTGTAGGTTCATTTTTGGATCTCTCAATTCAAATCAATCTATTTATAATTTATATATATATATATATAAATTATTTTAAAACGATATTAATATTAAAATATCTCGTCTGGATCGAAACGGTTACTGATATTCAAAACATTTATCCACCTACCCCCATTTATGCTATATGCCTAGGGGACACCACCAACAAAACAAAACACAAAAGCTCCAAAAATAAGAACACATCTACCTGCGTCAGAAAGGCTTTCAAAATTTAAAACTAACTAGCTTTGAGTATCGATCCGATCAAATCTTCTTTAATCTCTTAACGACTGATCTTAACGCACGTTACATAAACTCCAGCCGTTGGATATTTGATCCAACGCTCCTAATCAGTAACCGACTCCACAATTAGCTTCCAAAATTGATGGACAAGAACAGTACCAAAGTAACACAGTAGATGGGGTCCACAAATGTAATGGTCCGAAAACTCCGAATTCTTGTAGGAAAACGTCACCGCACGTGTATACAAATAGAAAAATGATAAACACGTCATTTTTCATAATATTTTATATAATAATATTTTAAAAAGATGTGAATTTTTAATAAAATATCTTATAAAATTAAGATCACTTTATAAAAATATCCTTATTTTACCGGTGGGAAATGTGTTGTGCGGCCATTACTCGTATAAATATGTGTCGACACTCGAAGAATCATGCCTTGGCATCTCCGCATCTGATTGAAGAATCTCTTCTGTTCATAACTCCCGTGGGTATTTCCAACCGCCAAGAATTATCGACCAAGCCGCGCACTTTGTCACCATTTGCTTTCCAATTCTGATTTCAATGATCATCTGTACCTGAATCTCCGCCTGGAATTCTTATTGTATTTGTTATATAAAGGAGCACCCGAAGAATCGTCTTCTGGGGCTTCTTTCATTCTCAGCTGCTGGTTCTCCAATTTCAGGTGCCCTCTGGTTGTTTTTCTCCGATTTTCTTTCTTTGCATATCCATGATTCCATTGTTTGTCTAGTTAAAAAATAGACCAAATCGAAATCTTTTTACCGGTTTAATTTTCCGTTGCTTTTATTTGAAAAGAACGAAAACTTGTAATTAATGCCAACCGGGTCTGCTGTAACATGCTGAGCTGGAGCTTTACGTGATGAAAATTAGAATATTGGGTTTTCTTTATCTCCTTTTATTTCCCACCATTTTCTCGGCGACCAAACAGAGCATTGTTCCGTTCTTGGGTTGTTTAATTTAGTTTTTTCTGCTAGGTTAATCAAAGGATGGACGACGCTCATCAAAGCGGTGAGAATATGAATTTATCTTCTGAAGCATTGGAGAATCATCAGACACGTTCTTCAAATGAAGGGAAAGAGAAGAGATTGTGGCAGAAGGTGAAGTACCAGCTAGTTGAGTACCACTCTTTGCCTGGTTATTTGAGGGACAATGATTTCGTTGTTGGCCATTACCGGTCCGAGTGGCCATTGAAGCAGGCCCTGCTTAGCATCTTTTCCATTCACAACGAGACACTGAATGTTTGGACGTAAGTTCACCGTTTCCTCATCTTGAAAAGAGTTTCATGGGATTCATCATATTTTAATTTTAATAAAAGCATTTTAGTTGGACATGTGGGGAAAGAAGTATTTTAGTTGTGTGCATAATCTTTTGTTTGGAAATGAGAGTTGCTGGGAAGAAGACCATCAATTTCTTTAAAGGAAAACATTGAAAGGAAAACAAATGGAATAAATATGCTTACTGACAGACATTGTTCCGAAAGTTATAAAGACTTAAGGTATCAATGACAATCTTAGAACAGATAAGATGTTTTACTTCAGTTGTAGTTGAATGTGATTTAGTCAAGACAGTCAACCAGATCCAAGGTTATTTGTAGAACCCAAAACATTCTTGCCTAATATGGGTTTATTGATATTTTTGGTTAGTAGGTAAGTTGATGGTTATAGAAGTTATCAAAATGACATATAAGACGATAGAAGAGAGAATATGAAAAGCTGAAAGGCTATGAATGGGACTAAGTTGCATTTCCTCACCCCATAAACAAGCTTAGAGGAGGTCTTGGGATCAATCTTGTGGGTTGGTGAGTTGTATTTATCTATAAAATAACAGAAGTGCTAATTGTGACTGACTGTATGATTTTGTTAGGGTATCCCCTTTGGTGCATGAGTACATACCGCATTTACCAAGAAAAAACATGGTGTTAAATTTAAAAATGCTTAGCAATTGGACAGATGCAGTGGGTTGACTGTGGTACTAAATTTGTTTAGGCTGTATAATGCTTTGCTTTCTAATCTTTCTATAACACATTTACTAATTTACCAATGTTCACTTGTGTACGTTGATACATGATTGTTGCTTGATTTGCGGTTCAGAAAGATACAAGGATCCCCTCCCCCTCCAAGTTTCTTTTCATTAAACTCATGCATTTTGTACAGGCATTTGATCGGGTTCTTCCTCTTCCTTTCCCTGACCATTTACACTGCAATGAAGGTTCCAAAGGTTGTGGATCTTCACACTCTACAGCATTTTCCTGATGTGCTGAAAAAGGCCGACCTTCACAAAGTGCATGCAGAACTCATGACATGCCTCCCCTCCTTGCCCAACATGCCTGATCTGCACAGGCTTAGGGAGGAGTTAAAGACTACATTACCTTCAATGGATTATCTTCCATCACTCTCGAGTTGGCATATTAGGGAGCTCCTATATAATTGTTTGCCTGAGCGATTTTCCAGTGGCAACTATACTGATGTTTGTGTTTTGGTAATGTTTTTCCCTAAACACTCAAACACAGTCACTTGCATGATTGGTTTAATCAATGTAGATAATTACATATGTTTTTCATTAAGTTCTTTTACTAAAATCTGGCTTTGTGGCAGCTTCTTTCTCAGAGCTTTTTTTAGTAGAATCTGCCTTCATGGCTTTACAGCAGTATTGCCACTGCAGAATTCCTTGAACTTGTAGTTATTGTTGTGTGGATGGATGTGGTTTGGCCGTATTTCAGAGACTTTCCTTTCAAAGGTTTCGTGATGCTCATGATTTTGATAGGAAGAAAAAAAAAAAGTAAAGAGGATTAATATATGAACTTTATAGTTTGAAGCTTCCCAACCAAAGACAGTACTAAAAAAAGGTCGTGTAAAACATTTGGCCTGATTTCTTTATCTGGAGCTATATTCACCAAACCGTAGCTTGAACTTGAAGGCAGGTTTGTCAATGCCAGCAAAGGCATAATGTGCTTCAGTTTAAATTACATCCAAGCCTTTTGTAAGGAAAAAAACAGTTATGGTATATTTTGTCTTTGATAAACACAGTTACCTACTCACACCTTAATTCTCTGAAGTTTGAGAGCCCATCATGCATATAATAGGTTTTCATGATTTCTACTTTTACCCAAAAAAAATGCTCATGATTCTATTATGGGTAATTCTATCATGGAACAAAGAATTATGCTCCGTACCTTCACATTTACAATAGAACCTATTTGATGCTGGTAGTTCATATCTTTAAGTGGTTGATTCTTTCACAATGCTGTCACTAACTGTTTGTAAGTCTTCATTAAATCAGCTTTGTTTTATTCGGCTATTGAGACTTTTTCCCCCCCTTTTTTTTTAAATGGCCTGATACACTAATTATCACTGTCACTAGTTCACGCAAATGTGTTGGACAGCAGGTTCTTGGTTAGAGTATATTACAGAGACGGAGATTATACCTGTCAACATGGATTTTTTGTGCGGTTAATATCACATGTAAAATGAGTCATTCTGAATCATATACTGTTATTTGTTTTCATTATCATCGATTGGCTTTTGTCTTTCATTATCTTATTTTATATCATTGATGGACTTGCTTTCGAAAGCTACACGTAACTAACTAATGTATCCTTTGTTTTTACTCATAAAAAATCTATCCTTCTTTTTGATTAAAGCAGCGTAGCGTGAAGGAAGAATTGGCAAACATTCTAGCACCCTTGATGGTGAGACCAATTACGCGGTGGCCATTTTTTGCATTTTTGGGTGGGGCAATGTTTTGCTTGCTAGCGAGCAGCACCTGCCACCTCATCTCTTGCACCTCTGAACGCCTATCATACATCATGCTCAGGCTTGATTATGCTGGAATTACTGCCCTAATATCTACCTCCTTCTACCCTCCTGTCTACTACTCCTTCATGTGCAACCCTTTCTTCTGTAACCTCTACATTGGGTTTATAACTGTCTTGGGAATTACTACAGTTTTGTTTTCTCTCCTTCCAGTTTTTCAAACCCCACAGTTCCGTACCGTCCGTGCATGTCTATTCTGTGCCATGGGCTTCAGTGGGATAGCACCAATCATGCACAAGCTCATCTGGTTTTGGGGCCAACCCGAAGCTCTCCACACATTTGGATACGAGTTGCTGATGGGGGCTTTCTATGGGCTTGGAGCGCTTGTTTATGCCACAAGGATTCCTGAACGATGGATGCCTGGGAAATTTGACATTGCAGGGCACAGCCACCAACTATTTCATGTACTAGTGGTTGCCGGAGCATACACTCATTACCGTGCAGGGTTGGTTTATCTCAGGTGGCGCGATCTTCAAGGTTGTTAATAGGAAAGCACTTGAAGATTGGCGTGTTGGTGAGGGTCGTGTCTGTTGTTTGCATCATGGATAGGTGAAGCAGATTATTACTTTGTAAATGTGCACATGATAGGTGACTTTTAGCAGAATAAAAATGGAATTGAGGGATGTTCATCATCATGTAAAACTATTATAAATTTGTCATCCGAAAATATGGTTTTTGCCAATGACTCATGAACAATGATTCCCTGCTCTTGTTGTCAGTGGGATTTTGTTTGGTTGGCAATGTATTTGTTGGTTTGACAATGTTTCCGAATTCATCAAAACTATTGACAGGTGTGCTTTCATTGAGAGTCGAACTCAAGACCTCCCGCTTACTAAACGGGTGCTCTAACCAACTGAGCTATGAAAGCTTTCTGATAGAACGGTTCAGTATTTGTAATATCGCAAAATAAAAGAAACTGTAAAGGCCAGCCTTTGTTGTCTCTTTCTCAACCATACATGGTTCGGGGGAAGGGGAGGGAGAGATAGAGTCAAATGGAAATCTTAGGTGACTCCCTATAATGAACTCTTTCCAAATCCTGGAATCACCTCTATAAACTTTATTCTGTCAGCCCATGAGATAGGGATACCTTAATTAGAGCGGAATTAGTGTATCATGGATTCATGAGACCATTAACTTGAGTTTATACGCCATTCTATCTATGGCTATCCCCCTCCTCCCATATACGTTGCGGACACGTGTTGGAACCAAGTGCAGAAGAATCCTTGAAATTTCAACCGTTTGATCATCCGTCCTACTATTTATAAAAAATTAAATATAGCGGTGAAAGAATTTCATGCGAGTTAGGTGTTTGTATAGTTTTTTAGGCCAAGTGGTTTAATGTGCATTCAATAAAATTTAGATGGGTATTGGGGGGTTGTGTTACGTACGTTCTTCACTTATGCACTAGGTCTACAGAACTGGTTCTCAGAGAGCACAACAATGAAAGATTTAAATACTAGAGCAGATGATCAATGAAGTACGATACAAGAATGAATCACAATATTACTAGACTAATGGAGAGATTTTCAAGCAATCCCTAAACTCCTTACAATGGTAGTTTAACCAAATGATCAAGAATGCTTTCCTTTACATCATTCCCCCTTTTATAGAAAAACTAATAGACTTAACTAACAACTCGAGAAACTTCCTAATTCAATCGAGAAACAAAACGATGATGCGCAACTCGATTCTTTATAACCTGTAACAACTTAAAACGAACCGTTTTATTAAAACCCAACATCCCCGGTGCGCACCATTTTATTAATACTCAATGCACCGTATTGACTAGCCGTTAATACCGTTACTTCCTGAAGCAATACTCCTCGATCCCTCAAGCCAACAAGCCAACTCCCCCACAAGCTTCAACCCAGATCCCAAATAACAGGTTGTCCACTTTCTTTCTTTTTTTTGGGTTATTGCGTACGAGTACGTATTTTAGTATCTTTGGAATCGGATGCTTAAAATAATGCATGATTTGAGGATGATTTCCACTTTTAAACACACTTTTTGTGTGATGGAGGCATCATTTTGTTGCTGCCGCTGGGTGGTGAGGTGCTTGCCTCCTCACTCCCTCCTCGTCTAACACAAATTTGCCTACTTTTTGACCCAACTCAACTTCGTTGCTTTTTTCAAGCACCCTAAAATCTCACGGACCCACCCAAAAAAGGAAAAGAAAAATGCCATTTGATAAGTCCACCTCTCTCGTCAGTCTTCAAATCACTGGATAATCCAAGCCTAAACTATTTTTAAATTTTAAATTGCACACAAAAACTTTGGGAAATTAATAATTACAGAAGATATCCATAAATACGGATATACAAAGAGTAGTGGCAGTGCCAATCAGTTTTATTGCTCTTCGTAATTTAAGCAGCAGATAATACCAAATCTTTTATTCATTCTTCTTGGTTAGTGTTTAAATAGTGAGATATTTTCATATATTCTATAAATAATAAAATAAATTAATTAAAAAATAATGATAAAATATAAAATAATAGTAAAAAATAAATAAATAATAATAATAAAATAATAAATAATAGTAAAATATTCCCAATATTCAAACCATGATAATAAACTGTCTAATTCTTTATTATTATTATTGTCAATGTTACATTTCTAGCCATATAATTAATTGGCATTGGTTGTGATAAATATTTTTTGACCACACTGTTTCTATTCGACTACTTTCAGCTACAACCGATGGATCTTGGCATCTTGTATAAATTGACGAAGATGTTTAAAAGCTTTTTTTTAAATATTATTTCTTAGAAAAAATAAAAATATTAAAATAGATTATATAATAGTTTTTATTATCCTAGTACTATTTATCTCTTTTAATTTCAAAAATCATCATCTGATAAAAAAAAAAAAAAACTAGATCAGAATATTAGTTCATCTCGAGCAACAAATTCAGATCAAGTGTGGTTGTTTTACAGAATTTCTCATCATTATTGTTCATCTGAAATCATCTTATAGATGATGGAGTGTGATACTTAATAAAATCAGAATAATACTCACATTTTTCATAACGTAAAAATGTCAGGATTAGAGAGACACATTTACATAGAGAAGGATTTTAATTTCTCGTAGTGCAAAGAATCCACACATGACACTAAGGAGGCAGCCCCTCCGACTGGCTTAAATGTCCAACCATAATGCATAAATAAAGTGGCTTAAAAAGTTAATTTATAGGTTATGCTGCTGGCTGCCCACCATGTGCGCCTTTTGTTACATCATCTTTAGGCAGAAACACTAAATAAAGAAGTTTATAACATAGATCAACTTGTTCAATAGTAGGAAATAATGGGTTTCTGACTTCCAATGACACTGGTTCGGGTGAAGGCATCAAGGACTTTCACAGAAAGAAGGCACTCAACTCGATAATTGTTAGTGACTTGAGTGACAATATTTTGGTAAAGCTCTCACTTTTACTTTTTCGATATGCCATAAATATATATATATATATATATATATTATAGAAAATAGTTGCATCTATGTATTAAAGTGCTTGCTCACACGCATGTTTATATATATGCATATAAATGTGACGGGGATTGTGCTTCATTCATGGGGATGGACAAAGACTTTTTTTTTTTTTTTTTTTTTTTTTGCACGAGTAATATTACAAACACAATTTTGTTAATAATCCATTTTACAATTTTATTTTAAACAAATAAAATGATATAAAACTCAAAACCCAATTTCGGTAAAAAATAATTGACTAATTATAAAGAAATTATGTATCTCTATTTCATCATTCTTTGTTCCATTATAAAAATAGGATGTATTAAATGTACAGTAAATATGTCATTTTCATTGCATTATTATTTAAATAAATAAACTGTGACAAACATCCCAGTTGACCCACATCCACCACGTGTCCATACAGTGTCCATACATTATTGATACAAGATCCATTTTCAAGTCCACCGCTGGCCGTGGAAACCAATAATTAAAGACAAAAAAATTGTTACCCAGTTAGATATTGCACCCTTTTTTATTTTTAATTTATTCGAACACTACACTCCATTAATAATCCAACAATAATCTTCTTTTCCGTTCCTTTTCTTTTTTTTTTTTTTTTTTTTTAATGCCCTGTTCTTTAGAATGCACAGCATTCACGTGAAGCCCGTTACTTGCAGCACTGACAAGACAGGGTGACCCGAGGAATAGAAAGCAAAGTGTCGGTAAGTTTCCACCTGTCAACGCTATAAACATATTTACGTGTTTTTTTAATTGTTAAACGGTTGGGGCCCTCCGTTACCGTACTTCACGCCTTATCCCGTCCAAACGGTCGCGCATTCTAGCAAATCCGGCTCTACCAAACCGACACACTCCTTAAACCGTAACCTTACACCACACATTCTGCTGTCACTCTCTCTCACACCTCAATCTCGGGACGCCATTTGTGGAAGCTTATTACTCGTTCCTTCACTCACCTTGCCCGTAGTAAAAATAAAACCAAGCGTTGAACCCTCTCTCTCCCCTAAATTCAAGCCAAACGACAACAGATTGACGCAAAAAAAGAAAAAAAAAAAAAAATCACAGCCACGACGATCGTGTCAGATGCAGAGAGTGACAGCACAAACCCAAAATTTAAACCTCCTTTCAAAGCTCAATCCTTTTGATGGTGTCGCCTGACCACCCACGCCTTCACACCACCTCTCCCATGGCTAAACCCTCCGTCCCACGCAACAAATCCTCTTTCTGTCTCAGCGATAGTCTCCTCTTTATCGGCGGAGCATTCTTCGCTCTTTTGCTGGTTTGGAGCCTCTGGTCCTTCCTCACTCCTACCACCGACCCTTCTCCTAACCTTGGGCCCTTAGGCGACTCTCAATCCAAGTCCGCGAGTGGCGCAGACTGGCTGAATTGCGGGGAGGACTCGGTCGAGACGACCTTCTACGACGAACCGGAGCTGAGTTATTCGATTGGGAAACCGTTGGAGAACTGGGACGAGAAGCGAAAAGAGTGGCTTAAGCAGCACCCGTCGTTTGCCGCCGGAGCACGGGACCGCGTTCTCTTGGTGAGTGGATCGCAGCCGTCGCCGTGCAAGAACCCTATCGGAGATCATCTGCTGCTGAGGTTCTTCAAGAACAAGGTGGACTACTGCCGGATCCACGGGTGCGATGTCTTCTACAACAATGCGTTGCTGCACCCGAAGATGGGCTCGTATTGGGCCAAGCTGCCGGTGGTTCGGGCCGCCATGGTGGCCCATCCGGAGGCGGAGTGGATCTGGTGGGTGGACTCGGACGCATTGTTCACGGACATGGAGTTCAAGCTGCCATTGGAACGGTACAAGGATCACAACCTCGTCGTGCACGGCTGGGCCCACTTGATTTACGACGACAAGAGCTGGACGGGGCTGAACGCCGGTGTGTTCCTGATCAGGAACTGTCAGTGGTCGATGGACCTCATGGAGGTGTGGGCGAGCATGGGTCCGCAGACATCGGAATACAAGAAGTGGGGCCAAATACTGAGATCGACGTTCAAGGACAAGCTGTTTCCAGAGTCGGACGATCAGACGGGCCTGATTTACCTGCTGTACAAAGAGAAAGAGAAATGGGGGGAGAAGGTATATTTGGAGGGAGAATACTATTTCGAGGGATACTGGCACGAGATAATAGGGACGATGGATAACATAACGGGGAGGTACAGGGAGATGGAGAGAGAGGAGGATACATTGAGGAGGAGACACGCAGAGGTAGAGAGCGAGCAATACGGTGCGTATAGGGCGCGGTGTTATCTGAAAGAAGCGGGGAACGGGAGAGGGAGCTGGAGAAGGCCGTTCATAACGCACTTCACGGGATGTCAGCCATGCAGCGGGGACCACAATCAGATGTACGCTGGCGGGTCATGCTGGGATGGGATGCGCAGGGCTTTGAATTTCGCCGACAATCAGGTGCTTCGTAAATTTGGTTTCATGCACCGGGATAGACTGGATTCCTCCCTCTCGCCGTTGCCCTTTGATTATCCAGCGGCTGATTGAAATCAAACCGACCAAGTTTTTATTAGAATGTGTTGGGGATGGGATTAGGAGACTTGATGATGAACGTAGATTAATTATCCAATGGAGATATTTACTTTCTGCTACAAAATAGGAAGATATATTATATATATATATATATATATATATATATGTTGCTAGATAGCTCTTTCATATTATCTATCTATCTATCTTAAGAGTATTTTCTTAATTTATGCATTTTTCCAATTTGCCGCACATAATGTATGAGAGTAGTAAATGATTCACTAGTAGTACTTTAAATATATCATGTTACCAATTATAAGAAATTAAATCAACTTCTATCTTTCAAAGAAGGTAAATATATATTTTAAAATTAGGGAATAGACGTAACATGTAATTATTATTTCATATTTTAAATTTCTATGGTAAATAGTGTAAGTTTAACCTTAAATCAGTGCATGATTGAAGGAGAATTATGAGCTCTTGCTAGCAAGCACGGAAGCGTCGTGGTGCAACGTCTGTTGTTTTCGGGTATGAAAGCAGACAAGCCAATGTTCCAGGCAGCTCTTTGACTAGTAATATTTCTTATCTGAAGGAGGAAAATTCAACATATATAGCGTGCTATATGATCATATTAATGGTCATTGGTCTAATTAAGGCATGAAGTTTGTGTTTGTACGTAGAAATTAGAAGTGGGCGGGCGGCAGTGGCTGCGAGATTGATTGATGCACTACCTAGCTAGCTAACATTAATGTTCATTATTGGAATTTATTTTCACATGTCTAATATTAATGTCTGCTGCAGTTAATTCCAAAATACATTAAATAGCACCTGCCCATATTAATTACTTATTTACACCATATATATATATATATATATATATATATAAAATTATGGCTTTTATTGCTACGTACGATCATGAGTCTTTGTTGAAAAGTGTGCAGTCATGTAGTATTGAAGGCTTTTAGCTTGAAGTTCATGACGGGTGCTGCGGGACATGAAGAATCTCTTTAGTTTAAGAAAATTAAAATTAGTTGATAGTATCCTTTAGCTAGCTAGCTGAATAATTAGTTAAATGATAAAAATATCTCATATTTTACGTACGTGGTTTAAAAGACCCTCTTATTCCTCTTGGGATCACGAGCAGTATGAAGCACATCTGATATCTACTACACAAGTTTGATCCAAGCTATTTAGCTGCGTTTGAATGTTAAAGTGAGTTGAGTTGAGTTGAGTTGAAATGATAATATATTGTTAGAATATTATTTTTTAATATTATTATTATTATTATTATTTTAGAATTTAAAAAATTTGAATTGTTTATTATATTTTATGTTAAAATTTGAAAAAATTGTAATAATGAGTTGAGATAAATTTACTTTTCAAACAAAGCTATTTATCTTATCTTTTTCTTTCTTTCCTTACTCGGCGAATGTTTCATTTATGCATACCTGAACAAGCTTCTTCAAGCAAATATGGTTTTTTTTTTTTTGGAGTAGTGATAAGCTAACAACTAATTCATAGACAACTTTAAATATAATAATATTTTTTATTATATTTAAACACATCAAATCAAAAGTAAAAGTCAAAATCAAAATAATATTATTACATAATTGTATACTATATTACTGTTCATCTAGGTCAAGATATTCAGAGATATTTGAGTATAGATCCAAATGCAAATATTTTACATGTGGGTCGACCTACTGATATCTACTCAGATATATGATTTTTTTTTAAAATAAAAAAGAGATTTTAATGAAAAACAACAACCTCCTCAAAGTGGCACTTTTCGGGTCACCATTGGGTGGCCGATAGAAGCCACTCAATGGCCAATCCTGCATTCAACCATAGTCGGTCCTATAAAGATGTTGTAGATACAGCATGCAAAAGATTAACCTATTCACCCTGCAAATTGAAAACTACCAAACTACTGTTAATCCAAACTAGGTGGATGAGAAACCCTTCAAATTTCAAGTGATCAAGATAACTTTAGTGACCATTGTATTTGCATCATCTTCATCACCACCCCCATCCCCAGTTCTATTGATGTATTGGTTTTGAAACTCTATCAAGTACTGTGTTGATCTCTTTACATCCAAAAACAGATGATAATTTCAATTAATGTTTTTCATCTCCACATTCTTTCCTTTTCGCTTCTGGGAAGCCAATGTTGTAGCTATGATGAGATGAATGGCATATCTCAATAATGTTGTTTCTACCCCCATCTTTGTCAAAAAGCACTTTGCCTCTTCAGACATTTCCACGTCTTCCTCTTAGCACCTGATGTCTTAAATCTTTTGGATTTCATCCTCTATGTAAGTTTGAGTTGTGATGATACGTAGGCGGACTTGCAATTTGTACCTTTGATTGTTGTAATCCCTATGTTGGTAGCAACAGACAACATTAGAGCCATTTCATTCTCCAAAGCACGATTTAGGAAATCGAGCATGTGCACCTCATCAATGAAGAGAACACCGAGTATGATCTCTACCTTCCCTTCCTCCCTCCACTTTGCTACCTTTATGTCAATTTTTTCTCTCACTTCTGCTCGAATTTCACCAGTATCACCAATGAAGAGAGCCAGAAATTACCGTGTTCTAAAATTGATGGAGACAATTAGGGATAGAAACAGGTAAATGTAAATTGACCTATAGCCTACAAGCAAAAACTTAGCCTGATCAATTGGGGGAAAAAAACCCCTTCAACAAACCTATAATTACTAAACAATGTAACCAAACAAAAAGTACAATATGTGAATAGATGTTATAAACAAACTGTAGACAATTCATTGCCAAACTATATAACAAAGAGACATTTGAACAAGGAATGTGAAACCATAGAAGAATGAAATTCAAAAATTCTATACATCGAAAAATAAAAGGATTACAATGGGCATGAATGTGGTGGTATTGGAAATCTGGAAGTACAACAACCAAAATAGACATTGCAACCGTAGAAAGTCTATAACGCCCCAATGAAAGACCTAAGACACATAACCTATACTCTAGAAGGACTAGACAATGATACAATTTGAGCCCCATTAGAACTAGGATTGTTCATCCGACTAACTTGAAAACCACTCTTTTGACTCGACCCGAGTCAGTAAAATTCCATTTGGCCGTTCGGCCGATTAACTGATTAGCCGTCCCGAAAAGTTTGTCAGAAGAAACTGGTATTCTGACTCGACCCCTTTTTTGGTTTTGTTTTGATTTTTTTTGTAATAATCTAAAAAATTTTGATTATCATTCTATAAAAAAAATTTGAAATGGTCTGTTCTAATGTTGTTTTATGATTTTGTGTAGGAGGTTGTGATCGTGCACTAATTTGCAGAATTTGTTTGTTTATGAATTTCAATGTAATTGGAGTTTACATTATAACGAATGTCATACGGTTCATCATATTTTCAACGGATGGCTCTATATTTCTTCTTGTTGTTAGACTCTAATTTTCTTGTCAATTACACGACTTTTGAGAATAGTTAGTGAGTGGTGGAAGTGATAAGTAGCACCACTTCAAGACTGCATGCTTATTGGTATCCTTTTGTGAACTTTGCCCATCTGACTTTTCAAGAGTGCATGTTGTGTCCCTACATATTTAATCCTTCACAGTAAAACATAGCCAAATACTAATAAAAAAACTTGGTAAGAAAAACAAAGATCATGCATTTGACACTGCTTTGCAATTAACAACTATTTACATAAAAAAGAATAATCCAACCAAAGGCAACTTCCTGGTTATACCAAAAAGAATAATATCCTGCTTACATCATAAAGAGCAATATCCAGGTTACATCAACCGTTCTAATGGGAAATGAAACGGTGAGATCAGCATAGACACAATATAATTCTTCAACACATTAAATTTACATTGCTCACACAGTTACAATAATATGGAAGCTTTATTTTCCGATCATTCGTAAGGAGAATGTTAGTTGCAAAGATTCCTTAGAAGATATGAACAATGAACATAACTTTCTCCCTTTGCAATATGAATGGCCCATTCAGAATGGGTATATGAGCGTAGCCCCATTTTGGCAACATTACTATTGGGAAAAAAAGAAAATGGATGAACCTCCAATAATACCACTGCGACTTTGATTCTTAAAATAATACCCAGTTCCAACTTCCAACCAAACAGTGAATACAAGTAATGGAAACTATAGTTTTATCAAGCTGGATTAGCTAGTTTTGGTCCAAAAGTACTTCAAGTAATCTTTAATTGACTTCATTCAAAATATTTTTCAAAGTTACCTCTACATGAAAAAAAAAATTATGTTAAACATATAATTAATTGAAAAGACTATATGAAAATAATTTTTAAATATGAATCTTACCGGTTTCTAAGTTGTAACTTTCAGCATCTTCCATTGCATCTTGTGAGTCATAATTACTGGAGGGTTCCATCAACTAGTTTTGTGTGCAAAAAAGAGATTCAATTGTTGTCGGGGCCAATTAGTTACGAAATAAATCTAAAACACGACCTCCAACGTTAAATGCCGACTCAGAAACAACAATAGATATAAGAAAGCTAACACATCTTGAGCCATATTGGTAAGAATCGGATATCTACTTGAGTTCACCTTTCACTATATTAGAATATCAAAGTCGGGTGTCAATCCTTCAACACTTTCCATGAAATACTTATCCAATTTTGATTTAGGCTCTACCACACCTTTTGATGCTTGGTATTGATAATACATATTGAATAGATCATCCTCATCATCATAAGAAGTGTTGCTTTGGGTCTCACCAACATTTGACTGGCCCCTATTTGAACCTATATTGAATTTTGAATATTGCTTATACATCCGCTCAATCATCCACGTTAACCTTGTAACAAGTTTAGACACTCGCTCATGGCCAATAATATTTGTAAACCAAAACTCCAAAACTTCCAACTTTGAGTGCGGATCAAGCATAGATGCAATAAACAACATTTTGTTCAATTTCTCAAAATCCCCCAATACTTATCATATTTCAGCAACATCCTCTCCGACATGGCTTTCAGCATATCACTCTCATTCATAGAAATTTTCTCCAAATGGTTATAGATTGTAAATATTTCTTTAATGAACAAATTTGAAGTTACATAAACTGAGCTTGAAACCCGCAATGTCATACCATAAAAAAGCTTAAAAAATTGTACAAAAATCTTGATGGTTTTCCAATCATGTAAAGTTGGTATTCCTTGTCCAATCTCATGTAAATATGGGCCAAACTCATTGTCTTCATCTTGCAGCACCTCAAAAGCTGCATAATATTTGAGTGCTGCACTCAACATTAGATATGTTGAGTTCCATCTAGTTGGAACATCAAGGCAAAGAAACCCACCACTCAAAATATTTTGTTTCTCTACGCATGACTTGAACTTATTAAGTTTTGCAAGGGAAGACTTCACATATTTCACTGCATTTTGAATTTTCACAATTGATTTATCAATTTCTTTCAATCCATCTTAGACAATGAGATTCAAAATATGTGCACAACATCTAATATGCATAAGGTCATTGTCTAATACCATACAGTCCCTAAGTTTGGTAGTTTTCCTCAAATAATCGATGGCCGTAGTATTAGAGGATGCATTGTCGACTGTGATTGTAAATATCTTCTTTATGCTCTATCCAAGTACGGATGACTCAATCTCTTCCTATTGTTATCCCTTTGTGATCAGGAACTTTGTTAAAATCTATAATTCTCTCATGCAAGATCTAATCATCATCAATAAAATGGGTTGTTATGCACATGTAGTTAAGATTTTGAATTAATGTCTACATGTCAGTAGTGATGCAAATCTTATAATCGGATGCCATGAACATATTTTTCAACTTTTCTTTTTCTAACACATATATCTTCATACAATCTCGCATAACAGTAATGTGAGAGGGGATTGGAAATTTAGGCTCAACTATAGCCATAAAGTCTTTAAAATCTTGTTTTTCTATAAATCTAAACAGTAGGTCATCCACGATTATCATTCTAGCTACTGTTGGCGGTACTTTTTGTTCATTTTACTTGGCAAGTCCAACACTAGGATTGCTAGTTGTATTATCCACACCCGTCTTCCTAGTTCCGGTCTTTTTTATTGGGGTTACCTTTCCAACTCTAATAGCATTAAAGGCTTTACATGTGTGATTATGGTACTTCAAGGATGAAGTACCTTTTTTTTAGGATAACATAACAAAACCTTACCACAATAATCGCATGAGGCTTCGGGCTCATTGGGATCCTTGACATTCTCAATTCTTGTAAAGTATTGTCATACATTTGATCTGCCCCGTCCTCTTGTAATAGGAGGGAGAACTTGAAGACTAGTTGTTAGGAGAGAACTATCCAAACTTGGAGGTAGAGTCTTATCCAAATTATCCAAATGAATCACATTGGGCATTGATTCAGATCGAAATGAAGGCATAACAACACTAGGTTTCATAGGGTTCAACTGTAATTTGAGATAAATTATGTTACATGTACACCAATATATTTAGATTAAAAAACTAAAGCTACGTTTATATATCAACATCATAAAATTAAACATAGAGAAAACTTGAAAATAAATTAATGTATTAAGAAAGCTAAGTAGGATTGCACACTTTAGCCAACAAGAAATGGCAAATATGTTGGACATTTTTTAAAGGGATACGATATCCATGAGCAAAACTTGCAAGACCAAGAATTTTACCACCAGTCCCCATATCAATCATCCATGTTTTGCATATACAAACCAATACTTTCACAATACATGAAAATGTAAAAAAAAAAAAAAAAAAAAATGGCAGACAAATGCTCCTATATAATTAAATGGGTGCTCCGAGCCGGAACCCTAAATCCAACCAAGTAATAGATCATTATAAGTATAATGACATCTTTCATTAATCAAGTTAAACCCATATCAGCTTACTAAATTTGATTCTCATGAGGTGCATTTAATAATCAATTCATCTTTGTCTTAAATGAATGCTTCCTCCTAATTGATGTTTATCTAAATCATTTGTGGATCAATTTTTCTTTAGCTAAACCTAAAGTAGAGGCCTATTTCCCATGTGGGAGAGAGAGAGAGAGAGAGAGAGAGAGAGAGAGAGAGAGGAATGGGAGATGTTACTTTCCTACATGAGTGGATGAGATTCTAGGAAATCTTGAGTGATACATATGAATTTGAAGGAAAAGTTTTATTGTCATCATTTGGATGCATCTATGAAAATCATAGCCCTACAGTGAGTAAGTGAGCTCCGAGTCATGATCTGTGTCTATATCATTAGATAGGTTCTGTCATGTCCTGTATATAAAAATACATATCTAATAGCTAGATACCACTAAGCTATCAGTCCAGGGCACATACAAACCTCTAGTAATTTTAATGAGTGGAGGAAAAAATGTGAAGGGGAGTTTAGCTCAAGAATTGGGTCTGAGAGCAGCAGATTCTTTGAATTCCAGCCATTTCTGAGTACTTAAAAATTTCAGACCAATATTCTCAAAGTTATTGAGTTTTTGCGATATGTCAGTACACACATTAGCAAAGTTAAGGGCAACTGCAAAAGGAAGAGCAAGGAGATGAATCCATCAATGAAATCCCCTTCATCGATTTTCTTGGTGCGGGTATCTCTTATTGATTATCACAAAACAACCTCCCCTTTTTTTATGGTTAACTTCATATATGATATATATAATAATTATAGTTCCAGTTTAAAACTTTAACCTCTTGAATCTTGTGCAGAAGGCCAAACCTCTCTTATAAACTCAGCAGAAGGAAGGTTAGAGGGATAACAGTAACAATATGTGGGACAAAAATTAATCATCTGTTGTTTGCAGATGATTGTCTCATTTTCTGTAGGTCAAAATTATCATAATAGAACAAAGTTTAACAGATGATGGAAATTTATGGAAAGGCCTCAGGTTAATTGATTAATAAAAAAAAAATATATTTGTTCTTGAATACAAACTCTAGGACATCTGATAAAAAACATATTGCCTGAACAGTTGGATCAATTGTGGAAGGCAGTTATGAGAGATATTTAGGATTGCCAGTTATAGTGGGAAGTCGAACTACAACACTTTTAGATGCATAAAGAAAAGGGTTGAGAAAACATTGAACTGGTGGCATAATCAGTTTTTGTCTCAAGCCAAAAAAGAGATGGTCGTTAAAGCAGTAATAAAAGCCATCCCTACATACTCGATGTGCAACACCTAGGACTTACCGACACTGCATACCCCAGTGTCAGTAAGTCCCAATCCACCTTTTCGTGGCTCTGTATGTTTGTATGTCTATCTCTTTAACTGTTTGTTATCGTCTCTGCTGATACCATAACTTTGTCAAGCCAAGCCCAACCGCAAGACAATGTTCCATCTAGCGTAGTTCCATCACCGAATTCAGTCGAACATTGCTTCAAACTTAGTGAGGTATCCGCTTTTCCTGTGTACATATACTTTCATTTGTGGTTAGTTTGGGGTTATTGATTAATTAGAAGGTTTTTGGAGTGTGTGAATTGAATGTGCTGCTAGGTTGGTTGGTCATGTCGGTTGGTTGGTGGTAAGGAGGTCGGTTTTAAGTTTATACCAAGAAGAGGGAAAATGAATTGTTTGGATTGTCAATATTTGGCAAAAAATATTTGAGCATGTTGAAATGACACTGTTGGGAGGGATTTCAGGTGATTGAATGTGCAGTGGCAGTTGTAGATTTGTGTAGTTGGTCCATTGTTAAGTTGATCTTTTGGTTGAACAAGCATTGGAGATTTTAGTAGTTGTTTGATAAGGTCCAAAATGGTCTATGTGTTGTATGAGTGGTTGTGATCTGTCTTTTTAGAGGTGGTGTTGAGTGTATTTCGGGTAGGGAGGATGAGTTATGGTTGGATATCTGTCATGAGTTTGTTGAGCTCAAAGGAGAAATTTAGTATGAATGCCTCAAATGGGCAAGGTTGAGGATTCAAGAAGCAAATTTTGGGATTGGAGTTGAGTAGTAATTGGGTTAGAAGAATTGGAGTTATGTGATTATCGTCGTGGAGTTATTTAGTTGTGTCATCTTATTTTATATGTACTAGTTTAATTCTATTAATTTATAGTTTGTATTAATATGTTCAGGTAATGATAAAAAATTGCTGGCACTATTGTGAGGAAATTCATAGAAATTGAAAAGCTCAAGTAAGCGATGCTCCTATGCTAGACTTTCCCTAAAAAATGAATTGAGGTTAATTTTATGAAAATTTGCATATTTTGATATAAAACTTTGGAAACAACCCCTGTCACTATTTTTTTTTTTTTTTTGCATAATTCACTGTATCTGAATAAGGAAAGAAAAAATAATAATTTTGTCATGATTGGTGTAGACATAAGCAATGTTTGGCATTTTATTTCTCAATTGTATAAAAAAAAGAATATGAAAACCAAAAATTTTTATACATGATGAATTTTTATATATGATGACATGAATATGATTTGTGTATATTCAATACTCTGTTATGATATGACATATTGCATCTAAAAACCTCTGACATGATATTCTGTTTTTGCTTCCGTCCCGACCTTACCATGAGTGTAAAACATTTTCCTCTATTTGTGTTGGTACCAACATCTCTGTTCTTGGTGCACCCACTTTAGAAACAGTAGTTTTATGTGTGGTCTTTCCTATATGCACACTTTGGGTTCCGAGAATAATAAAGAAAATATTTCACATTCTGTTTCAGCTCAATTAGTTGCCAATGTTTGTACAACCCTACCACGGGGTTAAACATTGAATTTGTTATGATATTACGCTACTTAGTTATGCTACTTAGTTATGCTATGCCTAAGGAAATTTGAATATTAATATTTCTGAACTGTCACTATGGTATTTTGTTAACTTGTTTTGTTTTGCATTCTATAACTGACTCATATTTACATACTAGTATATGTTCACTACCTATTGAGTTGTTGATAACTGATCCAATTATCTCCACTATATTTCAGATGATTTGGGTCTTTCAGCTGATGATCAAGAATAAGAAGTATGTGCGAGATTAATTGAGCGTAGTGGAATAATTGCCCAAGGTTACAATAGTTTATAAGATGATTTTATTTAAGAAACTAGTCATTTTCTTTTAGTGTTATTTTGGGATATTGATGATGTTATCAAGACTCTATGGGGTTCCTAGTTAATTATGTTGGAGTAAATCATTGATGTCCTTGTAGAGGATTGTTTATATTTGGTTCGAACCAATGCGTTTTATATGTCATTGAGACTTTGGAGTTTATACATGTATTATGAGATGTGATTTTAAGTGACGAGAAGTAACTCCCTAACCGTATAGGTATGGGGAGTTACATGATGAGTGTATTTAAACTTCCAAGAAGATTATGTAGGGAGATCTCAACTAGTGGGGACAAATGAAAATGAAAAATAAATGAAAATGAAAAATAAAATACAATGGAGAAGATGGAGTAAGACGGGGGAGATAAAAAGTAAAGGGGGATTGAGATTTAGTGATATGGAGTGTTTTAATAAGTCCATATTGGCTAAATAATGTCGGAGACTGTTATGAAATCTAACATATTTGATAGCAAGGATCTTCAAAGAGAAATACAATTGGAATGGAGATCTCAACTTTCAACTTTTATCTCAACTGATCCCATCTTAGCTCAATATCTAAACCTAACCTAAGCATTCCTATAAGCAAAACAGGGGCTGAAGACAAGAAGATTTGGGGTTACTCAAAGAATGGCTTATTTCCAGTTAAAAGTGCATTTCATGTGGAATAATTGAGGAAAAGTGCTTTGAAATGTGAAACTTCTAATTACAAAAACGAGGATAAAGGCTGGAAGAAGATGTAGGAATTGAGAGTCACTGCAGTGGTTAAGAACTTTCTATGAAAAGCAAGAAACAATTTATCACCCAATAGAAAAAAATTATTTCAGATGAGGGTGATAGATAATCCTACATGGCAAGTCTTTCAAAGAGAAGATGAAATTGTGATGCATGTGTTATGGGGCTACCCCACTGCAAATGATGTTTGAGATGTAAAATGTAAATAATAGTCTTATTAACAAATGGTCTACATGGGAAGTTGATTTTCTAAAGCTGTGGGAGAGGATGACTGATAGATTGCATCAAATAGAGATTGAATGGGTAGTAGTGACAATGAGAAGACTATGGATTAGCATTTATTTTTTTAAAATAAATTCGATAGTCCTCAAGAGGTGGTGCAGGCAACAAGGAATGGATTGGAAGAATATCAAGAAACACATAACCTAAATAAATCTGAACAATAGACAAGGGATATAAAAGTATGGTAAGATGGTAGAAGCCTGAGGAAAATTTTGTGAAAGTAAAATGGGATATAGCTCTGGATAAGGAAAAAAGAAGGATGGGCATTGGAGTTATTATTAGAGATTAAAAAGATGATATTCTATTGTCTCTTTGTGCTTCCAGAAATATATTTACCATTCAAATATTGCTGAATATATTGCTTTGTGAAACTTCCAGGGATATAGGATTCTCCAATGCTATTTTTGAAGGTGATGCACAATCCTTAATAAGGGACATGAACAAAGGGGAAGAAAACTAGACTAACTATGGCTAAATGATAGTGGATATCAAGAGGTTCATTCATAGCTGGTCTTCATGGAAAATTCAATTTATTCATAGGGATGGAAACAAAATAACTCATCAGTGAGGGAAGATGGAGGCTAACATTGGAGGATGAAAAACATTTGGATCGAAGAAAGGTCCTTATTCTATTGTCAATAATGTATTGAAGGAAAAACATTGTATTGATTAGAGCTGTAAATGAACCAGTCTGTTCGATAGTTTGCTCGGTATTCACCCAATTAAACTCGAATTAAACTTGATTCGTAAAAAAAAAAAAAAAGCTCGCCCATAAAAGCAGATACCCGCTCGATTAGTAAATAACACATATCCGAAAAAACTCGACTCGACTAAGCTAAGACTCGTTAAGGCCCACTTGTTTATGCTCGAGTCGACTCGTTAACTCAACTCGATTAAAACTCATTTATATATTGATAAATATATACATATGTATATATATGTATGTATGTATTAGTTAATAATATAAGTATAACACTTTTATAATTAAATATATAATAAATAACCTAATTATTTATGTCTATATATTGAATATACTTCATAACTATATTTTATAATTTGTATAATAATTAGTCGATAAGATTTAATAATTTCATATAATAATATGTGAAAACCATATATGTAATATATATATGCTATCATATTATATGTATGTATTAATAATTTATATAGACATATAATATATTATTATTATAGATAAATATCAACTAGTTAGATATTAATTATTTATAAATTTTTAAAATCTTATAATTCAATAGAGGTTTTACTTGTTAGTTGTATAAATTAATATTAAATTTTTTTTATCTATTTAATTTATTAATTATTATATCTTATTTAAAAAATAAAAAAATAAACAATTAGAGCTGAGGTTGAACTCGAGTTGAGAATTTAGCTTATGGACTCGAACTCAAACAAAGAATAAATAAAATGTTGAGATCGGAGTCGAGTTCGATTATTTTGAGCAGAAAGACTGGCTCGGCTCCGCTTCGCTCAATTACACGGAATGAAATTCTGCATTTTATAGAATGTTACGGCGAATTATAGTCTTGCATTAACTTTTTTGTTTTTTAGAGGAATGTTACACGAATTACGTTTTAAAGAAATATTCTTAATTTGGCAGTGTCTCACGCAACTCCTTTCCTTCTGCTCTATGACTTGACTCGATGCAAATTTCATCACAGCAAAGCGATTTCAGGTGGAAATCGGAAATCCCATCCTTTTAGCACAAGGATTATCATTTTTTATCAGCAATTCTCCACACTAGATGATGACTTCTGTCCTTCCTTTGCCAGTCTTTTGGCCATCCTTCTTTGCTTCAGTTTCTTCTGGTTAACACCAGCAGCCTTCTCTCCTGCACAAATACATATAACAAAACAAGGTTTCTCTACTCAGTGCTATCAAACGATCCATTATGATCTGGCCATACCATGCTTATTTAAAACATACATTGGAAATTTGGAATAGACTAATGGGTCTGTTTGTTACTAATGAAGCGAATGAGGACTGGAATCGACTGTCGGGTGTCCCATGTGTGGGTGAGTTGTGTGTGCATACGTGTGGGGATCTTCTTCACCTGACTTATTAGTTGTAGCGTCGAGTTTCTTCTCAGCGGCACTACGTCGAACGGCTGGAGGTTCTTTTTCTGCGACATCGCCGTCTCCACCGACATCATCGCTCGTCGAAGGTAACAACGGCCCAATAATTTTTCCGCGGCGGCAGGCATCCTCCTTAAGCTTCTTCTTGCGAAGCCTCTTTCTCTGAGCCCTCGTCAGCTGCTGAGGCCGCACTGGTTCACCATCACCATTATCATCGCTTGTAGAGTATCCGGTTTCTTCGAAATCGTCTGATTTTTATTCAACAGTGAATCACCAATTATGAATAAAATTGAATAAAAATAAATCAGATACAGAAACCTGGAATCAGATCCGAAACCTGGAATAAGATCCGCATCAAAGTCTTCCCGGAGTACGTTCACCGGTTCTTTTTCCTCCTCGTTTGGCTGTTCAAGTTTCGTATAATTAGAATGCTTACTGTGGACAAAGACATGGCAAAATAACAATGAGAGAGAGAGAGAGAGTAGTGATACTTGTAGTTGTGGAGGCGACAGTGGCTGCGGGAAAAGCATGTTGACGACGGCTTCATTGAAGCGGCGTCGTTTTACTTCCCGGCGCATTCCTTTAGGCTTTATGGAAAAAGCTCAAACGAGGCTGATGAATTTCATTTATATGCTGTTATATGTTATATCATATCATTTTATCGGTCTTTTATTATTAATCGTATGCGTTGCATTGCTGCAAATGTCTAAAAATCTTTTGATTTCTCTCTCATTTATTTTTATTATTATTCCTATGCGTTTAGTTGCGTAATGAACTATTCATTTAAGAAGAATAAATATTTTAATCATAAAAAAATTACATAAAAATAAATTTACAAATTAATATGAGTTTATGCAGCACATCAGATTTTAAAATTACTTTTAATGTGAAGCCACGCCAGTTTATAAATTTATTTTTATATAATCTTTTTATATTTATAAGAGTTCTCTTCATTTAATCATCAATTCATCTATCTTGTAAATTTTTCTTAAATATTAAAAAAGTTTATATATATATATATATATTAAATTGTCTCTATATATTATAAGAGAAAAAACAATAAAAGACATAGTTAAAAAGTTAAACAAGCACATCAAGGCCAAGTGCGTCATTTACTAGAAACTAGTACAGCATTTTCTGCTATCGGAAAATGTTGGCAAAACAGAGTGATTGATTACAGTGGTTCGTGAAAAATCCACCTTCTGAACATGGCATAGCATTCCTTAGGCATGTACTCCGGAGCTGTGTGACCCCCTCCCTGCATAATCCTTACTCCTTATAATTCCATTTACTTCCTTCCACTCGCTCAAAAAATAAATAAATAAAAAAGCATTCACTCTACAAGTACAACATGGTTCTTGCCTTTACAGTTGCAAATGTGAGGTCGTTTGAATATCCCCTTGTGAATCTGCATCAATCACAACTTGTTATAGAACCCTGCATTGTTAAAGCACATCTATATATATAATCTACGCCTACCCGGCAACTTGAAGATCCACCAGCCATGGCCGCCACTCGTCAACAACGGACAAATTTAGAGATTTGATCCACAGTTGCGTCCCCAAGTATGGAATTTCAAAGTCATGATCCCCACTGCAGGATATCATACATTTGTATGCTAACCCAACTTGTTCTCTATTAACATCTAAATTACTTGTTGCTTGCAAATGGAATGAGTAGAGGGCAGAGAAAATATGTGATCAAACCTATATATTAGAGCTCGATACCCCTTGATGTTGAGATAATAATGAAAGCTTACAGCACTCTCAACATCTTTCTTGTAAGGTAAGTCTATTTTACATCTTATCCATACCTTTACTGTTCCCTGATTTTCACCATCAAAAGCAGCATTAAGCCAGCTTATATCCTCATCAATATGCAATTTATAACAACACCTTGCATCAATATATTCTTACCTTTCTGATATGAAGTGCTTTCTGCACCCTGATGTCATTTGCCCATATGTGGCAGAGAAATTTATTGTAGTTCTGTAATATATCGGTGATTAATGTTATCGTAGAGAAATGATAGTTACAATCGTGTGTGTGCCCGTGAGAGAGAGAGAGAGAGAGAGAGGTGAGGGTTTACTCTACACCCAAATCTGGGATATTTAGGAAGTGACATATAGGATTCTCCATATCTTTCCATAAGATATCTTCGATTTTCATCCATCTTATTTAAAGGGCGAAAGTCAGTATAACACTTGGGCTCCAAGATGTGAGGTCTGTTTATCCTTTCAGTGCACTACATAAGCAAGATGGTATGTAAACCAAATCAATTATGCATACAAAATAGTGGAAATAAAGAGAATGGAATTTGTCAAAATGGAAATGACAAGGGGTGGCCTACCAACCTTTGCGATAGCTCGAAGATCATTTGCGCACTGTATGTTTCTTGAGTCTATTACTCTGTACTCACCTTTGCAGCTCCTTTTAGCCTTCTGAGAATAATGAAAAGTGGCTTCTACTTTTTTAAACTGAAAGGCTACTGATGGATAAGGAAAACAAAAATTGTTGTCGGCAATGAATATTTGCGTTGATTGGGAAATCTACTCGAAATAACACCTTGTAAAGCTCATCTGGAATGATTGCCATGCGATGAGCAAATGGTACTTTTGAATTGTCATCAAATTTTGGATCTGTTCCCGGATTACCAATCAAATAACCCTGTAGTTGTTTTTATATCGTTACTTGGTCGTGGATTATAGCAAGAATCTAGCAAACTAATTCAGGAATCGTATTTTCTCACATACTTTGAGATTGAGAAGTGGCGAGTCCCCAGCTTCAATACCTGCAGCAGCATGATTAAACTGTTTTTTCGTAGAAAAAGAGAAGATGTGGGAAACTTTAAAAAAGGAAAGGAGATGTTTTGTCATTACCATCTGACATTTTTTGAACAATGATTGGAACGATCTTGCCGGAATATGAGTCACCGGCGATATATAGGGGATTAGCAATGAAATTGGGATGACTGAGCAACCACTATATAACAAGGCCGAAATTATAGGCAGAAATCAGAATTTATGAACAACAAAGTTGTTTCAAAACAGATGTTGTATTTCAGAAGTTGTCAATTCATTGAATTCTAACTGCATCCTCATTGGAGGGCCAGCCATAATCGTATAGAAAAAGCAAATTGATGAACTTTCAGTAATGCATTAACTGGAATGTGTATGAAGATGATGTTGCACCTTTCTAACAAAATCATAACCCTGATAAGCAAATTTCGTATCTGCTGTCCTAGACCCTCGCGAGGTCCTTGAATATGAGAATCCAGTGCCAGCCGGTGAGTCTAAAAATATTATGCTAGCAACCTAGATACATTTCACAATTATCCAATACATTTTAGAAAAACAGATGAAGAGTAACCTGAAAGCACAATCAAAGCCAATAAATTGCATTTACCTTAGTCCATGAATATGGATTCAATGTTAGAGAAGGTAGGCTTCCATTGTACTCGACCATGCTGAACTGTAAAGGACCTTTAGAGAAAAATCCAAGACGAAGTAAAAAAAGCAAAACCATGATTACCTATATTCATTTAGGATAGAGACATGGCAGTGTCAAGGAACCAGTACTGGAGCTGCATTTTATGAGAAATGGCAATGTCGAGGAATAACTGGTGATGCGATATAATTACTACATCGATTTATTCAGGTGGTGGGGGACAGAAAGTTCAACTTTCAATTCAAAAATGATAACAAGGCATAAACAATGGAAGAACAACCTATCTGAAAGGCAAGTCCAGAGAGAGCAGAGCATCCTGGGCCACCAGTGAGCCAGAGCACAAGGGGATCGTGTCTGGGATTTCCTTCAGATTCGATAAAGTAGTAGAAGAATTGCACTTCGTCCTTCTCATCCACGCCAATGTATCTGCTTGCATACATTTAGTACGGTGGATTATAGATGGACGAGTATGTGTTCCTCTAAATATTGTGTTCTTTTTCTTTTCTTTTAATGAATCTTTCAAAAGTATCATAAAATGACAAAATGAAAGCACTAGTAGTAGTAGTAGTAGCAGCAGCAGTAGCAGCAGATGTGGGTGGCAGGCAGGCTTACCCGGTTTCAAGTTTGAAGGGCAGAGAACCAGAAAATCCAGGCAGAGACTTGATAATTGAGAAAGAAACCGCAGGCTTTGAGAAAAGAAGTAGAAGGATCAAGGGGAAACACACACACTTGAAACCATATTTGGCATAGAATTTTGGTACATTGTGCTCACCATCTGATGCTGCCATTTCTCTCAAACTTTCTTTTGTTGTGAGGAATATGAAAGTATATACTAAGTCCCTTGCAAGAGTTGCCTGTGGTTGTGCCTGTTCAAGTGCTCACCGTGTCCATTTTTTTGCTGATTTTTGTTGCATGCTAGAGTCGTGGCACATGTATAAACGACCACATGGGCTACTTTATAAATAAATAGATAGATATATTTTGTTGCCCTCCAAATTATTAGGATTTTAAATTTTATACCCCAGATTATCATAATTCATACTTTGCATTGTCAAACTACAAAATGAAAAAGCCAACGGTACTTTACCTCTTTTTGTAAGATTCGACCATTAAAATTGTGTCATGTTATCTATTTTTATCCATCTTTTACTGTCAAAATTTAACAAGGGTTGTTGATGTGGGAAAAATTCCATTGTGCGTGCTTCTCTGTCATGACGTGACCGGTCCCTTTGCATGTCTGTCAGCAGAGGTGAGGTCTAACCCTTGGCGTGTCTGAGCATCACTTCCTTTTCCAACTTCCTTCCAACACACTCCTCTTACACTTCCTACACCTATGGTCACTTCTTGTCTTCTATTCCATTCCTCTCTATTTTGTTATTTAGTGTGGCTTGGTGGGCTAGGTCTAACCTTCAACAGTCCAGATATTTTATCCTTCACAAGTGTATAAAATGTAAGTTTTTTGTACTTGAAACTTGGAGGATGCTAAACATTAAAATCTCTAATAATTTGAAGCGCCGAGCATGCTTTAATAAATAGAAAAAACAACTAACCAACCTTTACGCTAAATAACATCAAATACTCAAATTACAATCAAGTTACCTGGAAGTTCAAATAATTAAATTACATCAAAGACTCAAATAATAAAAAGACTGAGGTGATCTTATACAAGCACCACATGCATAAGTGCAAGGAGAAAAGTTGTATTACAAGAACTAAGCAGTTGTAGTTGTGACTTGTGAGAGGAGAACAAAGCGACACTTTCCTATCTAGGAAACCAAGTGCAAATGTACTTGAAGCTGTATTCATTATCCAGTCTAAAATAGTAATAAAAGATAAGATATTTTGGATGAATGCTTTGCTCTCCAGTGAAGGTATGGAGGCGTCCTACCTTATATTTATAAGCAATATAGTTGATTACAAGATAAGAAGATAACAACCGAATGATCCTCACTTAGATTGAATTATATTTATCCTTATCTCTCTCAATATTTGAATTTACAAATTGTCTATCTCTAGGAGTGATCTTCTCATATTTATGTTTATCTTTGTGTTTGACTTGGTCTGGAGCATTATCACTTACACGCCCCTTCAAGCAAAGCGGGGCAGCAGCCACATGAAGCTTGTCTTTCAGTAAATTAAAATGCAATGAAGATAGAGGCTTCATCAACACATCTGTCACTTGATCCTTCCTGGAGATGAATCAGACATCTAACAACTTCTTTGACACCTGTTCACGTACAAAATGATAGTCCAACTCTATATGCTTGGTACGAGCATGAAAAACTGGATTAGCTGTCAAATAAGTGGCGCCGATATTATCACACCAGAGAATAAGAGCATGGGGCTAGGAGATGCCAAGCTCATTGCAAATAGATTGTAACCTTATAAGCCCAGTTGTAGTATTTGCAATGACTCGATACTCGACTTCCGTACTAGACTGTGCCACTGTGGCTTGTTTCTTGGAACTCCAAGTCACAATATTATAACCAAAAAAGATGCAATAGCCGTTGGTTGATTGCTGATCTTCAGGAGAACCTGCCCAATCCACATCAGAATAAGCTATAAGCTGTGAGGTATGGCTTGGTCGGATAAGGATGCCATGATTGACCGTGTGTTTCAGGTAACGCAAGATGCGTTTTACCACTATACAATGAACTGTCATTGGTTGATGAACTGTCATTGGACTAAATGTGTCTTGAAAATCCAGTCCTTCTTGTTGATGATACCCTTTAGCCATAAGACGGGCTTTATATCGATCAAGTGTGCCATTCAGTTTCCTTTTGATTTTATAGATCCAGCGACATCCCACCACATTCATGTTGTTGTGTGGTTTAACAAGTGACGAAGTGCCATTTTGAAGCAATGCATTGAACTCAGTATTCATGGCCTGCCGCCACTCCACATGTTTAGAAGCATGAGTGAAGGAGGTTGGTTCAACCAGAGATAAGTCGCCGGTAGCCAATAACACTCTTGGTAGAGGATAGCGCACACAACCATCATGATACAACTTGCGTTTTTCAATGTTATTCTGGAGTCGAGTTTGCATTGTATGAGAACACAATGGAGGATTGATTGTTGTGTTAGGCTGGATTGACTCCGACGTTGAATGTATCAGTGAGGTAGCCGTATGTGAAGGTTCACTTGAATGTGAAGGTTCACTTGAGACATGTGAGGATGAGTTAGGAGGGTCGGGCGGAGGTGGAGAGGGTGTTTCGACTAGTTGTGACACATGGGGAGAGGAATTAGACACTCGGAATTCACCACCCTAGTCAGTTTGAACCATTTTAATTTTTGTGTTAAAGAGACGCTCGACATGTAGATGAAAGCAGCGAAAAAGGAGTAAACCATCAGATTTATGGGAGATAGGAAATAACCATGAATATTTACTGAAATGATCAACAAAAATAACATAATATTTATTTCCGTCAAAAGATAATAAGGAGATGGTCCTCATACATCTCTAAATATATGATCTAAAGGTAATCGGTGGCTTTTGCCTTGTTGGCAAGCAGCACATATACCATCAAATTTATTTGAGGACAAAGATAACGAGAATTTAGAAAGAATGCTACGAACTATTTTTATGGAGGGGTGACCAAAATGAGCATGCCAAGTGGTGAGTGGAGCACTGGTGGTAAGGAGTACTTGAGACTTGAGATGGGCAGACATGGTGGAAGGGAAAGGATATAAACCAGATTCAGCCTTGCCGTGCAGCAGTGTTCTCCTCATGGCCTCGTCCTCGATGCAAAAATGATCCCCATGAAATTCAATGAAATAGTAATAAAAGATAAGATCTAGTCCTGTGATGTGGGTTGAATTTCACAACAGATCTGATGTCTCCTTCTGCGCTGCGCTGAAGGTAGCCCTGTGTACGTATAAGCAGTGGCGTGTGGGGTCTATATAAATATATGGCCATCATGAATAATATCCCTCCGGGTCCAGGATGCATGCAGGTGATATGTAGTGAATGGAAATTTGTGAAAGGCTTTTTTATATATGGAAATAGGTAGGAGATTCCAAAGATAAGCACGAGCGAGCATCTTTTAAAGTCTGTAAGTAGTGGTGGTCAGTCAAGTCGCAGACTCACAGCCTCTGCTTTTCTTTATATTCGTTTAATTATTCCTATAGGTGTAAGCAATCAACTTAATGATTAAGGATAAAAAGTAGTTAATCCAACAGAATAAAATAGTGTTGTGGCTCAGCCCTCTATATTAATCCTAGCTAGTTTCAATTTCATTTGTTTCTCACTGAACTATGACTGAATCAATCCCATGCAGCAATATCTGCAGAAGAACTAAACATGCTCGTTGTCAAAATTTGACTTTATATATAGTACTATGAGATGTTTAAAATTTGAAAGAATAATGTTAATATGCTTCTATCAACTGGCCGGGAACATGATTGAGTCAAAAGTAGTAAGGAGTCGATTAGTAACTGAGCTCATTTTTGTGGGTCAAGGCCGGCCATTCTATCTCAGAACAAATGCCAAAGGAATTAACTGTGTCAACCTAATGCTAAATGGGCGCAAGTGGGCGGCGCCACCAAAGATACATCAATAGTCAATGAGATATAGACGTCTCACTCTCACTTCCAGGATGTCATGATTATGATATGGTTCTTAACGATAAACCTGATCATATATGATGTGTGTGTGTGTGGATAATCTCAAATTAATCTTATTATATAAAACAAAGCAATTGATCAGGCGGGACGAATTTAAAGGTAGGGGGACCAATCTTATAAATCCTATTCCATCTTATTTGTTGGCATTAAACCAACCATATAAAACGTACGTACACCAATTAACCATGACAATCTCACCATTTAAGCTTCCAATTTTTCTATGCATTTCCTTGGCCTATATATATATATATATATATATATATATATATATATATAGTAGCGACTTATAATGGAGTAATTTTAGAGCCATGCTATTTGGTAGCTGAAAGTTGGTACATTTCAAAAGAGATATATACCAGACAAGCTGGTAATTAAGGAGTTTCAATTGAAAAAAAAAAAAAAAAAGAAAGAATAAAACAAGAATATTGAATGCTTTAAATTGCCAAAAAGTTATATTTGTGATCAGAGTAGCAAAAATATCTGCAGTATCCACTAATATATTAGGCTTTATATTATGAGTAGTGCTAGGCTGATTTCATTGATCTTCCAGCAAGGCAACTTTCAATCACAACGGATTCGTGAAGAGTCGAAAAGAAACTAGAAAAACACTGCTGACGGCGACAGTGTCATCATGATTAGCGTTTGATCATGAACCTAGGTACCTTTTGTGTGTTGCGTCTTAATAGGAAATTAGGTGAATATGATTTATAATAGAAAAAGGAGAACCAAAGCATATAAGAATCCTGAAATACCCAACTCTAAACCAATAAATATGATATCTATTCTATCAACATGTAGTATGGACCGATCATCGACGAACATGTACACATTAGCTAGGTAAATATATAGCTCGCTTTCCGGGTACAAACTCTCTCTTTGGGTCCAAACAATAGATGATGTGCCTCATTTGGTTACGCAATTCAGATGAGATGAGATAAGATATTTTTTAAAAATTAATAAAATATTATTATAATATAATTTTTTAATATAATTTTTATTTTGAGATTTGAAAAAATTAAATTGTTTATTATATTTTGTGTGAGAGTTTTGAAAAAATTATAATGATTATATGAGATGAGATGAAATGAGATAGTTTAATTTTATGTAAACAAACCAGCAACAAGTTTATATTATAAAAGAAAATATATTTACAACTATGAATTGTGCAACTGTCATGTAATATTTTGAAAAAAGTGAATAAAACATAAAACTCACATAAAAAAAATTAATTTTTTAATAGTGAATCTTACTATTTTTTAAAGTGATTACGCGACGTTTACGCACTTCATAATTATATGTAAAATTACTCATATAATAATCAAATAAGTCGAATTGTTTAGCCACAACACAATTCCAACTGCAAGCTGCCGAATTTGGAAATTGATGATCGGCCTTGTTTATAATTTGCAAAACATCATGTACACAGTACTTCCTCGATCATGGTAATGTCCAAATCTAACTAATTTATGTGCAGCGCCCGGCCATTATTCTATCTTCTCAATTATTTGGTAATTATTAACCAGGAAATTTTGTTACTTCAACGTGGCTAGCTAGCTATATATGATCTCTTCATGATCAGAAAATTCAATCTGCTACTTGTCCCTCCAGCTTGTGATTCAACATCCCTTTAAGGGCAAACCTTTTCTCCATTTGAAGGCATGAAAACATCTCAAACATATATGCACATCTCTAAACTGTATTTTGGAACAAACAACTTCGAAAGTATCAAATAGCAAATCCCCAAACACTATATATATATATATAGTTATATATAGTTACTGTAAATACTGAATGATAAACAAAAACAAAAGGAACAGTATACTAAAATTTAAATGATCCAAAGAGAGCGTAGCTTCTGCTTCTTGGATATACAACTCTGTACATGTTGACCTCAAAACACTCCTATAGTAATATATGCTTAAAACGCCTTTCTTCAATCATCTTTCCTCATACCGTATATATGCTTAAAAATTAAGTTACCTACTTCACCTAGAGACAGCATAACTTCGGTTTCTTGGATAAACCTCTGCGTTGAGCTTTATAACTTCTTCAAATTCACAGGGCTTGTCTTCATCGATCCTCCCAAAACCAACGCTGCGGCTCCGAGGAATATTATTAGGTGCAGTGGTAGTTGGAGACTTGGCAACGACGGCCTGCTGTTTTCGAAGAAGATCCGCCTGAATCTTATTGCCAAGGCTTCTAGTTGAAGCAACCCTCATAAGCTCCTGGAAATCTTCATTGTTGTTGCTCGATCTGGCGGAGTTGGTGCTGAAGCTCTTAGGCAGAGTGGATATATGGGGAGTGGGGCAACCCAAAGCCGTGCCCGTTCCGTAGTTAAAGCGACCGGAGCATTCTGTCATACCTTTGATATAGAAGTCTCTGATCTTGGCCAGGATTCTAACGGATGCCTTGATGTACTTGCTGAGTTTTGTCTCTTTGCCAGCCGTGTTGTTACCCATGTTGCAGGGTTGTAATTTAAACACTTTTTGTCTCTTTGTGGGATTGATGGAGGAGGAAACAAAATGAGTAGTAGTTAACAAGGGAAAATGGCCGCGTTTATATAATAGGATCGATGGAGGTAATTAGAAGTTATGATCTGTGAAGAAAATTAATAAGATGGCGGCGGGGTGGCTTCGTTATGATATATATATGTTTTTTATAATGGCTTATATATATATATATATATATATATATATATATATATATATATATATGCAGATGGTTGGGTATTTGTAGTGAGGGTTAAATATGGCAGTACGAAAGTGATGGACAGATCAGACAGAGAGGAAGATATAATATATGTTGGGATATGGTGACTTTCAATATATAATATAGAAGTGATTGATTAGAATAATATAGAAGAGCGGGGATAAGAACAAGACACGGTGTAAATCCAATACGTAATACATAACCCGTATCAGAGTGTTCTATAGGACAAATGTGGGGCACATTATTTATTCTGTGATTAGAAACACAAAAAATACTGGCATGTACATAAGAGAGGGTGTATTGTCTATGGACAAAGTTTTAGATAAGTTTATAAAGAATAATCAATTATCTGATCTTATAAAATCGATTTTATGAGATGAATTAGTTTATAAATTTTTTCATAATCTATAGAAACAACAAAATGGAAGAATTAATTGGAAGAATAAATAGATGAAATCGATGAATATTATATATATATATATATATATATATGCGCACATACGAACATAATTAATAATGCCCGATTCATCGAATCTTAGTTTTTTTCTTTTCTTGCACATAAATTTGGTCAATTATTATTGCAAGGATTGGTATTTTTTATTTTTTTTTATTTTAAGGGGTCAATCCAAGACCTTCATTTTGGAGATTTAATTGTGATGCAATTGGTAATATATATATATATATATATATATATATATATATATATTATATACAAGTGCTCACGCAAGCAACTAGTTAAATATCGATTATATAATATGTTTATCTAATCATGTACGGAACGAATGCTGCAGGCTTGCTTAAATATTAATGAATCATTTTTATGAAATAGTTGACTTCTGATTTAGTAGTTATTATAATTAGATTAATTTTCGTTTTTTAATAATAATAAAAAAAAAACAACAACATTATAGGCTTGACAAAAATGCTTCCGATGATTTACCCCACCGTGTTAGAGGTTGTTTAGGTTATCTTGGTTTGCCTAGTATTAGAGTATTAGCATTGAACTAGTCAAATGTCCGTGCATCTTCATATTTTGGCTAGGCATGAGTAAAATTTTTTACATTGGACTAATCAAATCACTAAAACTTAACATATGAGTTACAGTAAATTAAGCTCTCTAGTAGGGGTGGGCAACGGGGGCCCGCCCCCGCTACCCCGCCCCCGTCCGCCCCGCCCCTCATGGAACACCTCATGCGGGGGCGGGGGGCGGATTGACCCCAGCGGGGCCCCGCCCCCTGCTCCGCACTCCTCCCCTTTTTAATGTAAAAGTTTTTAATTTTTAATATTTATATAAGTAATTTATATAAATATATTATATATAGATATATACAATTTGTTAAAAACTTGAATTTAATTTCAAGTTAATGGATTGCCTTGACTTCCTAGGCCAACCATTATATAGGAGACCAAGGCAATACAATAGTGATAGTTAAGTCCTGCCTTGGTCTCCTATATAATGGTTGGCCTAGGAGGCCAAAGCAATCCAAAATATAACTCTAATGAATTTATATTTTTTTTAATGTATAAATTTCAATTTATACTTTAAATTATATTATAATTTGGGTTTAAAAGAAAATTTTTAGACTAAAAAAAATTTTTAGATAATGGGTTGGGCGAGGGGCGGGGCGGGGTGTGGTTTCAACCCCACCCTCCGGTAGCGGGGAGGGGTATGAAACCCCTCCACCCGCATGGTAAGGGGCGGAGGGCGAGGAGGGGGTGCCCCCGCCCCACACCATGCGGGTAGCACCCCTACTCTCTAGTCATCTTTGACTAGATACTATTCACTCACCAAATTAATATTTTAATCATTTCCAACAACCATTATATTATCTAATTATTTTAAAGTCTATATTATCTATTTCAATTTTGATAAATATTCTGTTATTTTCTACTTTATTCTATTTCATTATTAATAATTAAATTATGAAATTAAATTAAATTATTAATTAATATATAAAGTGTATTTGCAAAATATTACAATTTTTTTTTGTAAAATATTATTAACATATAATATAATATTATTATTTTGACTTTAAGATGACTAGTCGAATGTAGATTCACCTAGCCAAATGTTAATGCTATAGCCAAAACTTAAAATTCTAACCAAAATTTAGACTTGTAATAGCTAGGTCATTGTCAATGCTCTTAGGCCTTAATTTGGTTGCTTGGTGGGTTTTGGTTTTGTGTTTGTCTTAATCCTGATTGTTTAAAATTTTCCTGTGTCAAAAGTGAGGGTTTGTTGTAATAAGGTTTGGAGATGCTGTCCTCCTTTAAAAAAAATTGCAAAATCTTTTTTTTTTTTTTTTTTTTTTTAGAATAAAAGCTTCTGCATTCATGCATAAAGTTCAAATACATAATACACCAACATGGTGACAATTTACAACCAAACTAAAAAACAACATCTACAACTATCAGTAAGCACCCGCTGCATCCATTGCAAGACTACTTCAAATAAAATTTAGAGGTTCATTCCACCACCGTATAGTGTCAACCACAAACTGTGATTGTTGAGCTAGAAGGCGTGCAACCTCATTGCCATCTCTACCAACATGCAAAACCTCAAAAGAATTAAAATTGGACATCACCCTCTTCACCTCATTGATTACGACACTGGACCTATTCAAATCCTCCATCTTTGAGCATATAGCCTCCATAACAGCAAGTGAGTCCCCCTCTAAAATCAAGTGAGAGATACCCATGTGAGAAATTATCTACAAACCCTTTAGAATAGCAAGTGTTTCTATATCCTCCACCTCATGAATACTCAACTCCCTTTTAGACATTGCCATAACCATATATCCCTTATCATACCGCAACACAGCACCCAACTAGAAGCATTTAAGGAGCTAAAAATAGCTACATCTACATTCAGCTTAAAAGTCTCACATGGTGGAGGATACCAATGCAAGGTTGAAAGTTGGTTATGAACTTTGACATGCTTTTGGACTAACTGGTAGTTCTCAACATAATCAAAACAATTTCCAACCACAACACACACATCAAGATTTGTTTACTGGAATAATTTCAGATTACAAAATTTCCACACACCCTAGGCAATTAACAAGAACTGAGTCAAAATTAGATGATCATTAAGCTTCATAATTGCCTTAACAGCATTGTCAAAACCAATATCCATATATCAGCCTCAACTCATTTCCAAAATACATTTCCCACACTTTAAGAAAGTAAGGGCACTTGCATAAAATGTGGAAAACATCTTCACAAGCATCATGGCAAAATTCACATTTACTAGAATCCTGGATATGCCGCTGAAATAGAAACTTTTTTGTAGGCAAACTATCTTTACAAGCCCTCCATATAAATTTTTTAATCTTATTAGGAAGCTGTAAATTCCACAGAGACCTCCGAAAGGAAGGTAAGTGCAAATCATGATTACTTGAACCATTCTCCAAAGCATATTTTGATTTTAGAGCAAAGTAATTTACTGACCTTAGAGTGAAAATACCATTTCTAGTACTACTCCATACTAATTTATCATCACCCCAATATAGGAATAAAGGAGTCTTTAAAATAGTATTAGCCTTAAATGAAATAAATACCTGTTTTACCAAATCTGTATTCCACTCACTAGGAGAAGAGGCATCCAATAAGTTAGCTACACAGGCGTCCTCAGCAAGGGTATTGCAGCAAGTAATAACCTTTCTGGAGTTAGAATCAGGAAGCCAATTGTCTTTCCATATCTAAATTATATCTCCTCTACCAATTCGCCATTAACTTCCAGCTTTTATTACAGATTTTGCTCCATAAATGCTGTGTCATACATAAGATGGCTTTGAGCCAAGCTCTAAAGATAAAAAAATCAGAATTCGGAAAGTACTTTGCTTTAAATATTTATACAAAGAGAAATCCTTGTGATTGAAGTAAACATCATCCTTGCTTCGCCAATAATGCTGAATTAACAACTTCCAAATCTTGAAATCTCAATCCACCATTAAATTTTGACTTACACATGTTGTGCCATTTTTGCCAATAAATCCTTCTCTCTTGACCCTTTTGTCCCCACCAAAATCGCTCGAGTTCTTGACAAAAGCCCTTTGAAACCTTGAAATAGCTCATTGTATAAGTGGGTATAGACTGTACTACAACTTTAATCAACACCTCTCGCAAACTTGTGACAATAACTTTTCTTTCCAACCCTGTAATTTTGCTCAAACTCTATCATTTATTGCTTTAAAAGTCTAAAATCGTGATCTTCCCATAAAAAATGGTAGACCAAGATATTTAGCATGATGTTGAATATCCTGAACACCCCACACTCCTTTAATAGCATTCATAAAGGCTGGCTTCGTGTTGCGACTAAAAAGAAGTTACGTTTTTCCCATATTCAGTTGCTGGCCCGATGTCACACCATAACTAGATAGCAAATCTTTTATATGCTGATTTCTGAAACAGATACTTGATAGAAAATAATGCTATCGTTTATAAAGAATAAGTGACAAACCCAGGGAGCATTATGACACACACTAATACCCCTCAAGTGGCGTTGCTCTTCAGCTTGCTTCAACAATAAAGATAGTGTCTCAACACGTATAATAGATAAGTAGGGAGAAAGAGGGCACCCCTGACGTAAACCATGGGTAGGCTTAATAGGTTGAGTGACAAATCCATTCACAAGAACTTTGTATGAAACTGAGGTGATACACATCATTATTAGACGAATGAATTGAGGAGTAAAACCCATACACAACAATATTTTTTCCAAAAATACTCATTCAACCCTATTGTAGGCTTTACTCATGTCCAATTTAATGGATATACAACCCCTCTTTCCACGTTTCCTTCTCCTAATAGCATCCACAGTTTCAAAAGCCACTAAAACATTATCTGTAATCAGCCTTCCAGGAACAAAGGCTGATTGATTTTCAGAAATAACTCCAGGTAAAACTAATTTTAGCCTATTTGTTAATACCTTAACAATGACCTTATAGACTACATTACATAAACTAATGGGTCTATAATCCTTTATATACTCAGGTTGTTTAGTGTTTGGGATCAATACAATATTTGTAAGATTTAAGTCAAGAGGCATAACACCCGAAATCAACACTCGTAAAACAGAATTAATAATAGTATCACTCACCAGATGCCAACACTTTTGAAAAAATAACGAAGGCATACCATCCGGGCTTGGGGCTTTCAATAGTTGCATTTGAAACAAAGCTACCCTTATCTCAGCTACTGTAAAATCACGCAACAAATCACCATTCATAGAATCAGAAACACAAGTCTGAGTGGTTTGGATTCAGAGATGAGTTGAGAGAATTTGTGAATAGTAGAATAAAAGTTAAATTATTTATTATATTTTGTGTAGGAATTTGGAAAAATTATTTTGGGATTTAAAAAAATTGAATTGTTTATTATATTTTGTGTGAAAATTTAAGAAAGTTGTAATGATGAGATGAGATGAATTGAGATGAATTGATATAGGTTTTGAATGCAAACAAGGCAATAGGCTGCAATACTGCATCAAAATCAGAAGGATTGGTGGTACAGAACACTTTTGAAAAATAATCATGTATCATTGGAAGCATTGCAGATCCTTCATGCATAACACCCTCATCATTCTTTAGTCTTATGATTTGATTACGCCGCTGCCTTTGAAAAGCCATAAAATTGAAGAACTTAATATTTTGATCCCCATCTCCCAACCATTGCACACGGGATCTCTGCTTCCACATCAATTCTTCTTTTTTCAAGAGGTAATTAATATCATGTTTAACACGACTTATTTCATGCGATGAGTAAGAAAGATAAGGTAGGTTCTGTAGTTGTTTTGAGAGAGAGAAATTAAGGTGAATAGGTAGGGATAAATATAATGCAATAATAGCACCAACAAAGAATATAAAGACGAATCAAATTAACCAAGTACGTACACCAATTCATTAAGATATTACAACTAGTACGTATTAAAATAAACTTTACACCACATCACGTATGTACGTACCCATCAAGATTAGATATATATAATACACGAAGTTAATTGTACCAAGTACACAATTAAGCTCAATTTCAATTCTTATTTGGATCCTACTACTAGTACTAGCAAGTAGCAACACAGCATTTGTGGGGGAAATGATCTCAATCTCGTACTAGAAAAATATTAAAGAGTTCATTTGTTTTTAATTTTCCTAAAGATCGATTTGCATGTCGTGTTGTCTAGCCCAACTTGTCATTAATAGTCACCAGAATGAGATGTGTATTTGGGCATGCTAAATCTTGGACTTATTTTAGACTAAAATCCCTAAGATGTGTATTTGCTTTCGAACATAAACCAACATGGTTGAAAGCCTTTGAATTGTTGAAAAAAGAAAACACACATGATTTCAATTTGCATATCAGAACAAGGCGGTGACCTAGGCTTGTAAATCGACCAGGCCACTGTGGTGACCTAGGCTTCGATCGATGTCGTTATAAGCCCACGATGGCAATTTGGAGCGGTCATACAGTGTCTATACATACATCTATAACAGTGAATAGAAAATAAATACTAAAAATATAAATAGAGATGAGGACACATAAATTTACTTGGTTTGGCACAGGACCTATGTCCTTGGGTCATTTGGAGGGCCAATTTAATATAATATGAGTATTTTATAATATTTCATTTCTCTCTATATAATTGAGGTCGGAGACCTCTTTTTTGAAGAAGACAATATCATGGAGCTCTTGTTCTAAGGTTGAAGATGACCTCTGTGTTCTCGTCACCATCCATCTTTGCTCATATCTCATATCTCTTTTATTGTAGCTCTGCCAATGGTAGGTGAGTAAATTAGCTCTAGGGTTGAAAATCAAAGGTATTGATGCGGTTTTGGTACAAAACCGAAACCGCACCAATAAGGAGACAATGTACTATTCTCGATTGAAATCGGCTGATAAGGAGAAAGAGAACCGGCCGGAATCTGACGGTTTGTACCGATTGGTTCAACAATTTGGGAATCAATTTTCCATCACTAGACACCAAAAATGGATAAGCTTGATTTTTCCATCACCACTGATTCACTAGACACAAACAAATCCACAAAAAAAAGTTACAAAACCATTAACTCAACACAATAAACCACTTAAAGTTCCTGATTTTTCCATAGGAGGTGAAATAAGAAAGCTCTGCAAGATGAGTGATGGAGGAGAGGGAAAAGGAGGGAGGAGAGGTTAATGCCTAACAGAGGAGAGCTACGCACTGTGAGAGAGAGGGCGAGATGGATGCCGTCAGTTGTTGGAGGTAGAGGCTGCACGGTGTGAGAGAGGAGAGACTCACAACGGCAACGACTGTGCATGGGAGGTAAGAGAGAGTCTGAGAACCCTAAAGAAAAAAGGCATGAGGGAGAAGAAGAATGAGAGGGGAAGGAGGGGGGGGGGGGCGGAGTAAGGATATTAAACCCTAAAGTCAAACGACGTTATTTGGTATATTAAACCAAACGATGTCGTTTCATTTTTTTCTTTTTCTTTTTTGTAAATGGTAGTTGTAAAACGATGCAGTTTCACTTTTGTGAAATGACGTTGTTTTACATAAGAGATATATAATATATATATATATATATATATAATTGGCCGGTTTAGCGGTTTAGGTTTGGTTCAAACAGGAACCGAACCGGCCGATGTCGGTTTCATTAAATTTATACCCCCAATAGACTAGTTCTAAGCCGGTTTCAACCAGTTTTGAATTTCGGCGGCCGGTCCGCGTTGGTGATGGTCAGTCCCGTTGGTTTCTGTACAGCCCTAATTAGCTTTATGCCACTCATCTCTTGCTTGTGACTTGTTTTTCTCTCATTCCTCACTTTTCTCCCATTTTCCTCACTTTCCTCTTTCCATTTGACATTTGTTTTTTCTTGTTTCCTTTTTGTCACTTCTCACTTTCTTTCCGATTGTGATCCTTTAATTGGTTGGGCTTGATATATCTGGGCCTACCATTTTTACCCCCTTCAGCAATGTTGACGATGGTAATATACATCCATAACTTGATAAATTAAAGTACAGAAATAAAATAAACTTTAACGTGGTTCCATGAATGTAGGGATTGGAGGAGAAATTATATTACGAACATGTATTCCAACCTTTCTTTCCTCTCTGGTACAAATAGGAAAAAAAAAATTTCATCGGAGTCTCGGACACCTTAACTTGTACGTCGAAGTTTGAGAGCCCAAGCACTCCGGGCCCCAACTGCCAAAGCATAGAAAAGTTTGCGACTAAAGATTCGAAGGATGATAGAATGAGATAGATAGGTAATCATATTTTGAGGTCAGCCTCAGATTCAGGCCCATCTGCAGCCCAACCTAAAAAGGAAGGGGTGTTCTAATTTAGAATATCTCAGATCATCTGTAAATAGTAATAAGAAAAATAATAAATAATTTATAAATTGTACTAAAATAATACAAAAATATCTTAAGACTGTTGTGTTCACAAACATATCCAAATTCATCACAAAAAATATGATATTCCTTTGGTGCTTGATCTTAAAAGTTCGATTCAGGTATCTTAGCACATCGATCGGGTTATGTTTTGCATAAAGTGGGGGTGGGGAATGTAATCGTTTTAAAATTTTCTAATCTAGGTACGTACTGAATGGTTAAAAAGAATATAAAACGAAAATATAGGAATCGAGAAGAGACGTTGAAAGTGATGAAGTAGTAGTTCAAATTCATGTTTTTTGTTACATAGTTTAAGAGATGGGCCATCGCAGAGGTAATTTGGGTTGGTAAATTGTTAATCTTGTAAAAAGCTACCGTAGATAAGATTGCATCAGTTTTGAATGCGTTATTGTAGTTGAATAAGATTTCCTCTTACACAACTTTAGGTGAGAAAACTATAGCTAGTACGTAAAGAATCAAAATATATCACATAATCATGTTGTGCTGCAAAACTTTCACGCTGCATTTGGACTTGAAATGAGTTGAGTTGAGTTGTGAATAGTAGTATTTTGTGGATCTCATTGAGATGAGTTTAACGTTTTTAGGTTGAGATAGGTTTAACTTTTTAAGTTGAAATGTATGAAGTAAATGTGTTTAACTTCTCAACTCATTTCATTTAATCATTTTGTGGATCTTGTTTGTTTTCACAAAACTTCTCAACTCATCTCATCTCATTTTATCTAATCATTACAATTTTCTCAAATTCTTATACAAAATAAAATAAAAAATTCAACTTTTTCAAATCTAAAAAAAAAATATTAAACAAAAATATTCTAATAATATTTTATTCAATTTTTAATTTTCAACTTTAATCTCAATTCATTTCATCACATCTTATCTCATCTGCGAAAACAAACGAGCTAATTGAGAGTGAGGGTTCCATTATCCTACTACTACTAGTAATAATAATAATAAATTACATATATGTATAATAAACTAGTGTATGTATGTATATATAGTTGGTCATGTTATCATGTATGTATATATATAAACTAGTGTATATATGAACATATAGAATATACATGTGTGTGTATATATTGAACAGAGCAGCAACTATATATAAAGGGGGGCCAACTCTAATTAAATAAAAGAATAGCTGCACAAAAGTTGGATAATAATGTATTCTGTCTAGATTGCAATTTGAATGCCCCCAAAGACTTGAATGAATTTGAAATAGAATTTGTTGGGAGTTAAACATGTTCTTCTCATGTGATGTCAACAAACAAGCTAGCAGCCCTATAGGTCCATATTCCATAAATACCCTATCACAAAAAAAATAAAAATAAAAAATCATATAAATAAATAAATAAAATTTAGACTCATAACAAAACATGGGAGAAATTTTTAAAAAGTTATTTAATGTTATAGATAGGGGTGTAACCGGTCTACTTTGGTCTGATTTTGGATAAAATTTGAGATCGAACCGGTATATACCGGTTTTGTATTTTCAAGAATCGATTCTGTACCCGTTATCCCTTAAACCAGTACTTTCGATTTTACCGGTTCTAGTCCGGTTTTAATATATTATATATTATATAATATATTATAATTGTATTATAGACTATAGTGATATATTATAATATATATAATATAGTGATATATTATAGTATATCATAATATATAGTGATATAGTATTAGTATAACTATTAATTCGCACTATATAGTGTTAGTATAACTATTAATATAATAGATTATAGTGATATAAGATTTTAAAATTTAATATTATATTAATTAGTAATTTATCATATAATACAAAACTATTTTATATATAATTATATATTATATATAAAAAATTATAATATATATATATATAAATCGGTCCGGTTTGGTCTACTCCAATTTTAGAAAAAGAAAAACTAGAACCGGATCAATTTTGACTAGTTTTAAGACAAATAAAACCAATACTGGACTGAACCAAACTCGGTACCAGATCCAATTGGTTCGGTCTGGTCTAGTTTACCGGTTCACCAATTTTTTTTTACACCCCTAGTTACGATTGCCTTGATATTCTAATAGATAAATAAAATTGTTTATACAAACATCATTTGAATTTGATATAATATTCTATAACAAGTGTAAATATTTATACTACCTGAGTATTAATTATTATTTTCTATTTTGAGCTTATTCTTAAGAGGAGAAATACTTGTGCTACAAAAAAAATTATATAAAGGTAAACAACAAACTTATATGGATTGATGTAATACGTTAGATTGTAAAGTTATTTTTATTGTAAAATAGATCTAACAGATCTCATTAAATTATGTCAGTTTGTGAATTTACTTTTGTATAATCTCTTTATGTTTGTGGCAATTCTCTTTTAAGAGTGTCAAATAATTACGTTACTGCTTAAATTAGACAAAGAGCCTGTGTAAAAAAAATAAAAATTAGACAGGTAGCCGAGGAGAGTCTAGGTAGGGTTCCAATGGAGAGTCAGGTGTGGGTGTGTGATTGGACACATGTAACACCCCGGTCGCGGAGGTCTAAGGAATTAGCTCTTATTACCAAAAATCATCTCCCAACAGTGCATAACATATATACTCCACGGTCTCTATAGAACATAAAAACTCATTGTTTCAAATCAAGTACCTCAATATAATTAAACTAAGACACCACCAAGTCTCAAAATAAACGTTAACCTTCCAAAATGCTAAGTCAACAGAACAAAACAAATGTATTGAATAAAATTTTCCAAAAATCAAAGTACTCTCTTTGTACTTAATCCACTATGCTCACATAGTCTTACCCAATACTTGCTATTTTGAATCCTTAGCTAAACACCCAAAACATCTGAAAATATTGTGGAAAAAATAGGTGAGTTATCAACAACATATGCTAATATGTAAACATAAGTCTTTTCATAGGGTTCAGAATGTAAAACAAAACATTTTATTTTCGGAATACAGATCCAAAGCATGTTATCAGAATATCAGAGCGATAGATCTAAATGTTCATATTCAAAAGCTTTGGCATAGTATAACTGAACATCATCTTATCGTATCATATCATAACAAAGATAATGTTTAATCCTTGTGGTAGGATTGTATGCATGTCTACGATTAACCAAACAAAACCTATCACTGTTTGTCACCAAGGTGATGCATTCAGAACAGATACCACTATTATTATCTCATGGCGGGGCCAGAGACCATTATTGTATCTTGTGGCAAGGTTGGAGGCCATTATTATCTCACGTGGCAGGGCCAGAGGCCACTATTATATATTGTGGCAGGGCCAGAGGTCTCTATTATGTGCCGTGATAAGGTTAGAGGTCACCATTACATATCGTGATAAGGCCAGATGTCACTATTATGTCTAGTGACAAGACTAAAGACTGCTATTATATCTGGTGGTAGGCCAATCAGAATGAAACAGAAATATTGGTACCATTTATATAATAGAGGCCACAGTTTTGCACCCATGGTAAGGTAAAAAAATAAAATAAAAACAGAAATCAGAATATCGGATCAGAACTAAAGACAAAATTAGATACAGAATTAAAATGTCATGCCAAAAATTTTTCACATCATAACAAAACAGAGTAATGAACGTATTAAAATCATTTTCATAAAATCAAAACAAATTCTGAGCATCTTCACATAATCAAAGCAGATTTAGAGCATTTTCACATAACAAACACAAATTATCAGATTTCATGTTCACTCTTTTTGAACAGTTCGGTAAATAAAATGCTAAAAGTTTGCTCATGTCTACATTAGTAATGACAGAAAATATTTATATATATATTTCATGAGTAATGCAGAAAACATAAATGAGATTGTTTTCACATTTATTTTCATATCAACTATGCATATTTTCACAAATCAACCTCAATCCATTTCTTTTTTTTATTCAAAGTCTAGTATAGAAATTACACTTACCTAAACTTTTTAACTTCTTTGAATTTCCTCACATTAGTGCAAAGGGAATATCAATCACTATCTATAAAATAGTCACGTACTTGCTTAAATCTTCAATTGAACACGTACTTCATAACTCGAGATATATAAAAGTAATAATTTGTATTTCCCTAATGTCTAAAATCCTGGAAACTCCAAAATATTGTCACTCCCTAAAATATTTTGATTTTCACATAATTTCTCCTAATGATCATGTGATTAAACTGTAAAATATCTGCAATGGCCAAACATCTAATTTCTCTTAGTTTTATCACAATAATATCATCATAATCAATAAACATTGGGTCACCTACTAGGGGCATATATGTAATTTACTATCTAAGTGGCTTAACAATTGATGTGTTTTAACAGTGAAGTGAAGGAGAGAGGCTTACGGCAGAGTTACCATGCGACGTGGGTCATGGGTTTGTCCGTGAGCTTCCGGCGTGGGTGATCACAGCAGTAACTCTGGCAGTGGAGGCTTACCACAAGAGTTCTGATGTAAGGTGGTGCCGTCTTCTTTTATGTTGGACGGCTGAAGGGTGTTGCTGTCATTGGCTTGCAGTGCTTTGAGGAAGAGAATTGTGCTCTATTTTTCCTCGCATAGAACAGAGGTTGTGATGGTTGTGTGTGGAGGCTTGGGGCTGGGTTTCAGACGGTTTGGAGGTGGTGGTTAACTCTGGGCTTGTCGTGCTGTGGAGTCGAGGAGGAGGTGTGACTAGGTTGGCTGTCGGTTGGGTAGTTTGCGGTGGAGGAGAGGCTGTTGGTGTAGAAAATGCCTCTCGGCTTGAGTGCACATTGAGATGGATTGCCTGGTTGCTTCCTGGATGTGGAGGGCAACAATGCAACTGTGGCTTGTTGCCGTGTGTTTGGGTGGTTGCGGGTTATGGAAAGGAGTCAAGGTGGTGTTGCTTCAACCTTTCAACGTGGTGCACTTCAGTGGAAGGCAGTGGCGCACCGCAGGGCTTAGGGCGGTCCCGTGGTACTACAGCCTGCCGTCTGTTGCTCATCTGGGGAGGATATATGGTGGCCTGATGGGCGTGCGTGGAGGCCGATTGGTTCATGTAACCGTGGGAGGAGAGGATCTGTTTTGTGGTGGCTTCCGACTAGGTGGTTTTTCGTGGGATGAGGTGGCGTGAGGAGATGTCGTGGCTTGACTAAGGTGGTTTAACTGTGCGACAGGGTGCTAAGGGCTATGGGGTTGCTGTTTCTATGGTTTTTTTTCTTCCAATGAAAAGTGGTGGTGGTGACTACATGTTGCTTTCAGGACGTAGAGACGTGAGACGTGTGGACTGAGGGTGGTGGTGTGTGCAGTGCGGTAACCCTAGGGATTTGAGGAAGGACTATGAAAGCTAGCTGTGTGATGTTTGTGTTTGGGAGAAAGGGAAAGTATGCATGAATGTGTGTAAGGTGTTATATATATATATATATATATATATATATATATATAACTGCAGTGAACTCTAGTGGAACCTTGGGTCTTACGGTTTAGAACCAACAGGTTTGTGCTTTGGGGTAATCGGGTAGGTTCACTTAAAAAATTTTGGACCTAAGTCTTGGGTAGTGAATGGCCTTAACAAATGGGTTGGGCCGGTTAGAACAGTCCAAATTTTTTTAATTTATCCAACTCATCTCATAAATAATAAATAGTTTTAACTTAATTGCTAGGCCCAATAAAAAAAAATCTATATTCTATCAAAATAAAAACTTTCAATCTGTAACATATTTAAAAGCATATTTAAAATTTTAAACTACTCGATAAATTTTAAATATGCTCTTTATAAATATTAATCTCAATAAATTAATATTTCGTGAATTTGGACGTGTCACAGCACACCCGAAAGAGGGAGAGGGAGAGGGAGAGGGAGAGGGAGTGGACATACAGTCAAAGCAAAGGAAATTTTGACGGTCAAAGGCATGGATTCGCTTTCCCTTTCCTAAAACAAATTGAATAGATAATAAATATATTGTATTAAAAGAAAAATAATAATAAAATAAAAGTGTCTGAAATATTCGATTTGGCAAAATCGAGATGGTAGGCTTTAGGGTAGGGTAGCCCGTCTGCTTTCCTCGTCCTTCCGTGGGGTTTCGCTGGCTGTATTTTAGTCAAAACAATTAATTAAATAATCAGGACCTGCTTTTGCCTTCGTGCGAACGGGACGACCACTCCCTTCTATGTTCCATTCATAGAACTTTTGCCCTTTTCATTGTGTTATGCTACACAAAAATTTTCCATTTTATATATTATTTAAAAAATATATGATTTTATTTTTTTATTTTTATATTTCATATTTTATTACATATAATGATAAAATAATAAAATCGTATATTTTCAAGTGGTATAAGTAGTGTAAGGTTTATATTTACAATTTTTCCTTTTCATTATATAAATTTTTACAAAAACGTGTTTTTTTTTTTCTCTATGACAGACCAATGAAACATATAATGTCAGTGGTTTTATTGGATATCACGAAAATAATGATAAAAAAATTTTCCAAGCGAAAAGAAAGAGTAATGCATAGATTGAAGGGATACAAAGAATCATCACCTTCATTTTTTTTTTTTTTTTTTCCTTTTATCAACTTCAGACACGAAGTAGAGGGATCTCATAATAAAAAATATGTACATCGTTTTGGGGATTTTTTTAATATATAAAAAGAAAATTTTATATTCTATATACTATATTATCATCATATTTTTATTTCATTAAATAAGATGTGATATATTTATTATTATTAAATAATTATTTATTATATATTTTTTTATCATCTAATTATGATGAATATGTTACATACTATTTAATATAATTAAAATAAAATAAAAATGTGGTCTATAATATTAATTTATATAAAACTAAGGATAAAATAAAGGATGCAAATGTGATTGGGGTTTGCGTAATTTCTTAAAACTAGAAGTGAAGAAACCGAGAAGCGGCAGATTACAGGGACAGATGATATACGAGACTAATGACTGCACGTGTGCTGCGCGCTGGCCGAAGGGCTTTATCAACCTTCTACAACACGTAGCTCCCGGTCGTCCGCTCTCAATTATATTCAAACTTCTCAATTTTTTTTGTATTTCAGTTACCCTTTTTTTTATATAATTTATAATTATTATTGTTATTTGCCGTAAAAACGTCTTATCAAATCTGTTTAAATATTAAATTGATCTGAGTTAAGATAATAAAATGTTATTAAAGTATTATTTTTTAATATTATTATTATTTAAAAATTTAAAAAAATTAAATTATTTATTATATTTTATGTTAAAATTTTAAAAAAATTATAATAATAAATTAAATTAAATTGAGTTTGTTTAATTTCGAAACGTACCCACAGTAAACAGACCTCCCACCCTCGCCCAAAAAAAAACAAGAGCTGTATAGGTGGGGAGGCTTTTTGCCAGGGGGATGGATGGATGGCTTCTCTTCTCATTTCCCTTTCTCTTTCTTTTACTATAGCGGTACGGCCCCTCTGATTTCCCCTCTCTAAGGCTCTTTGATTTCCGCATTTTTCTTCCTCTTTATGCTCTGCCTCTCACTTGCTCTTCCCGTTTTTTTGTACTGATTTGTTAGGTTTACGATGCTTTGTTTGAGTTTGTTAGTTCTAGTTTTCACTATTTGTTAGATTGGCTGATGGGTTTTCGATTTAACCCTTTCGAAGCTTGAACGTGAAGTGAAACAAATTTGATTGTGTGTTTGAGTCAGTTGTGTGTGTCTGTGTTATGATGTTAATGATTCTTTTGACAAAAGAGATCATATAAAGCACAATGGAACCGTGTGTCTACCATAAAGAGTGTTTTTTCTTGTGACGGTCAATGAGAGGAAACTTTTGAGGGGTTTCTTATTCTCTCTTTTTTATCCCCTATTCACACATCTTATGTGCAAACTAAGATGTAATGCTGCTTGAAGGGTGATTTGCGGTTCGGAGACTTATGGGTTTGGAGGCCGTTTTGTATTTTTAGATTCGTTTTCTTTCAAAAAGGGGCTTCGGAGATGCCTATGTTTCAGCCCTCAAAGAGGGATGCAGTTGTTGGGTATGAAGGCGGTGGAGATGGGCATGTTCTAGATTTGGACACTGCTGTCAAAGATGGGATTTTGGGTGGTGTTGACGCTGGGTTTGTTGGAGCGGCTGTAGGAGAGAAATTGGATCTGAAGAAGATGATTGAAGAGCTCAACTTATCCGAGGTTCCCTCGGTGTTTATTTGCCCAATATCGCTCGAACCAATGCAAGACCCTGTGACCCTTTGCACCGGCCAAACCTATGAGAGGTCCAACATTCTCAAATGGCTCGGTCTGGGGCACTTCACCTGCCCCACTACGATGCAAGAGCTCTGGGATGATTCGGTCACGCCGAATAAGACCCTTTACCATCTAATTCATACTTGGTTTACCCAGAAGTATTTGCTCATGAGGAAGAGATCAGAAGATGTACAAGGAAGGGCGTCAGAGCTTTTCGAGACACTAAAGAAGGTGAAAGGTCAAGCTAGAGTTCAAGCCCTCAAGGAGCTCCAACAAGTTGTGGCAACTCATGCCACTGCCAGGAAGAGAGTGATTGATGAAGGCGGTGTTGCTATTCTTTCATCATTGCTGGGTCCATTTACATCCCATGTTGTTGGTTCTGAAGCCATTGGGATTCTTGTGAATTTGAGCCTGGATTCAGAGTCGAAAACAAACTTGATGCAACCTGCAAAAATTTCATTAATAGTGGATATCTTGAACGAGGGTTGCATTAATACGAAAATCAATTGTGCCCGATTGATTGAAACGTTGATGGAAGAGAAGGATTTCAGGTCAGAGATTGTTTCAAGTCATAGCCTCCTGGTTGGTTTGATGAGGCTGGTGAAGGACAAGAGATATCCAAATGGAGTCTTGCCCGGACTTAGCCTCCTTAGAACAATATGCTTGCATAAGGAAGTAAGGGGGTTGATTGTCAGCATAGGGGTTGTTCCTCAATTGGTTGAATTGTTGCCTACTCTGGATTTTGATTCCTTGGAATTAGCCCTTTTTGTCTTGGACTCATTGTCTACTCTACAGGAGGGAAGAGTAGCCTTGAAGGAGTGTTCAAACACCATTCCAAATATGGTGAGGCTAATAATGAGGATTTCAGAAACCTGTACTCAATATGCACTGTCAATCTTATGGTTTGTCTGCAGTCTAGCCCCTGATGAATGCTCCTCAATTGCTGTGGATGCGGGGTTGGCGGCAAAACTCCTCCTTGTGATTCAGAGCGGTTGCAATCCTGTCTTAAAGCAGCGGTCTGCAGAGCTTTTGAAGCTGTGCAGTTTAAATTATTCGGATACAATCTTTATCTCCAAGTGCAAGCTTACAAGAACTATCCAATGAGTATAAAGGGCTTGCCACATCTAAGTCCAGGAATCTCGTATTAACCCCAGCAGATGTGGTGGGGGTTTCAGGTGCACTCGATTGCTCTCCTGTATATATTGAGGTGCTTCATTTCCGACAATTGATTCATCATAGAAATGAGGAGGAACAAAATGTAGGAAACAACCCACCTTGGTGTAAAGAGTCAAATAAACCCCGTCAAGAAGATCATTATATAATATTGCAATATTTGCGTTGGGGGTGCATTAATATGAGAAGAAAAATATTGTTGTTGGGATAAAGATTCTTGTTAGGGGAGGAGAATTTGGAGCTCTTGCAACTCTACTTCTTAAGTTGTTGCTTTGCTCCATATATGGCTTTTTTCTTTTTTTTTTTTTTTTTTTTTTTTTTTTTTTTTTTTTTTTTTTTTTTATCTCCTTTCATGATTCAGTGGCATCAAATTTTCATTGCAATTAAAAGTGAGCTTTGCTTTCGGCTTCACACGTGTACAGATTGCGGGGCGCTTGGCTGCACTTTTTTTAATTTTACGAGCCAATAACCCGCTCAATGTACGGATTGTTGTGGACGAGAGAGATTTTGCGAGAGATCAGATTTTATAGTAGAGAAATTTAAAATGGTTTATAAGACGGCTTATTTGACGAAATAATACAAAGATTGAATCAGTATCGTTGGGTAGATACTTGAATCGGTTTATATTTTTATATATAAGAAATGAAATGAAACTTAAAAGTTACAACAGTTTATAATGAAACAGTATTTTTAAAATTGTTTTTAAAATGATTATTACTTATTTCAAGTTTAATGGATAGAATGTCTAATTTCATGAGTAGAATGTCACGTTGGAGTTATATGTAAATTTAATTCAAAAGTATTGAATTAATACTTTTGGGTGGAATCTTGAATCAGTTTATTTATTTATATGTAAGAAATAAAATGAAATTTAAAAGTTGTAATGATTCATAATGAAACATTATTTTTAAAAGGTTTACCGCTTCATAAACTTAACACTTTAAATTTAATGGATAGAATGTTTATTTTTATAAATAGAATGTCACGTCAAAATTCTATAACTCTGCTTTTATATATAATAATAGATTTGCATAAACATGTTCGAAGTTTTTGTCCCATGCATGTATGTGTTGGTGATTAAAATTATATGATGAGATATTTTGATTATGATTTATTTCCTTCTTTCTAAGGCTAGGAAGTTTTCTTGGACCTTCATATGGGTGGGGCTCATAATCTCCCCAAGTTGGAGACAAAAATGCTAGTTGTTTGCGTCTGAAATTAATTCAATTGAGAAACAGTACTAATATGCTCATAAATAAAGAAATTCTTTAAAAATGTTGTTTTTGTTTGAAAAGTATGTCGACATGAAAGAATCCTTGGCGTTGGAATCTTTTGAAAGACTGTCGAGGCTGCTGGTCATATTAATGGGAAAGCTCTATGTTTAGTCTTGGAGCCACCAAGAATTTCCTATCTTCAGACTTCACCCGAGTGGTTGATTTGTTAGGAGATGGAAATTCTAAATCCCAAATATTAAAAGATAAAATAATTTTTTTATTAAAAAAAAATAGCTCTACCTTATTTTCATATAGTATATTATTTCTTAAATCTTTTAAAGAAAAAAAGAAGAAGAAGGTGAAAAACCCACAAAATTAGTGTACTTAGAGCTGCTACTTTGATCACTCTGCGATAACCATATGATTAGTGCAGGTGCTAAATAGGGATAATCAATTCATTATCCGTCATTTATTTGCTTATTCAATGATCCCATATAATATTCGATTTGGAGAATGCCTCTGTAAGAGCATTGACATTGAATTAGTCAAATATCAGCGAAATTTAAAATATAATTAAATTTTGTATAAATAATCTACATTAGACTAGTTAAAAATCTTTAGTTTAAACTTTGAACTACAGTAACTCTAAAGAATTTTTAAAGTTAGAGAGTTACTATTCACTCATCAAATCCATATTTTATTCACAAATAATTAATAACTGTCTTTTCACTCCTTATTCACAAATTTTATTTACAAGTTAGAATTATTGACAACGGACAAATTTTAATTAATATATGGATTGTATTTGTAAAATATAAAAAAAATTATTATTAAAATATATAATATTATATTATTATTTTAACTTTGAGATTGATAGTATAATATTGACTAATTTCTTCGATAACTTTGATTTTAGCCAAAATTTTAACTTTTAACCAAATCTTAGACCTAGATCATTGCCAATGCTATCAGACAGTTGAATGAGATTGTAGGTGAAAACGTGTTCCTTCTATTTTGTTTACTTCTCTCGTCAGATATGGTAATTCTCTCAAATTCCTGCAACTTCCATCGCGGACAGATTTGAAAGGTGAGATGAGATATAAAATTTTTATCTTATCTAATCTCATCATTATATATTTTTCAAATTTTTATATAAAATATAATAAATAATTTAATTTTTTTAAATCTCAATTCAATTTAAAAAAAAAAAAAAGATTTTAACAACTTTGGTTTATAGCTATCCTTGCAACCGAGAGTGTATTAACGATATGGGCCCGAACTACGAAGTTTCTAGTTAGATTTTCCTTTAAGTTCTTATTTGAATCGAAGGTTTAAACTAGGAAAGAAATACTTAATAATAATAATAATAAAATACTAGGAAAGAAATATACATAAAATACGCTCTATAACGTTAGTGTCCATTAGAGTTTGGAAGGAACGGCTATGTTTGGTTAGTCAGCTACTCAGACAATCTTATTATTATTTACAAATTATTTATTATTTTTTTTATTATTATTCATTATTTTTTATTACTATTCACAGATCATCTAAGAGCTTTCACATCTCATGCCCCAAACCATTACTTTTCTTATAATTTGAGGTTTATTTTAAGAAAAAAGTTTAGGGGATGAAGAGTGGTTCTCCAAATATAGGGAATGACTATTCATCCCTTAAACTATTTTTTATCAATATTTTATCCTAATACATAAAATAAATTATTTACTAGAGTAATAGTTCAAAATATAAGAAAAAATATTGAGTAGTTAAGTTTGTAAATAAAAGTGAGAGAAAAAAGTAATAAAGAAATAATAGAAAAATATTATTTTAATAGAATAGAGAAATGATAGAAAATGAGATGTAGGAAGTTTTTAAAAGATAGTAAAATTTAAGAAAAATATTTAAGAAATATACTTTTTAACTAAATTATAGAAAATTTTATAGAGAATAGAATGTAAATATTTTAAGATCACTTTAACATCCAAAAGTAGTCTTAGTATTTTTAACAGTCTAAAAGCTCAAATATAAAAAAAAAAAAAAATAGAAGCTCCACTTTTTTAAAAAGTACCAAATTGAGGTTTTTGTTGAAAAGGAGATGTCTTAAATGACAGCTTTGTACAATTCGCTGGGCAGACTATAATAGATAATGATAGGCTTAATTAGTATCTCTAATCATTCATTTATTATTTTATAATGTATTTGAAACTTTTATTTTTTTTTATTATTTTTTTAAGTACTTTTTTAACATCTTTAATCAGTAATAAAAAATTTAAAAAATATATAATTTTACTAATAGTTAGTTCTGAACTATTAAGAAAAAAAAAATAAAAAGAGTACTAAACGGATGATATGAGGTAATAAGTCTGTCATTGCCTGACTATAATATCACCAATGAAATTGATAATTGGTTGTTTTGTACCGCAGCTCATTGTTGTGAATTATATGGTGGATAGAACCGCTTGCTCTTCTTGAATCCTTAGTTAAGGAAAGTTGTAATATAGCTAGATAGGAAGCATCAAAAGACTTAAGTCGTCAATGGCCGAAAATCTACATGCGACTATGGCAATGCATGGGGATCAACCGCAGTGCCTGAAGACCACGGGCAGGCTGCTAGGCTGTATTATATGAGCCTCACCTGCTTCACGGCAAATTTACCTTGTAATTGGTAAATTTATACTTAGAGAATGGTGTGGCGTGGCGCGTGCATTCTGATTCTTGTTATTTTCTGAAAGGAATGCTTACCATTGCAATACCATTTCTCTTGTTGATAATATGGTATTTGGCCCAGCTTGTTGAGCTACCTGAGTTACCTCATCTTATAATTAATCAGGCATTGATGTGGCTTCAAAATATATTCATCACCAATATTGCAAACTGCTCTACAATAAAGATTTGCTTCCCCTTGTTTTTATATTTTGGCAATCCCAGCTTACTCCCATCATCCAAACCAATATTGCAAAGTGGCCCTGATTGGCTCGTCACGCGTGCATGCAAGTGCAACTTGCACACACTAATATTATTATAAGTAGGTATATCAACCATAAACAAACAGTACTCTAAAAAAAAAAAAAATGCAAATAATGGGTGCAAAAATTTGACCAGTACTCATGGTTTCTTTAAAAACATATATATACTTGAGTATAAGACTGGTTTCCATCATATACATAGGAATTTCCCCAACATATAAATAATGCCATCCTTTGGTTGACGTCACACCTTACAACATATATAATCAACCCACTTTACCTATGAATTCATACATATAAACAAACTAAACTCTCGGTGTTGAGTGTTTCGCAGCAAATCATGTATATATGGTATTGGTATAGGCACTAATATTTAAGCAGTTTCGGAGATTCCTGGACTACTCAATAATCAAAGCTTGATTCCACAAACTTAAGAGGGTCCTTATAAATTAGTTGCGGTCAAAAGATCAGGTGCCATTACTTTAACCATTAGGAGGATGGAAGGGGAGAGTTTTTTCTTTTTTTTTTTTTTTAAAAAAGTCTTCTGAATCAGATGATTTTGAAAGAAAAATCTACGGTGCACCCTTTATTGGAAATTTAACAAAATCCAGAAGAAAACTACAAGTTCAAAGTCATCCTACAGTCACGTGATTAGGTACGTTTAAACTAATGCGTAATAGATACTTTACCGGGAAAAAATTTAAAAAAAAAAAAAAAAAAGTTACGTGAGAAAGAGACAATTAAGGGGGCCACGCATTGTACATTCCAGCTCACATTAATATATTTACAAGACAATGATTTGTTCGTACAAAATAAAGAGTACTTCTGAGGAAGAAAAATGAGAAGAGCATTATCACTATCATAATTTATAGCATTGAAAAAAAGCTAACGATTTTTGAGTTTTGGTCAAAGATAGAAATACAAAAACAACAATTATGTTAGTAGGCACATGTGAGATTTCAAAGCCATCTGAATGTGACTGTAGGAGGGTAGACTCACTCGCAAAACAGAGGCGAGGCGGCTGCCTAAGCCTAATCAGTCATTCAGTCGTTCATCACCTTCCCCAGATGATACCTTCTCCGGATAACAGCGCCCCCTCTCTCTCTCCCAAATTATAACGTCGTCTTCTAGCTTGGTTGTCTGGACGGTGCCGTTGTTGGATATCATATCCATTCATCATGTCTTTTATATATATATATATATATATATATGAATAAGAATTTGTCAAACTTCATGCTTTTGACTACATTCCCTGTATCTCTCATCCACAGAGAACGTCGACGGCTGATCATGACACAACATCATTTCAATTTTTGGTTGGCCTCCTAAACGGCTTCATCTCTATGTCGTTGCGTCTTCTTTACTACCCAGGAATGCTCTTTTGTTATATATATACAAGCCTTATGACTTGGCCCTTGATCCATTAATTGATTTATCATTACTAAACTTGGGAGTCTTTGATCTCACAAACCCAATTTCCATTACTATGGAACCTTATTCTACTTACTCACCTCCTTCCTCCTCCTCCACGACATACTTCTCAAAGAAACCAAAGATCCCAACACAGCCATTTCATTCCTCATCTCTCCATACGGTTCGAAAGTCTATGGCAAAGCCGTGGAAGAAGCCAGTGGCGCCACTGCCACCAACACCCCCTCGTATATACAACGTGGATCCTATTAACTTTCGTGACCTTGTCCAAAAGCTCACTGGTGCAGCCGAGTTAGATCGATCTCGGCTTCTTCAAAGCGTGGCTCCACCTCCACTCGAAGTGGGTTCGACAGAAAAACCAACTTTCTTTGCAGTAGAGTACCAGCAGGACTTCACACCTGGGGCACTGGAAACGAAACAAGTACAGAAAGTGTCGACTGAGAATAAAGAGGCAACGTTTTCCCTTGCCATGAATATGTCGCCGTCTTCTCAGAATTTGTTTTCTTTTCCTCTATTCAGTCCAGGTAGTCTTTCCACTTTGGAACACAGCACGGTTCTTTAGCTCGCTGATGATAACTATATATAATGTCCCAGTATCCGTCCTCCAGCACTGCTTAGAAACAAAGCAGGGTCTGGTTTCATTCCCAGCTAGCTCTTCCTTCTGCTTGAACTATATATATTAAGAACGTCACATCTTATTGTTGTCAATGTGTTAGATCGACTAGTTAAGATTTACCTCTTGGTAATGCTATTAATATCAATTCAAAAAGTCACAGTGGGAATGCATGATCTGGTAATATTGTTGGATGCGGCCTATTTAGCTAGCTAGGATGCGTGCAATAAAATTGGCACTTCTTTGAGATGCGAGATGATACCCTTAACATGCAAAACTTAAAGGTAGCAATATAGGACTCGACACGTGAACCCAACATGGACAACATGAAATTAGCGAGTTTGGATTTGATATTAACGTGTTCGGATCGAAACAAGTTGACCCGTTGAGACATAATTTATCAATGGGTTAATAACGAATTAACCCGCTTAATCCAAAATCAACCCCTTTTTTTACTTGTTTAGATTTTGTTTCAAAATTACAATTTTATTATTGTTGAGTTTTAATATTAGTATTTCTCAATATGTTTATATTTTTATTATTCGGATTGTAACTTATGTTAGTAGGTAGTCTTATTTTTTTAAGATATCGTGGTTAGCTACTAATATATATAGATTTTAACTTTTATGTAAATTATGTTAATAAGATCAAATGAGTTATGCAAGTGTGTTTTAAGTTTAATCAACTAATTATATGAAACGGGCTTAAATAAGTTGTGTCATGTTGACCTATTTATAATTAATTATTAAAAGGATGACACACGACCTGTTATCTAAAGAATGATACGTTGAGCTTAACGAGTTGGGTTTAAATTGATCTATAATCAAATATTCATGATTTGATAGGACATAAATACAATCAGAAATCACGATTTGACAACCCTAGCAAAAATGCTTTTAAGTTCGCTGTTACGCGGCCATTTGGAATGGTCATGATTAGATCAAGTGAATCATCTTTGATGATCGAATTGTCCACGCAACGGCTCCTTGTTTTTTGTTCTTCTAGTGTCACTTAGCCCAAATAAGTTTTTTTGAAAATATAATTGTAGAGAGAAGACGAGTTTGTTAAAATATGATTGTTAGGAAATGAGTAAAGAAACAAAAATAGAGAAATAATATTTAGATAGGATAGTAAAAGGAAATAGCAAAAATAAAGAGTCGGGAGACGCTTCTAAAAAAGTGGATAGATAAATTTAAAAAGATAATCCCGTTTACTGAATTTTAGCTAAACATTTACATGTGTCGAAATAAACATATTTTAAGAATATAAATTTTAGAAATTAAGTGATATAGAAATTATTTTATTTTCTTCTATGCGCAGTTTAATAACATAACCTTTAATAATTATTGACATCATGATTGAGTATTTGATACGAGAGAGGTATTGCTTTTATTTTATTTTTTATATTAGGTGTGACTACATGACTTTGAATCTTGAAGAAAGACAAGATTATTTGGTGGAAATATATATGTCCGATGCTATAAATAAAGGGCCTTAAAATAAAAACCGGTGAAGTAGTTACTCAAAAATAATATATATAGTAACGGTACCGTACTATACCAAAACTCATATATCATATTACGTGACCATACCATAATAATTCACATGAAGTTTATCTATGAATATGTCATGACAACTTACATAAAAAATACATGCTATGAAATCATTATGTTCGTTTCAATTCTGCTACAAGTATCCGGTGTTGGGTACCTATTGGGGAATTGGCTGACGTGGTACTAACCACGTCAACTGATATTATTAGGAGGAAATAAACGATTTCAAGCAAATCAAACCCACCATTCCAAACAGCACCAAAATGGGATCTCATAGGCAAATCCTTCATCCTAGAAAAAAGTTGTTGTTTGTAAGCTTTATTGTTTTTTTCCTTTTTTTTTTTTTTTTTTTTTTATTATCTTCTATGGCCTAGTATTTGAAACCACATAAAACCATGGACAAGAAACAATCCCGCAGTCTCATTCTGCTTCTCCATCTGGACAAGAACAAGTTCCTGTAACAATGTTTGGTTGCCGAGAAAACATAGGGAAATCACGCAATAGTCCGTAATAGTGTGTTTGGTTGTCGAGAAAACTAAGGAGAATCATGCAATAGTCTGCAATAGTCCATAACAGTATGTTTGGTTGCCAAGAAAACAGAGGAAAATCACAATAGAATATCCTACAAATATGAGATTCAATACAACCCTGCATATCTGTTCGTCAGCTTCGTGTGGATGTTTCCGTGTGCATGTGGTTGGAAAAATATTGGATGAAATAAAAGCAATGAAATAGAAGAATATTCTCATAAAGATGAAGGTGAAAGATGGAAGGAGAAAGTGAAGATGGAAGTGAGCTCTTGGGAGAAAGGGGGATTTGAGTGGGAAGGAGGAAGACGAGGGAAATTCTAAAATGGGAGAAAAGGGAAAGACAAAGGGAAAAAGAGCAAATTTTACATGTGGATGGACGTGTACGCGGGAGGCTCTCAACCACGGGTGCGAGTAGAGTTTTTGTTTTCGTTTATGCTCAAGTCACACATTTATACTATTTTGCCATGTGATGTTCTAACATTTATTATGCAATGTGAAAATAAATATTTTGAGTAATAATATAAAGCTCAGAAACTTTTAATAAAATACAAGATTAATTAAAGCAAGACGGCCATGACTTACCTTGATACATGAATTACTAGTTGATAACGGCAACAGTATCACTTAGAACCTAAATAAAGGATTAATACATTTTATGAGATTTAAGAATGCCATCCTTTTGCAAAAGAAAATCGAATCCAGCACCCTTTTACAACACTATACTTTAATTTGCATTTTTTGAACCTCTAGGCTTCATATAAAATACTCTCTACAACTAGCCAATTTGTGTCCATACTCCTCCAAAACCAGTGATCTAAAATAACTAGTAATACAAGGTTTTGATCAACTTATTAACGTGTGTTCAGCCATATTCAATCCAACAACAAAACATTAATTTATCTAAAGTTAATTCCGACTAAAACAACAGGGTGATAATTACCTTCGCCAATTTATCACAACAACGAAACCACCATTAATTACCTCCATTGCCACCAACATGCTACTACAAACTTTTAATTATTTCCCTTGCAATGTTGAGAACAAGAAGACTACTCTATCCCTCTACAAAAACTTATGGCCACGAAAAGATCAAAGGTTACGTTGAATCATTTTTTTTTTTTTTTGAGATTATGCCAAGTTGATTGGCTACGTACTCACACAGTGATTATAAAGACTCTTCATAACATATACTCCTCATGACAGGAACTAGTCGATACATCAAGAAAGATTATAAACAAATGGTGAATGGAGAAATCAAGCCAGTATAATATCTTGCAAAATAACCCTAAACTTTATAAATCCCTACAACTAGGTAGATGTTATCGCGTGCTTCCATAGTACGACATTCTCATACATTAGAAAATGTCTAACTCGCTCAGTAATATTTGAAATAATTCTTGGCTAGAAAAACAAGATTGGAGGCTGAAGTGCATCTAAGGTTATACTTAAATCAACTATTTTAGAAATGTTTGAAAGAAATTAGAGACGAACACTGGAAATTACTAGAAGATCAATAATGTATATAATCATAATCATTCTTATCCATGCTTTGGATAAAGTTTCAGTTGCTTGTCAGATACATGGCTATAAAATGAACACGTGAGTTTCATATCTTCAATCTAAACATACAACAAGACCTCAATCACATCTCTTAGAATAAAATAAAACCCATCTTTAGATTTGTACAAATCGAAACATATACCTCGTCACATGCTAAGTCAAACCGCAAAAGAGATACTTATTCCACACTAAACGTTCAGAATTATAAACACTTCATACTCATAGAAAACTACTTAAATGGAAAACACCTAGAGAGAGAGCTTACTAGAACATGAAAAATGAGAGGGGGGAGGGAGAGAGAGAGAGAGAGAGAGAGAGCGATCCCAACAAAAAACATGAAATGAGAAGAGAGAAACTTGTGTGTTTTGAGGGCTTCGATTCGTGCTTATTAATAGGAGGAAAATCGCATCGTTCCAATCGAATATCCGACATCTCCAGAGTTATTTTGCGCTTCTTATAGTGATGGGGTCGACACCTAAAAATAACCTTTGAGCTCCTTGTAGCAATTATGTGAGAGGGAGAGGGAGAGAGAGAGAGAGAGAGAGATGTTGGCCAAAGAAGAAAAGTTGCAGAGAATGAAGGCAAGGAAGAAATGGGGAAAGAAAGGAAATGGCAATGTTAGGGGGGGGGGGGGGGGAGGGGAGGGGTTGTTAACTAAAAGAAATGGGTTAGGTATATGGGGTAGATAAAACCTTTCAAACTGAGATTTTTGAGATTTTTTTCTTTTAAAGAAGAGGACCGTACCCAAATTTTATTGATAACCCTCACTTAGGGCGGAGGAAAATCGTGGTTACATCCAGATGCATGGGGGTTAAAGATTTTCAACAAAAAAAACCAAAACCCAGGCATCAAAAGAATTAAACAACCCGACCACAATACAAAATAGTCATCAATGCTCATAATAAAATTACATGACCAAGAAAAAGTAAAACGTAACGAAAGGCACCTGCAAAAGGAAAACACCAACAAGTAATATCAACTCAAAATAGAAATTACTAGTGGAAACTTACTTGAACCGCAGCTAGGGAAAACCAATTCTATCTATAAGAAGAAGACCTTGGATGTGACCGGTCAAGTTCTCGCTATTAATGGTCCAATCCATATTCAAACTCTCAGCTCCCTGCTTGGCAAAAACATCTGCCACGACATTACTCTCCCGAAAAACATGGGTCAAACGATACTCCACGCAACCCAAGAGACCCTACAACTCTTCCCAAAAATCTTCTAAGTACCAAATATTACAAGCTCCTTTTGTAATCCAGTTAACAAGTCATTGCAAGATTGTCTCAATCTCAACCCTGCCAAAACCTAATTGAAAACACCTTTGAACCTCTTCTAAGAAGCATCTCAATTCAGCAAAGTTATTAGACCCCTCATCTAAGAACACAAAATAAGCTGCATGCAATCTACGACAACTATCACGAATCACCCCCAGCACCCGCCGGCCCAGGATTCCCTAAGCTACTACCATTCGAGTTCATCTTCATCCAACCTTGTGGAGGCCGGATCCACCTAATCACATGAACTTGCCTGGGTTTGGGAAATAAAACGTGTATCTCCAATCTCTGTAAAATAGCAACATCATGGGAAGAGATCTTAGAAACTTTGATAACTAAAGAAATAATCCTACGAATCTAAAGCTTAATAACATGCCAAACCAACTGAACTAACTCTACCTTATCCTCAAACCGAGCCTTACAGCGCCTGTCCCAAAGCTTCCAAGAGACAATAAATAGAAGAAGACAAAAAATAATCCATAATTGAGAAGACTTTCCAGCATGGCGAAACCAGAAATTAGTTTGCTTCTTCCACGTCTGAAAAACACCCATATGAGCACCTAACTGGGTGATGGAAGCCTCACTCTGACTCAAGTGTTTATGGTGTGTTGGGTGATTGAATCTAGGGTTGTCTCAAGGCAACACCAAGATCCGATTGGTATGATGGTGAAAATTAAGACAAACTCGGGTTAGCACTTAATTCTTGAAAATTAGGGTGACAAAGCATAAGCTTCACTTTTATTGAAAATAACATAATGCCTCAATTAGAATGCAAACGCGAAATAAATAGTACTAGGGTTCGGCTAGACTTCCCTCACTTATTCCCTCTAACAACTTTTTTGAAATTTAAAATCATAATCCAAAAACAAGTCAAACTTCTAAAATTAAGGAAACAAGCCCAACAACTCCTAAAATAAAGGAAACAAACTCAAACAAATTAACAAATAGATAATCTCTCTAATTTGAAGGAGATATTCGGTCAATCCTTTAGCAACCGCCCAATCCCCTAAAATCAAAGGGTTTGCCTCATCCCCTAAGTTCAAGGGATTTACCAACCAACCCCTAAAATCAAGGAATTGGCTAACAACTTGATCCTCCTCTAGTTGATCTTGTCTTGGGCGCCTAAGGACCCATCACTCGAGCCATGCATGCACCCCAATGCCACCCTTCTATCCTCAGCACGCCTAGCCCTCCTAGTGACATTACAAATGGCCCTTTCTGAATCTCCATCAATCCTCCCCTTAAAGACCGACCTTGTCCTCAAGGTCCAAATCTGAGAATTGATCCTTGGGAACTCGAACACTTTTCCATGTAGCATATTCGGTTGGGAGCCTCCTCCATTGAACCAAGTCTTCAGTTGCCACTTGGCCACCCTTCCTCAAATACTCCCTAAAGTCATTAGAAACCTTGGCCCCTAACTCCATCTCCATGCCTCTATCTTCCACTTCATGTACCTCACTCAAGCCATTCAATTGGGAGGCCAATGTGATAGAAAAACATTGCCCCTTATCACAATAGCTTCTCCATCTCATTAGGCCCTACAGCCTTACATCCCCCTCTTCCATTCATCCTGATGGTCACCCATTTGCCCCCATCATAAACTCCATAGTCATTTTTCTATTGTCCGAGACTATCTTCCCTAGCTCCTCTGGCCATTGCACACCCAACACAATGTCCAACCCCACAATAGGCAAAGAATATAAATCCACTACAATTTTAAGGCCTTGTGTTTTCAAACATACTTTTTTAAATACTTCTCTACACCTCATCTTCTCCCCACTAGCTACCTTGACTTCGAATGGACTAATAGAAGTCATAGGCACCCCCAAGCTCTCGGCCACTTTAGAGTTGATGAAGTTTAGAGATGAACCATTATCAACAAGAACCGTTACCTCCATCTTGCCAATGTATGCTTGCGTTTTCATCGTTCTAGGCCCCACAACACCCGTCAATGCATGGATAGAAATTTGAGGATCTCCCCTTATGCCTTCATCTTGTTCTTGATCTTCTCGCTCTTGCTCTTCCTCCCTATGTCTTCCTCTTCCTTCGACTCCATCTCTATAAGAAAAATTTTCTTAACTTTCTCATTATGAACCTCTCATTGCAATTGAAACAAAGCCTCTTCTCTCTTCGTCATTGCATCTCTTCCCAATGTAGCCTCTCACTCCATCGGGTAATGATTTGGTTCCACTTGATGCACTTCCACTAGGACCTCCCGGTGAGAAGTCCTCACTAAAAATTTGGTTTGCATCAAACTTGGAAACCTTTGGGGGTAGTTTCCTCACCTCCAAGCGGCTATTCTTCCTAAAATCTTGGAGTTGATCTTCCTTAATCCATGCAACCTCCAAGGCTTGCATCAAGGTCTTCAACTTCTTAAGTTTTACCTCCGCCGCCAACTCACTTTTCAAGCCGCCCACAAAGGTCCCGATGAGGGCCTTCTCCAACCACCCATGTGCTATAGTGAATAACTATTCGAACTCCTTTTGATAATCTCTTAAAGATCCGGTTTGCTTGATCTTTGAGAGAGTCTCATGGTAGTACAAATACTCGGTTGGCCCGAACCTCCTCCATTTCAACTCCCTCCTTCGAGCCCTATAGGTCCTCCTCATCCATTACCACCATTAGTTGGCCTCCCCCTCAAGGAAGTAGGCAGTATAGGACACTTTAGCATGGCTCTCCATGTGATTGTACTCGAAGTATTGGTCTACTCTACTAATCCAAGTACTCAAGTCATCACCATTGAATTTTGGAAAGTCCATCTTTGGCTTGAGAACTTCCCCCGTACGTGCTCCTCTCCTTTCATCATGGTCTCCTCTTTCTTCACTTTCCTCAGTTGATTCCTTATGAGTGCTTAGAGGAATCTTGAGAAGAAGAATTCGAGTCATCCACCCTCCCTCAGCATTGGCTTCTTCTAGATCCAACGGAACCCTCCGGACTATGGGCTCTTCTCCTATGGTGCCTCCTCTCTCCATTCCTCCTTAGATCCACCAATTGGTGGAGTACCTCCTTTAACATTCCAAGCCGTTCATTGGTAGCAGTGTGTTGTACCTCTAAAGTGGCTTCGAGGTTCTCAATCCGCTTCCTATGAGTTGGTTGTCGATTGGTCATGGCTTCCTCTCTTTGGGTTGGACACCTCCCAATGAAAGCACCAATGATAGAAGCCTCACTCTCACTCAAGTGTTTGTGGCGTGTTGGATGATTAAATCTAGGGTTGCCTCAAGGCAACACCAAGATCCAGCTTGTATGATGGTGAAAATTAAGATTAACTCAGGTTAGCACTTAATTCTCAAAAATTAAGGTGATAAAGCATAAGCTTCACTTTTTTTGAAAATAGCATAATGCCTCAATTACAATGCAAACCCGAAATAAATAGTACTAGGGTTTGGCTAGCCTTCCCCCACTTATTCCCTCTAACAACTTCTTTTGAAATTTGAAATCACAATCCAAAAAAAAGTCAAAATTTTAAAATTAAGGAAACAAATTAACAAATAGACAATCTCCTTAATTTGAAGGAGATATTCGGTTAATCCTATAGCAACCGCCCAATCCCCTAAAATCAAGGGGTTTGCCTCCTCCCCTAAGTTCAAGGGATTTGCCAACCAACCCCTAAAATCAAGGAATTGGCTAACAACTTAATCCTCCTCTACTTGACCTTGTTTTGGGTGTGTAAGGACCCATTACCCAAGCCATGCATGCACCCCAATGCCACCCTCCTATCCTCGGCACGCCTAACTCTCCTAGTGGCATTACGAATGGTCCTTCTTGGATCTCCATCAATGGGTCACAGTAAGACGTCAAGTTTGTCTCGCAAAATCATCAGTACACAGCACGTGGTTTAAATCTTCCATATGACCCTTGATACAACAATTGCATTTAGAAACCATAGGTATGCCAATATTCTTGATCTTATCATCAACACTCAAACAATTATAGGATGCCTTTCACAGCATGATAGAGATTTTCTTAGGAAAATTGTTATGCCAAATCCAATGAGCCCATGGTAAGGGAGGCGCTCGAATGCGGATATAATCCCAGGCACTTTTAGTAGCAAATTTACCATTATTATCCTTCAGCCAAACAAGAACACCGTGTCCTAGCCAAAAACTGATATAACTAAAGAGCTTTACTTTGACCCACTAGGCTTTCCAAAAGGGGAATATCTCATCCGTCATCCACTCAATACTCTTTAATTTTCAACATAGGTTTCTCAAGAACTTGGTAATGAGCCCTAATAGGATCACCATCCTCTCAGTTATCATACCAGAAAGAAATATTACCCTCCTTAACCATTCATTTTGAATTATTCAGAACCTTTAGAATACTATGAACAATTGATTTCCAAAATCGAGTACCCTTATTAGGGTTTGGCAGGGATATATGACTACCATGAACATACTTTCCTCTAAAAAATTCAGTCCATAAAGACTGACCCTGAATGAGACTCCAGGCAAATTTCATGTGTAAAGCCTTCTGAATATCCCCAAAATCACAAATACCCAAGCCACCTTCCTATGCATGAGTACAAATATGTTTCCAGGCCACCCACTTCCGCTTACATTTGCCATTAGAATCACCCCAAAAGAAGGAACTAAGAAGCATATTCAAAGCCGTAAGCACCCCATTAGGAACTTGTAAAACAACAAGAAGATGAGTGGTCATACTTGACAAAACATGGCGCAAAAGAATTACCTAACCATCAGTAGAGAGCAATTTCATTTTCCACCTTGCAATTTTCTTATTTACTTTCCCAAGCAACTCACCAAAATCATAAACCTTAAGCCTACCAACGACAATAGGAACACCCAAATACTTAAAAGGAAAGGAACCATCCGAGAAACCTGTAATACGGAGAATAGAGAATTTTCTAGAAGCAGGAATCTTCTTAGAGCAGAAAATAACACTTTTATCTTTACTAAGAGCTTGGCCTGTCGAAATATCATAAACATTTAAGACCTCCATCAAACCTTTCATAGATTGTTTTCCACCATTAGCAGATATAACAATATCATCAGCATACATAAGGTGGGAAATAAGAGGAGTATCTCTAGCTTGAGTAAATTGACCAATTTTACCATGCTGAAATGCCTCCTTTAGAAGACGAGACAAAACTTTTTGCATAATAATAAATAAATAAGGCGAAAGATGGTCTTCTCGCCTCAAACCCCATTCACTTTTAAAGAAATCCAAAGAGGTGTCATTCATCATAATAGAGTACCGAGGGGTTGAGATAGACAATTTAATCAGATCGCAAAACTGAGAAGAGAAACCAAAAGATTCCAAAACATGTAATAGAAAACTCCAATTCATTCGATCATAAGCCTTAGACATATCAAGTTTAACCAAAACATTACCCCCCATGAGACTTTTTATTAATAGAATGAACCATTTTCTGAATAAGACTAATGTTTTCAAAAATGCTATGCCCAGGAGTAAAAGTCCCTTGCTTATGAGAAATCATCTTAGAAAAGAGATTCGTCAGACAACCCACAATGATCTTAGCACAAATCTTATAAATCACCGAGCAAAGACTAATAGGCCCAAATTTATCAAAACCATTAGGCTTATCAACCTTGGGAATCAACACAATAAAAGATGCAGTATAAAATCTGGGAAGTGAATTATTTTGAAAAAAATCAGAGATGGCTTCCAATAAATCATCTTTAACAATATCCCAACAAACCCTGAAGAACCCAAAATCAAAACCATCCGGACCCGGATTACTATCAATATGAATTGTAAAAAGTGCATCCTTAATATCCCCAATGGAAGAGATACTATAGAGAATCAAATTTTCATCTTTAGTAATCACAGGAAGCATCAAATCCCCTAAGTTGGGTAACTCACAACTACTGCTCACCCTAGAAAAAAATGGAAATATTCAATGGCCGCTTGATGAATTTCAAGCAGAGTTTTTAAAAGAGTACCATCCGCCAAACACATATCAGTAACCCTTTTGTGATATTTGGCATTCAAGTAAGTATGAAAAAACTTAAAATTTTGATCTCCATCTTTAAGCCAACTTTTCTTGGCCATATGAGAAAGACCAATGTCTTCTCAACCCTTCCAAGTTAAAAGCTCCAAATTAGTAGCTAGGAGATTATTATCATCCTCAACTGAGAATGAGTTTTGAATGCGAGTTTCCAAGCTATCAATATGAGTCTCAAGATCACTAATAATAACATTAGTTCTCCCAAAAACACACTGATTCCAATATCTTAACGATACCTTCATCCTTTTCAACTTAAGAGATAATTTACATAACCCAAAACCAGTTCCCTCTTAATTCCACACCCCTTCGACAAAACTAAGAAAATCAACATGATCAGTTCACATAAATTGAAAGCAAAAAGAACTAGGGTCATACCTGAAGGGATCGTCACCCATTTGAATCATTAAAGGAGAATGATTCGAAGTAGTACGGGACAAAACATGAGAAAACACATTAGGATAACAATTAAGAAAATTAGTATCAATAAAACATCTATATAACCTTGCCCAGCTGGGAGCCAAGCCGCTTTGACCATTGCACCAAGTCATCCTTGAGCCCTTGGAAAACATGTCTAGGAGACCACAATTTTGAATGCACAAATTAAAGTCTTCCATCACTGCAAATGGTCGTGGACGACCCCCTCTACTTTTAGAGTCCACTTTGATAATGTTGAAGTCACCACAACGAAGCCACGAATAGTTACTGTTACCAGTAGCAACCAGGTCCTCCCAGAGAGTCTTCCTCTCTATCAGGTTGCATTTAGCATACACAATGGTAAGAATAAAGATAAATCCATTCTCCTCAACTTTCACTGAAACAAATTGATTAGACCCTGCCAACCATTGTATAGAAACCGATGCATTCCACAACAACCAAATTTTCCCATTTTGCGCTTCATTTGTGACAAAAAAAAAAAAAAAAGGTAATTCTCTCAGCTGTGTATTACTATTAGCTGTGTGTGACTGAGTTGTGGAGATTAATTCTATTCTTGATGATAATTGGTTTAATAATGATTCTCAGTCTCCTTTGTTTTATTCCAACATTTGAGATAATATTCTTCGTTTTAAACATTTCTTCCCTTTTAGTATCAACCATGTTAACGGAAAAGGTAACGCCTTGGCCAACAGTCTTACTTCCTTTAGATCAATGGGTAGCACGACTAGTTTCTCCTCCCTCTTTGAATTACTTAAATCGTGCATGTATGATCCCTTGCTTTCAGCATTAGTCTTTGCTCTTTCTTAATTTCCTTTCTTCAAACTGAATGTATTTTTCATGATTTGAAAGGTTATTTATAATTTTATAGAAGACTGGTTTCAGGATTTCCATTTATAACCCCTCCTTTATCATGTATAATATATTTTTCTGTCAAAGGATTTACTTCATAAGACTAGGAAGCCAATTTTATTTAGACGGCTATCTCCTCGATCGGCAGGTCGAGTTAAACAAAATTTGGATCGTAAGTGTAACACGGGCAATGCATGTTGCAAGTGATGATATTTCTTGGGTTTCTCATTGCAGATGATTGTGGAACGAAAGAACAAAAGCATGCATGCCAGATGATTTTCAGGGGATGTCCTCTTTTCATTAAGAATCTCGTTGGTGTTGGGAGAATGCCATTCGCGTGGCTCTGCGCAGAGTAGGTACTCTATATATATATATATGAAGAGCTATACATACCTTTTTGAATCAATTACCGCCGTAATATCATCTAAATTGCTGGGAAGAGAGAAACTACTCGACTTGCGATGCACAACCCAACCTTTATTTACAGACACATCCATGATCGAGTAACAACACGTACGTACGGAAGAAGTAAAGTTGCTGAGTTTAGGAACACTAGTGAGTTATGATCTTATAGGACCGAAATTGCCGGAGAAGCGCTCGAGCTGAGACCACAGCAAGCTTCCGAGTGAGAATCTGGGCCTATCCTCTGTGCCGCTGTTGGTCATGCTTCGGTTTGTTCTCGATGAGGAAGCCGCCTGAGAAGGAGCCCCTTCTTTGGATTTCTGAACTGCAAGGACTGATCCACCACTCTCTTTTTTTACTGCTTCTACTATGTTTGGATTCACATGATCATGCCCTGAGGCGTCCTTTATATAGAACGACCCAACTGCTCTCTCACCCCTTGTCCCGACCTCAACCGTTGATATTGACAGCGCATTCTCTCGAAGTACTCGTGTGATGTCCGACAGCAGCCCCATTCGGTTCGGAGTGCAGATCTCTAATCTCAGTCCCTGCATATGCGTACATAACATGTTACAACGCAGTACTTCATCAGATCGATTTCGTCTTACTTAATGTGATATAGCCCTCAAAGCTATATATTGAAAAAAAAAAAGGGTTATTCCGTCTGAGATGCCTAAAATGAGACGCGAGAAGAAATAACTCTTTGAAATGGCAGTAAAGACTATAGAGTGAAAAAGCAGAGCCTCACGGCCGGACGTCATACATGCGACACTCTTCTCTCTATAGCTGCTATCAAGCATTGTGATAGCTTATGCCTTTCGCTCTCCGTATCCAAAGTGCACCCGTCCTTGTGCCGTATAAAGTACTCCTGTCACGTCCACATTTTAAGGTAAGGAAAACATTCATAGATAACACATTCAAATATTCGGGTCAACCCCATGAAGTAAAAACGAAGGTATCATTAATTAATATTATAGGGAAAAAAACATTCAAAGATATTGCTTGCTCATTTTTTGTTCTTCAATCGTTGATGTGGGTGCTCCTTCGAATAACTGCGGAAGAAGTTATTCATCCAAAGCAGAATGCATTCATTATGGGGAGACAAATTCTTGATTCAGTTTTAGTTACAAATGAATATTTGGAAAACAGGCTTAGAGAGGGAGTTCCTGGCATCCTTGTTAAGTTAGACATGGAAAAGGCTTTTGATCATGTCAATTGGAAATTTCTTTTATATTTACTCGGAAGACATGGCTTTGGAGAGAAATGGTGTGCATGGATCAAACATTGTGTCTCAACAGTTAGATTTTCGATCTTTGTGAATGGTTTCCCAGGCTGGATTTTTCATTAGTTATCGAAGTTTGAGACAAGGGAATTCCTTGTCTCCTTTCCTCTTTATAATTGTCATAAATGCTTTTGAGTAGAATGATTGATGCAGCTGTAAACAGAAATCTCATGTTAGGTTTTTTGGTGGGTGGAGTCTCTCCTAGTAGTATCAAGGTCTCGCATCTTTTGTTCGCTGATGATACTCTTATTTTCAGCGACCCTAATCATGACCGTCTTCGATCGTTGAGAGCTCTTTTGTTATGCTTGAAATTCTAGGCTTAGAGTCAACTTATCTAAGTCAGAAATTGTTCCTGTAGACTCTATCTCGAATTCTACGGACTTGGCAAACATTTTGGGTTGTAAGATCTCATCGCTTCCCATGAAATATCTAGGCCTTCCCTTGGGTGCCCTTTATAAATCTTTGTCGATTTGGGATGGAGTGATTGAGAAAATAGAAAGAATGTTAGTTGGGTGGAAAATAATTTATTTATCCAAAGGGGTAAGAATAACTTTGATTAAAAGTACGCTATCCAGTCTTCCAATGTATTTTCTCTCCCTCTTCCCTTTGCCCGTTGGGGTGGCTTGTAGAATTGAAAGAATCTTTCGTAGTTTTTTGTGGGGTGATCTTGGTGATGACAAGAAGCTCCATCTAGTAAGTTGGGATAAAGTCTGCTCGTCAGTTACTTGTGGGAGTTTGGGGATCCATAATTTGAAGCATTTTAATAAAGCTCTTCCTAGAAAGTTGCTTTGGAGATATCAATTAGAGAGGGATGTGTAATGGAAAAATATTACTGATGTTAAATATGGGAGGGCACGAGAGTGTTGGTGTTCTAATGAAGTTAGAAGTGTGTATGGTGTGGGCTTGTGGAAGTACTTGGTTGGGGGGCTTTTGCTAAACATTTTTCCTTTAAGGTTGGAGGAGGAGATAAGATTCGTTTTTGGCATGATCTTTGGTATGGGGAAATAACTCTTAACAATGCTTTTCCTTCTCTATTTAGAATGGCAAGAGACAAGGATGCCACTGTTGCTAATTTTGTATCTTTTTCCAATAATATTCTCCAATGGAATGTGAGATTTTTTAGAGATGTTCATGATTGAGAAGTGCCGATTATTAATGATTTTTTCAGTAGACTTTATGACATTAAAATGGTGTAGGGAGGAGAGGATAGAGTGTTGTGGAAACATGCTGGAAATTCAATTTTCTCTATCAGCTCTTATTATAAAGTGTTGACGTATCATTGTGTCAATCAATTTCTTTGGAAGTGTATTTGGAAATCCAAGGTTCTGACCAAAGTTGCTTTTTTCTGCTAGTTGGTGTCACTTAGGAAGATTCTAATAACGGATAATTTGAGGAAGCAAGGTATTATATGTCTGTAATGGTGTTATTGTTCAAGAAAAATATGAAGTCAGTTGATCATTTGTTTCTGCATTGTGAGGTCGCAAAGACTGTTTGGGATGAGATTCTCAACAAATCGGGTATTGCTTGGATGATACCCAAGAGAGTGGTGGATCTTTTGGCTTATTAGAAAGGATATATAGGCAGCCATCACATTGCTGATATTTGGAAGATGTTACTTCTATGTCTAATGTGGTGTTTGTAGCTAAAAAGGAATGGACACTATTTTGATGACAGAGCTCGCCCGTTAGGAGAATTTAGAAAGTTTTTCTTTTGAACTCTTTGTTTTTGGGCGTAAACTTTTGTTATGAATGAGATTCTTTAAATGTTTCATTTTTAGATCACTTTGTTAGTTACTAGTTTCATAGCTTGTATTTAGGTGTTTCTATTTGTATACTTCTAGTGTACTTGAGCTTTGAGCTGTGACTATCTAAATTTCTTATTTCTTATTTAAAAAAAAAAAGAAAAAACTGTTGCAGAAAAAATTGGTACGTGTAACCTACGTACCTGATCAGCCATGGAGGCCTTGGAGGCAACCGCTGCATGAAACACTACGTACTGCATGTCAGTCAGAGCACACACGGTGTCAAACAATAGCTTGGGACGGTCTCTACTCCTCACATTCACCACCGAGTACCCTTTCTCCTTGCAACTCTCTATTGAAACGTGGGTCGACACATCACAACTATTTTCCTTATGCTCCCCATCACAACCATGATGCCACTCATAATCTTTGTCCGCATACATCAACTGGTGGAGCCGCCGCTCCTTATGGGTCTGGCCCGTCACAGGAGCCGTCAACCTCAGGCTACTCCTCTCCCCGGCCTTCCCGTGATGGGCCTCCACCACGTTCCCTAGCTGTTCCTCCACATGGGTCAGCCGAATAGGGTCTCTAATGGGGCCCCCTTTGAACCCATCTTCCACGTTGAGTATGCAGGCCACACGGGTGTTGTGGGTCCACGCCACGGCGGAGGTGACGTTGCACCCAAGCTCGAGCAGCACCGCTGACATCTCAGACATTAGACCCGGTCGATCAGTCGCTGTCATCTCTAAAACCGTCTGCTCAGTCGAAGCGTGGCCCGATCTCAGCTCTCTCCTGCTCGGACACAGTGCCTGCAGGTTAGTCTCTACTGTTAGAACAAGAGAAATTAATAAATGTTCTGAAAATTAGAAGCTAGATGAAAACGAGGTAGAAAGGGGTGTGTGTGTTTGTCTATATATATATATACAGAGAGAGAGAGAGAGAGAGAGAGAGACTTTCTGAATGTAAAGAATCAGGCTTTCGTCGGTGATTTTGTTTCCGAGCTGGTCTGTCACGTGGAACACTGCACCACCATTAAATCCAAAGATCCACATGAATCAGGCGCTGTTCTAGTACGTGGGTGACTCATATATATATATGTAGCCAAGAAGCTGAGCATTTGATATTATCTTCTCTAATATAGATAAATGATAAAAGCAATAAATGGGATAACAGAGGCACTAAATATGCGTGGCACTGACCGTCCATGAACCATCCACCGTCTGAGGAAATATACGATTTGGATATAACAAGGTCAAGATCTGTCAAGACTTGGACCATCTCTAGTAGAATCCCGTGCTTATTTGCACTGTCAACCTGTAACTTGTACAAAATGAAAAAATAAATAAATAAAGGGTTTCTATCATAGATAGTTCGTTTTCTTGGTTTTAATTATAAAGACTGATCTGCGACCCTGTTTTACACGCGCGAAAGTAGAAAGAGCAACTGAGAAACATGAGTAGAGCCCTGAAATCAACTGCATTAATTCTAGGTAATTGACCTTACGTACTTACAGTTCCGGTAGTTTTGGGCTTAATATATGGACTTGTAGCTACGAGTTTTTCACCATTGGTGCCAGACAACAAAGTTGGTTTCCCAAAGGGAATATGGACTTCTAACATATGAATCATGATATGTATAATCAATGATGACAGTAAAAGCTTCTGATCTCTCTCTCACACACACCTGATATCATGTGCTTAATTAATTAAGTTCTTATGGCTTTTCATTTTATGGGACATATATATCGAAAACACATGCAACAGTACTCTGATTGATGGTATTTCTCGCATTCAGCTGTTTACACAAACTATATATGGCTGGAATTTCCAACGTATTGCATGCCGGGCATCTACTCACATCGAAAATTTAACAAAATGAGAGGAAGAGGAAGTGGATTTCTCATAATGAATACATGTCTATCGCCAGCCAAGATAACACGAAATCGAACCTTAACAAGCGTGCAGTCTTCGCATGCGTCATTGTCTATACAAATTCTGCGCCAGTAGTATCAAAGCAACAAAGTGAATCAGTACTGATTTATGTAAAATACGAAAATTTGATTAAAGAACTAGACAAAAGTACTCTTCTTCCTCGAACTTGAAGTCAATTTAGGATGAATATTGTGCTGTTCCACATGATGCATGTCAATTAATAATAATATATAGTACCTGGGAGGATAGATTCTTTCTATAAGCGATTCGAATTCCGGATCGATGTAGGGCTGGTAAATAATCTCCATCTTCTAATTAGCAAAGCAGCTATCTAATTAAAAGACAGCATAAACTCATGTTTAGATTTACATTACCTGTTATATAACCTTCAAAATTACATGACACACAGACACACATACATATATATAGACAAAGAAAACGTGCATAAAAGGATGATCAGGATATCGTGGAGGCCAGGGATAAGATCAGAGCCAGCCAGCCAGCCAGCCAGCGGAGGCTTGATTGCTTGTTGCTGAAGATAGAAGGATCAAGACTGAATATATGGGAGAGTCACACGGTACGTACAAATATGACTCTTTCATATTTCAGTACGTGCGACGACATAGCTTGATCCTTTCTTCGATAAGAAGAGAAGCAGACCCTTTTGTGTTTGTCTAGGATTGAAATCATTAGCCAAATTCATTGTTACTCGTGAATAATATTTCGTAGTTTGCAAGAGATCACCATGAGTTTTAAGAATTTATAAGCATATAACATACGTATTAGAATACGACAGATCGAAGACAAGAGAATAGAGGAAAAACGGATTGCTTAAAATTAAGAATTTGACTTCGAGAGGATAAGAAGAGTGATATCGGGATAAACAAATCAAATATCGATTAACTATAGGATAAAGATCAACAGAATTAGTGGTCATCCAAAACAAACACAAACAAGACGGCTAAACATTAATGAGGACTTGGATAATGATTTTTTCTTTTTTTTTTTTTTGGGGTAATTAATGATTCGTTGAATGGAAAAGAAAAGAGAGAGATAAAATAATGATTACCTGTTACATATGATCAGTTCCGATCAATATTATATATGTATATATATATATATATATATGTAACCGGAAACCTGCGAAATTCGGAGAGAAAGTGAGAGAGCAGAGGTAAGAACAAGGCTTCTATATATCTCTGATAAGTAGATGGCCATACGCGGAGGTATATAGGAACAGCTAGCGCTGAAGTTTGCCCGCTTTTTAGAACTCTTGGGATTTAATTAATCGAACCAAAGACCCCACATTAATTCATTTTATTGGTAAAAATGGTTCGTTTTCTGGGCAGAAAGAGGAGATCATGATGAAGACTCGTCATGTACTTGTGTAAATTGTATAACCTTTTAATTACCAACCCAACCACTCTCTCTCTCTCTCTCTCTCTCTCTCCAACCAGAACGTGTTGGCACATTTAATTGTTGAGTAACCTGGAGGGACTCGGACTTTCACTGCACACCAGCCACGTAACATATTCCTGCCCCGTGGAAATTCACCTTGCTGTCAAAACTCAAAAAGTGCGGCGACTCGCTGGCGACAGGTGTCATCTGTCAAAGAAAAACTCGGAAAAAAAAAAAAAAAAAAAAAAAAGTGTGGTTGGGAATCTGTTTCGGGGATTACAGGGTGTCTTTCTACAGTAAAAATAGGGGGTTTATTGGTTGGTCAACTTTTTTTGGGTTTTGGACTCATTCTTTAGAGTAGCGATAAATATATAATATTTTATACAATACTTTTTACAACATATTATAAAATAAAAATATTTTTATAAAATAATATTAATTTTATAAGATATTTTATAAAAATAATTTCTTTTAAATATTATTATATAAAATATTTTGTGTTTATCATTTTTTCATTCTTTAACCCTGAGTCATCTCCTCCCCTCTGGGATTTCGGATTCAGATTCAGATTCAATCAATCTGACGGCTGCAATAAGGAGAAACGTGTACTCAATCCCAGCTCATTTCCTGATCTTGTGGTGGGAGGAACGTACGTCAATTATGTATATACACATATAGGAAAATTGTACATCTCACGCACACAAGATTAGTTGTCTAATTAAGTAATGCGCGCTCATTGATTTTTCGAACTCAACCCTCGTACCATTTGTTCATTATTTATTATTAATTACTTGCTTCGGCCGATACTAGCTAGTTGATCATATTCCTCGTTAGAACTATATATTGATTCAGGGGCAACTTAAGTATCGTTCGAATAGTAAAATAAAATGAGATAAGTTGAATTAATTTGTAAATAATAATAAAATTATTAGTTAAAATTAGATAAGATGAGATATTTCTGTATCCAAAATTATATAAAATCTTTTTTTCTTTGTTTTTTGGTAATCAAACATACTTAATATTAAGAAAATAGATTGTATTACAAATAATTTCAAGAATGATCATTTTCACTATCTATATATAAGATGCAATCTGGAATACTAGCAAGGGGTATATACAACTAAATATTAAATTTGTCGTTGCCTATTGTACCACTGAGTGTACATGTCGATTTTGAGAACGATGTAATTCAATTACTCCTCAATCTTCATGTGGGTGAAGGTTTTGGCAGATATCATCTATGATTAGAGTTAGTTAATTGCCAGTGTGGATGAGGAACTTCGTTATTAATGGCATCAATAACAATTTGCGCTTCACCTTGGAGAGTAGATGGACACTTCGAGAGAAGATTTTAAATCCTCATGAAGGCTAAGAAGTAAATTTTCCACTCTCTCTCTAGAGTTTCTTCTCACTCCTAAGTGAACTCTACTCCTTCATGGAGTCTCTCAATCCTCACTCAGTTAAGTCAAACTCTAACTTTAAGCCTAGTTTTGGTACTGAGAATACATCACTACTATTTATTATTTTATTATTAAGTTTCACCTACTTTTCACTACTATTCAATAATATTCTCTTATTACTTTTTCACAACTATTCACAGAATGTCTGAGAGTACCTTACTATCCAAATGCAAACTAAGTAAAAAATCCTAGTATCTTTAAAAGATTTATTTGAAAATATAAATTATTCATTGTATTAAACATTAAATTTAGTATAATCGAGCTTGCACACATTGAAAAATATAAAAAATATCTAAATTTTTATTTAATGAAATGATTTTTATATAAAATTAAATTAAAACATATTGCACTTTTATTTTTTGGGGCCATATATAGGTTGGGGCCTTAAGCAATTGGCCCAAGTGCCCTAACCTTTGAGTTGGTCATGTCTTGATTTGCACTAAATAACCAAACACTCTTCTATGTAGGAGTTAAAACAAAATTGATAAATCGGGGAACCGGACCGAATCAATGTATTGGGATAAAATTGACCGAGTCCAACCCACCGTTAAAAATAAGGGAAGAGATAAAGTCAATAATCTAGCCTAGAGATAAAACCGATAAGGGATAAGACAAGTTGACTAAGATTTCTAAAAGGGAAGGAGTTCATAAGGCAAGTTTGACTCAATTACTTTAAGGAAATAGGTCCTCTATATAAGGAGGATATCTCCACATATCTATAAGAGCTTTCTACGTACAGACTCCACCACGCACAATGACTCTAAAGGATCTTCTTTCACTGTATTGTGAGATATGTGAGGTTATGAGAGATTTTAAAATTACTCATCATAGTGGATTTCGCCCCCAAATACCCTATGGACGTAGACTTTTATACTGAACCACGTAAATATCTATGTCTCTATATTTATTTTTATTTGCTTATTTATTATTTATTTCATGGATGAACGCGAAGAATATTGTATCGACACCCGAATCATCATCGTGGACTGGGGATATTTCTTTCCTCCCTTCTGGCCTATTGTGAAATTTTCGGCATCAACAGTTGGCACTGTCTGTGGCATCCAATTATTTTCTACACCCAAAGTGGGGGGAATAAGGATTTCTTGACCTTAGAAGTCATCTTTGAATAAATATATATGATTCCCTCACCTTTTTATCTATCATTATTTTTATCTTATTACTTTGGGTAGTCACATAGAGAGAGAGAGAGAGAGAAGAATTGGCAAGAGATTTTTACTTGCATGTGCGCATACCACTGGCACCCACTGTGCATGGCATGGACAGTAGCACAATGGGAGTAGGGTAGGGACACTATGCACGTAAGTGCACAATGCATCCAACACATATCCCATGGGAACACTGTACATGCAAGTACACAGTAGACAAATCCCATGAGAACACTTTGCACTTAAGTGCATAGTGCCATGCACGATGTCTGGGGCATGGTTGCATGCACCCGAGACCTTCCTTGCCCCCCCCCCCCGGTTGTGGGCCCGAAAAAATGTGCCAACGGCCACCGCATGCACTATTGGCATTCTCTGTCCCCGCCATGTTGGTCTTCGACCACTTAGGCCATGCACAGTGCGGTAGGTGGATGCACCTCACCGTGCACCTAAAAGGCTCACAATAGCCAACTGCAAACCTGGGGAAGGTGCCAGTAGCCACCATGTGGACCGCTGGCATTTTTTGTCACTCTCGTAATGGTCCCCGACCAAGGAGGCAGTGAACACCGTGCGCACTGCATGCAAGAGATTGACACCAGGATGGTGACCACTTCACCAGCTGACCACGAGCCAAAGAGGCAACTGGTGGCCACCACTCATGTCGTCGGTAGTTTTTGCTATCGATGTGGTACCCTCAACCCTAAGATGAGTTCGTATGATGTTCATTGCCGCCAAGATCGAGTGGTGCTCCACACCATCATGTGGTGTTCATCGCCACCAAGACTGAGTGGTATTCTTTACCCCGAGTGTTGTTCCTCGCCACCCTTAGGAGTACATGCAATAGCTCAAGGGTGGCCATGCATAGGGGGCAACATTTTGCCCAACTCATCTCAGATAGTGTTGCCCTGCACACATGCGGCATGCACTATGCACGTAACAATGCACCCACCGTGCATGTACCGTATGAAGAAGCTCCTCGACCACGCACACGACGGGCAAGCCCACCCAAAGCTGGCCTGTCGCCAACACAAATGAAGGGCAAGTCCGATCCAGTTTTGGTTTTTTAGACTTCGATTCAAATTGAACCAGACTGGTACATAAATATATTATTTTTTATATTATATATAAAATATTCTTATATGATTTTTTATATTATATATAATTGTTTATATTATATTATACATATTATATGCTAAATTGCTAATTAATATGACATAAAAATTTTAAATCTTTATTATTCATGTATAATAATCTAATAACATAAAATTTTAATCTTAAATATAAGCATTAATATTAATTTATTAATTTAAACCTACTTTTGATATATATATATATATATATATATATATCAAGGATAGACACTTGATTTTATAACATAATAAATTATAGTATATATATTCTTTTTGATAGATACGTTTTTACAAATTTGATCATATATACTCGTATAAAAATTGTATAGTCTAACTTATATAGACTATAGTAGTATAGTTAAATTTAATATTGTACTAGTATTTGTTAATTATTATATAATAATGAACATATACTATAATATAAATAAACTAACAATTTTAGTACATGTAACCATTATATTGTCACTAAAATACATAATCAAATAGATAAATAAGTCAGATACTATTATAATACCTTGAAATTACACACTATAGTATGAAAATAAATTAAACACCATTACACTAAAACAAATCGAACCAAACCGGTAAAATCGGAAGTTCTGGATTTGGTGATGAATCAGTCCAACATCGGTTCTCCAATTATCAAAACCGGTGTATACCGGTTTGGTTCTAAAATATGTCTAAAATTAGATCGAATCTGACCGGTTGCACCCTTATTTCTTTGCATATTAAATTTCATTTCTAAATATATTTTCTTCACCAATATGGGTTTTAGCAGTGCTGATAAGAATGCTACTTCTTATATATTGTTCATATGTTAATTATGATATGAATACACCCATGAACAACTAATAATTCCGATGACAAAACCTTCAAACTGGATATGGTGTGAAGTTTGATTTTACAACCTCCAATAAGAAGGCAACACGTAAGTAAGGGTGAGATTCGGTCGGTCTGGATTGGAGAAACTGACCGGACTTGGTCCAGTCCGGTCCAAATTATATAGGACCGAATGAATTCGGTCCGGTCTCCTGTCCAAGGGTTTTTCACCCCAGACCGGACCGGACCGAATGAAAATTAAAAAAAATATATAAATATATTTTATTATTTATATAAGTAATTGTATATAATTAATTGTTAATATATCACAATATTACATAAGTATTATATTATTTAATGTATAACTATAATATATAGTACTAGTATATATTAATATATTAACATATTATAAGAGTTATAGTATAAATTATAGTATATGTATAAATTTATAATAATATTAGTATAGTTAACTTAATATATTAGTATTAAATCACTATAACTACATAGAGTATTATTTAATATAGTATTAGTAGTGTATTACCAATTTATCACTAACATATAGTCTATTAGTAATACTACTAGTATAATTATTAGTTATAGTATTGGTACTAAGTATATAACAATATATATTTAGATCAATGTATTATTATATTCTTTAATGTATAACTATAATCTAGTATATAGTAATAATTGGACAATCTATTATGTAACTTTCATTTAATAAGTCACTTAATTTTAATTTAATATTTTAAATAATTTTTTTTTATTAATCGATTTTTTTTAAAAAAAAAATAAAATAGAAGGTTGGATCGGTCAGGTCTTATTATGTAACTTTCATTTAATAAGTCACTTAATTTTAATTTAGTATTTTAAATAAATTTTTTTTATTAATCAATTTTAAAAAAATAAAATAAAATAGAAGGTTGGATCGATCGGACCTGACCGTCCTTAATGGGACAAGACCAAACCGGTCCTTAGGCTGTTCGGTCCAGTCCAAGGTGGGAAAACCTTAGACCGAATAGGTCCGGTCCGGTCCACAAAATCTCTCGGGACTGAACCGTCCCCCCCCCCCCCCCCCCCGCGCCAAGTCGCTCTTGAAGCCCATCTCTCTCTCTCCCTTTCTACCCCCTCAGCTCTCCCTTTCTTCTACATATATAGTTGCTATCTCTCCCATGAACACGTCGATAGATCTCTGTGAAGCTCTCTGGAGCCATGAGAGTTTTACCTCAACTGGTACCATTCACTTTCCAATCTGAAACTCGTATGTTTAACATATTTAAAATATGAGAAGACTATAGTTTCAAACATTGTTTGGGTGAGATTTGTTTTCCCAACTTTGGATCATCTTTATATTTGGCAAGCATGATGGGAATTTACTTCAAAAGGTTGATGATTTATTTTTTATTTTTTATAAGTAAAAGGTTGATGATTTATGATATGCAAATGATTTGTGGGACATTTTATGTGTTTGAGAGATTATACCAGGTTGTAATCATTTCATGCATATATATAGTTTGGAGGCACAAGACATTGAAGCGACGGGGGGGGGACATCTGAATTTCGACTCGAGGAGAGAGAGAGGCGGGAGAGAAAGAGAGAGCACGACTAATGTATTTTTGTAATGTAATTGATTCTATGGTAATTTTGTTAGGCTGTAAATGTGTCACCCAGATATAAAGATCAAAACTTTGTAAGATCGTTAATCCTACTTCTCTTCTAGTAAGAAACAAAAGGTTCGTACGTGACTAGTCACCTTTACAGTTAAACAGTTACGCCGAGCTAGCTAGGTCCCTATATATATATATATATATATCGTTACTCCATACATGATTGTTCTGTACGTTCATGTAACAAAGGTCGTCTAACCTTTACACGATTTTGGATTGATCTTCCTTGCATTCTCATGATCTGCAACTTGCAAGAGTACTACTGCTGCTACCTTCCCACATCTTTACCATCCTTAACCTAGTAACGAATGACAAAAGCATTGTTTTTTTTTAATAGGTAATAAAAGGATTGTTTTAATTAGTTCCTAATTAATCAAGGTCAACATTGGTATGGACATACATACATTGCATGTATTTTACATCGGTTTTATTCTCAACTTTACAAACCGTATTTTGCTGAAACATGATGTTGGGTCTTGCTGGAAGCCTGGAAAGGTGTGACCAGCGTTTTCGATGGCAAAGTCCACCCGATTGAATATATCAGGGAGCATCACCGCGAGAAATCAATGGTAAGGAATTGCAGAGTATAAATGAAATTTCCGAAGGTGAATGGCATAATTTGGATGAGATATTCGAATTTCTACTAGTGTTTCATTGCAGATAAAAAAAAAAAAATTTGAGCAAAATAAAAAACTTGCGTATTTTCTCCTTAAGCAGAAAGTCGGGAATTACTCACTTTACCTTTCCACAATTCCACAAGTATTCTGGGACCCTATGAATATGGCTTTGCCGCGTTCCAATTTCTAAAAATAAAAAATAAAAAATTCAAGGGTAGCAAACATACGATTCCGCTTAAGCCTCCTTAAAAAAAAAAGCTGGAAAAGTGAGCCCTGACTTTGAATCTTTATGCGATGATAAAAAATGAGAAGCTTCACCATAATGCTAACTTGATCTTTCATCAGTCTCCTTTGCAGCTGCTGCCTCCTCCTGAAGCTTCTTTTTCCAGTATTCATCAAGTGGAGGTCCAAATATTGCCTTTCCAGAAACAACTCCAATTCTGCAGATCCCATATCAGCATTCACACAGCTTTGATGAGAACATATTAGTAGATAATCAAAACATTTTATACAGTACAAAACTTATTCAGTCAGATTCCATCAGGCTACAGGGGTAAAGTCAGAGCAAATCTTAAGAGGTAGCCTACCTAAGGCACACTAACAGCAACCAAGCTTCCAGAGATTTCTAGTATTGCATTGTGGAAGACAAGAATATGAATCAGCACTACTATCCAACTGTGATCTAAAACATCTTTGCCAGAAAACTGAAATATTATAACTTTTTTGTCCGCCAAAACGTTTTAACTAACCAACTTGGCTTAAGATGTGTAGAAGCTGTCAAGAAACGCAACAACGTGTTCATACTTTAGCAGGCTTGCAGAAAATCTCATAAAAAATGCAGACAGCAGACTGCCCCTCCCATGGAAACGTTGAAAAAAAAAAAAAAAAAAAAAACAGAGGAGAAGGCAATAATTCTTTTGCAGTCAGTGCAGAAGAGATATAGTCTACTGGCTACGCAAGTGTAACAGAAAAACCATATTGAAGCCAAAAATAGATAAAAATAAAAAACAAAAAGGGTGTACCCCTTTCAGAGGCTATGCTTTCCTCTACTCCATGCACCTACCTACGAATATGTTCTGTGGAGCGATTTTCTTATTGTATAATTGAGTTGTTTGGTTAAAAGCACTATAAATATATGCAAGCAGCTTCTATGGTCCATCAATTCCTCTGTACACTCCAATGATATGAAACTAAGTCAATGGTGTGTGAAGGATTCCATATATCTTACAACTTAAAATAGGGAGATCTAAAGGTATATTGTATTAGAGTATGCACATTTGAAGGTGAAAAAGTTGAACAAAAGTATGACTGATTAATGTAACACGTTAGAACACCACTTAATCCCTATTCTTCCAAAAGATGTGGATGTTATTCTAGATAATTCATTATTATTGTATATTTCAATTGGATGACAACCTTATCAAGCAAGGGGTCAATCAAATGATATTTAAGAAGGCATTTGTGGTAAGATAATTGGGACAACCATACAAAGCAGGAGTTAGGATATTTAAGAGCGATCATTCCATGGAGTTGAGAAAGCCAAAAAGGTGAGACTTCAAGTTTTAGGGGTCAGTCAGAGCTTTCACAAATGCAATCACTTACATGTGTGAAAACCATAAAATATAGGACTTCAACTTCCTCACACCCATTCCTGTATACTCCCGGACATTGGTGCACAATATAGCTCTATGACTTTGCAGGAAATGTCTCACCACTACAGTAATTAGTTGAAGGAGATTACTGATATCACAAGAAATGGTAAGATGACTCCAAGATTTATATTCAAAGGGCGGTATTATGACATCTAAAATAAGTGGCAGAAAGAGAGTCGCAGTTGTTAATATTACGCTATATTCATTACCACAATTATTGGAAGTCAAACCACAAGGGCGCAGCCTATTTGGAACGATCTGTAAAAGGTCTAGAAATGAATATTTATAGCTTCAATGATACCTATCTGAAATGATGTTACGGAAGGGGTGAAATCATGCGTTCAAGATTCGGTCGTGAGCACGTAAATTGCAGAACTGGTACCATGAGAGTCAAGCGAATCAATTTAGAGAATCAAACGCAAAGATAGGCTCTCGAAAACTAAAACCCACGAGCTGGAAAGTGTCTTCCATGCATTAGTGAACATGCTTTTGCATACAGAAATCAAGTTGAGCCACCCTCTCCCCAAAACGAGTATAGAGGGTTTAAACTTTGAACTGAAATTAGAGAAAATGATAACCAGAAACGAGAAGGCGAACTTACATGACAGCTCCAATTACCATGGGAAGAGAGAGGAACCTGCTTCGACCGAACATTTGTATTGTTTTTCAAGCTTTAGCCCCTTCAATTGAGGAGCTCTCGGATATGGATGCAGACTGCGCTTTTACTTTTCACTTCCACTTCCAGATTCCGGGTTTTAGAACCGATATAAGATTATTTAGACCGAGGAAAAGAGAGAGAAAAGCTCACCTCACTCGGGCTCAGAGTGAAATATCAGTCTAGAAGCCCATTAGTAGATTTGAGCCGCGTTTGAAGAACATTAAAAAAGAGAGGCATAGTAAGTTCTGGTTTTTACAGTGAGTTGATATGAAGTGGGACGACAAAAAAATTTAAAAAAATATTATTTTAATTTTAAAATTTAAAAAAATTAAATTTTTTATTGTATTTTATTTAGAAATTTAAGAAAATTATACTGATTATATAAGATAAGTTGAGATGATTTCACTATCCAAACCAAACCTAGGCTACGTTTAGGTATTGAGATGATCTGTAAATAGTAGTGAAAAAGTAATAAAAAAGTAAGGATAAAATATTAAATAGTAATAAAAATTAGTAAAAAATATGTTAAAAGTAATGATAAAATAGTAAATAGTAGTAAAAAATAGTGAAAAGTACGTGAAAAATAATAATAAAATATTAAATAGTAATAGAGTGATCTCACTACCCAAACACAACCTAAATGATATAGTAGCACTAGAGAATTGGTGCTCTTTAGATTTGTTCTTTCACAATGCCAATGGAAAGACGAGTACCACTAGATTAGGGGTAGCTCAATACAAATTGAAACCTAAGACAAAATTTAAGTGAGTCATTCGTAATTATAATAAAATAAAATATAAATTATTATATGGAATATTTTCAAAATTTTAAATCAAATGAGATTTTATTTAAAATATTTAAATAATCTTTTTTGAATTTATATATATATTTTTTTTGATAACCAACAATCATTCATTCTAATAATAAAAGTCCTTACAAGAAATTGTTTCTATCAAGCCATACAGCTTGTGATACAAAATAATGACAAGATCCCCACCACATTTCAATATCCTCAACAGTCTATGCATTCCTTGCTACTTGTTGCGCTGCCACATTGCCTAGCTTGCTAACATGTAAAATCTGAACCTATTGAAAGCCTCTCAACATGCGATGAATGTTTTGAAGGAAAAAAACAAAATCTGTTAAATATTCAGTTGGGAAGTTCAAAACATTTACAAGAATTAAACAATCAATTTTTGAACACCCCATTGAGCACAAAATTGTAATCCCCACAACATTGCACTAGCCTCAATAAACTCCGAAGATGCAACTTCTCTTTCTACCTTACTACAAGCAGCAACCACACTCCCTTAATAATCCTTAAGTATAAGCCCTATACCTGGCTTGTGTTAATCATGGAAGATTGTACCATCCACATTTAATTTCAGAAAATCAGACAGGGGTGGTGACTAACAAATCACTTTTGTAACTTCCTTGCTAAACCCATCAAAGACTTGAACCTGTTTATATGCAGATTGCATGGAGAGAGCATTATTAATTATAGTTGAGCATTGATGCACAACATGCTCATACAAAATCTGATTTCTATGACACCACAAAGCCCAACAAACAACAATAAAAGTTGCAAGAACTTCAGCACCACCCTTATCTCTAAAATGAAGTGCCAAATCCAAAAAGATAAACCAATTTGAAAACTTCTCATAGAATATATTTAATACAACAACTTAAATAGAATATAGAATACTTACTTACTGCCCTGCACTAGGTTAAAATCATCTCAATATATCTTAATACAATGTGTAACTCTATGCGAGATATTATAAGCGATTCAAGAATTAATATTATTGTCACTCGATATGATGGAGTGACTAAGGCCTTGTTTGATTATACAGATGAGATTAGATGATTTGTAAAACCAACTGGACCTAAGCTTTCTTCTTATATTTATTATTTGGAAAGTGCTAATCAAGTGACCGGCTTCAAGAACTTACTTGCAACTTAGCCAAAAATTTAGGTTATGGCTAAGCAGCACATTTTTACTCTGAACTCAATAAAATACTTCTTCACAAATAGTTTTTTATTAGTAACAGTTATTTTGGTCGCTATAATGTAAATATTTGTGACAATATTAATGGTCTAATATTAGTGAGGACCAAATCTTTCATCGTAATTGCATTAGATTTTGTGACGATTTTGATTTGATGGGGAATTTTTGGGACCAAATATGAGACCTATGAAGTAAGTGTTGTCACTAAATGTGGTATATTTTGCGACAGTGTGTTTTTGTCGTCATAAGTAATTTTTAACAACGAGATATTTTTGACGAATGTGCGACGAAAATTCTATACTTAACTACAACATTTTTTTTTTTCGATAAAAGCTTCCTTTTTTTTTTTTTCTAAACAAGCAAATATATTATTCAAATAATGGAAAATGAGATACATGAGGAGGGAGTGTGGTTCCCCAATAAATACCTCATTACAACAACCATAGCGCAAAAGTGAAGAAAAAAACGGGTCTTAGGACCAAATACTTGGTCCCCATCCATACCCTGCAAAAATGGCACCGTCTTAAAAGACGGTTTTTTATAGTTCGCACAACTATGCGAACTGTGGAGCCACTGTTGGAGGCGGTAGAAGCTGAAGGTGCACTACTGAGATTTTTTTGTCCCCAAATGTTTCCTAAAGAGACCCGTATTCCCTTTCTCAAGATTATCAGTTAGGGAAAGTGGAAACATAGTGGAGAGATCACCGACATCGGATGGACTGGACTGTGCTAGGCCAAATTTCTTCACGAGCACCTATGGTGGCACGTGGAGACCACACACCGGTAATTGTGAGATGGGGTAGGGCAAATCTGAAAAATTTTGAGGTAGAAAATCTACTGGTGATGCGCATTTAACCGATGGACGCATCATGGCACAAAGGCGCGTGAAGGCCAACTGTGGAACAAGCTGCACGTGAGCATCACGTGTCGAGATTTTCATCGTAGTTCCACTTATTCCAGGTAGATCGGTGGCTGGTGAGCTGTGTGGTGGGGCGCGTGTCGACAATAGTTTGCCTGAATACGGTAGATCTAACCAAAACCGAATTGGTAGAAATGTGAGGAAAAAGAAACCATTACTATGAAAGCATATATACAAATCAGTACTGGAAAAGGATCAGAGAGGTAGAAACACCAGAAAAAGATAGTCTCGTTTATTTTCACAACTCCTCTCAACCCATATCAGCTCATTTTATTTTATCATTACAACTTTTTAAAATTTCTACACAAAACAAAATAAATAATTTAATTTTTTTAAATTTTAAAATAAAAATAATACTAAAAATATATATATTCTAATAATATTTTATTTAATTTTTTAATTTTAATCTCAATTAATTTTATCTTATCTTATCCTATTGGTAAAAATATGTGAGATATAATTTTTTTTTTTAAGAGAGAATGAGGAGGATATCTTTCCAGAAACAGCAGAACTAGCTTGCTGCTTTCGATAAAAGTTTTATTGTAACTTCGTTTGATTCTTAAATATACTTCAACTCATTTCAACTTATAGTAAGTATGGGATCATACCGATGTGATTTCTACGATCATCGCTAGTGATATAAAATTAGACGGATTCGATGTACGTAGGCAAGCAAGCAAGGACCACCAAAACTCCAGAGTTCGAAGATAGTCAGAAGCTACGTACAAGCTAGCTAGGGGCCTGGCAGGCCTAGATCGACTGAGGTCCATTGAATGGATATGGGACAAATTAAGAGCCTCCATTCTCCTCTACAATATCGACTTCAATGGCCAATGACCACCTACAAATTAAAGCAATAATCAATTAATAAGCAGAAATAATTAATATTACAGACAAACGCAATCGAAGCAGTGGTAGTACGCTGTAATTTGGATTCTGGAATTAATATCGCTGTCCTTGTATTAATTAATTTAAGAACTACTTTTAACTAATGCTGATCATATACATATACATGATAGCAGGTTTTTCGAGGCTGGCCGGCCTTGATCCCAGCTTAGTTGGCTTTAATTGTTTCAAGCCTTAATATTGCAGGCTGCAATCAAAATTTATGCACTGCTCAACTATCGATCATCAACTAGTTCCAACGACAGTTGCCCTTGAGTTATTTCTCATCTTCCCCGACGGAACCAGACCAACTCGCCGATCAAGTGGTTGTTTACATTGAATTCTGAATAAAGGCCAGGACAAGAGACGAGTAAGGGGTCATAAGCCGGCATTTAAATCTATCTGCAATTCCTCTGAACTCACCAACTTTTTATATACTGCATTTTAATTAATAAAGCAGCGGCGTGGGCGTTGGGAGGACGCCGTAATTGAGGTTGGCTTTACATCATCGTCATCGTCATCGTCATCATGTTTTCAGAAAACGGGTTGGACAATCGGTTGCCATATATTATTATTGATTATCGATCCTATATTTTTGACTTGAATGGATGTGAGCCCGATCGAGTGTGTGGTCCATATAAATATGACAAATGTATCCACAAGACATGCATATATAAGATCGATTGACATATCATGATAGCCACATGGGATGTTTCTTCTTCTTGTTTTAATTTATTTTCTTTTTTTAAATTCAATTTATGAAAAGGCAGTACTAAAGTGTTTTGGAACTGCATATTGCACCTTGCTAACTATATACATTTTTAAGAAATATAGTTATTTCACTTCTTCTTTTTACAGTTAGGTTGACAAATCTTGTGTTATAACTGAATAAACTCATGTAAAAACCATGATGTTTTTACAATTAATTAAGTATCCTGTTTTAGCACTACATGAAACCATCAGAACATATAAAATCTAGTTACGACACTTTTACTTGTGTAAATTGGAGCAGCCACATGATGAGTACCGACTCTAATTAAGCAGACGATCATAATTATGGTTTTCGAGTTATTTTTCCCCAGAGACTAAAGAAGCAAGCAAAGGAATTCATGAAAGACCACAGTACTTGGCTGTGTATACATACACACATACATGTATACTAAAATCTAAAAATCATCGTTAATTCGTTATTCATTAACCTAGACGTATACAGGCTTACAGCTTACGGCCTGGGGAAAATAAAAAAGAAAGAAAGAAAACCATAGAGAAACTTTTTTTTTTTAAGACAGCATGCATTTCACTAACCAATTAAGCAAGAACAATATGCATGCAGGGAAAGAAACACTTAGTAATGAAATATCATACTAGTAAAATTATAAGGATTACATATTCCACAAATGACCACAAGAAGTAACAAGCTAGCTAGCTGCTAGCAGATAATTTCATGGCTTCTGCTTCTGGGTGTAGATATAATCGAGGTGAGCAGCCAACGTCCTCCTTTCCAAGCATTCCTCCTCTCCAAGTCCTTCACATGAGCTCCCATCCAAAGTATGTAAGTGCTCTGCTTCCGCAAAATGCTATTAGGAAAAAAAAAACGAATTAAGCACCCATGAAATCAAGCTCAAATCAATAACCCGATTTTACACGAGTCTAAACAAGAGAAGAAAATTTAAATTCAACCAACCCCATGATGGGTATTTGCTGGAGTCGCATCAGCAAAACCTGGCTCTGGACGGGAAGCATAGGTCAGCGTACTGGAGCAGAGGAGGAGCGCTATCATTAACAGGCCGGTGGAGACCTTTGCCATCTTTGATTTACAATAGAAAGTTGGGATAGGATTCAGAGACACAGCCGCACAGAGAAGAAATTACGAGCGTAATGAATTTATAAGTAGTCTTTCTAAGACTGATGGCGCTGTGTGAACCTGACCAAGTGGAGCGAGACTTTTACAATAGCAGAATACTAGAAACTTGATTAGAATTTAAGTTAGAGAAATATATATTGTTAAGTGGGAAAAATTGGAAATCAACAACGACCAGTACTACTGTAATTTAACCAGAAAAGAAACCAGGGAAAAAAAGTTAAAGAGATTTGCTGGAATCCTCGTTGATGTCGCCGAGGATTTGCTTTGCATGCTATTTATAGAAAGAGATAATGACTCTTGAACCGAGAGAGAGGTACGTTGGGGATGGTCAAGATTAATATGGAGCCTATATATGGTAAGGCCATTTACACAATTGGCTAAGGCCCAACTCTATGTAAGGCCCAAAAATAATAAAAGTGAGAGTATTTTTTTTTATATCTCATTAAATAAAATTTTAAATAATTTTTATAATTTTCAATATGTATAAGGCCTCATAATATTAAATTTAATATTTAATACAATTAATTTTTTTATAAATAATACTATGAATTTTTTATATTTTAAATAATTTTTTTAAGGTCTTGTTAAATTAAGACACAAAATCTACATTGAGACCTCTTTTTTAGTTAAAACTGTATTTAAAGATTTTAAAGAAAATCTCATTTTAATGAAAAGTTTGAAAATATTTCATATAATAATTTATATTTTATTGTATTATAATTACAAATGACTCACTTAATTTTTATTGTATTATAATTAAGACACCTGCTATATATGCATCTAGATTCTAGCCTAATGATCGGACTATATATATATATATATATATGTTAAGGACTTATAATTTTCTTCTCTCTAGTCTCTGTGGTCAAATATATATGTTATATTATAAGTAGATGAATACAATGAAAGAAGTAGAAAGAGGTGGAATTGAAGTGAAAAACAATTAACAAACAGTAGCTAGCCAATAATATACCCACGTATTTGTCAAAATTACTTTGATCTAAGGTTTTGTAAAATGAGTCTGCAAAGGCCAAGACAAAAAAAATCTAACATGAATGATATATAGTGCTGCACGCACGCACAAACGATCGAGGCCATTCTGGTAGGACCAGTAGTACGTAGCATACAGAATATAATAATGATATGTGTGTACTTAAACATATATAAGTACTGATCATATTATATATATATATATAATTTAACAACAAATTAAAATCATGACTGCATCTCGGCCATGATCAGACAGACCGATCATCATAACAAGTACCGTTCATGCATGCATGCGCTAAATTTACATGATATTTATGGCGCGCAGGATTAATATTAAGAAAAATTAATCCTTGATGATCGCGCGGTACTACAATTTGGCCAGCTTTTTAAAAGTCACCAATGTAGATGATCATCTATAAAACTTAACCATCACGGCGATTACTATCGAACCATGAATTAATTGAATATATATATCGAGGAGGACTACTTTTTTGACTAGCTAGCCAGGTCGATCGGAGAAATAGAAGCACAAATTGACGACTATTTTTCAACAAATATATACCGTTGATTAATGACATGTATAAGGGCGCCAGCCTGCCCGCAATTACCTGCTAGCTAGCTAGCTAGCTGCTATAAAGTCATGTTACACGTACGTCGGTTTACATGATCCAATTAGCTAGCTAGATATATAGGATAATATGAAAATTTATTTGAACGGACATTAATATTTACTATTTCTTAATTTACTCACTATATATTAATATAATACAAGGAATTCAGATCACTTAAAAAGAAATTCAGATTAGTTCAAACAAGCTGCAAACGGGAAGCAAAGATAAAAGTTTTGAAGAAATATATTCGAGCCATGCATGCCAGGATCTATATCTACGTCTATATATATGTATATATATATACATACACATATATACTTTTGTTCACGGAGGTTGATCAGAAAGACACAGACAGAGGCTATTAAAAAAAAGTAACTAGGAAAAGTAGAAGGCAGAAGATCAGAAATGTAGAAAAATGCAGTGGGGAAGGCAGCTGGGAATTAAGGAATCTGCAGACATATTGTCGTAAAGAGTATATGTGAAACCGAAAGCCACTGCTTGAACGAGTCAAAAAGATTTTTTTTAGCTGATGTGATTCTTTCGGTAGGTAAAGGGAATGTTGAGTTGGCCGGCAAGCCGCATATATAATTCCTTCATCATGATCTGTCTCTCCCCCCGGTCTCCCTACTTTGCGTGCATGTATATAAATGTGTGCCTATATATTGATAAATCCAGCAGAGACAGCCTTTATAATCAGAAAATAATTTTGTTCAAACTATAGATAATCCAATAAAAAGTAGCACTATATATATATATATATATATATATATATATATATATATATCTTCTTCCTTCGAAGTTGACAATGCAATTGTTATTTAGTAGATTAATAATGATGTGCTACAAAATATTAAATGTTAACATTAATCTCGCATCTTACAGCTTTCATCAGCCTCCAGCTTGATCCAGTACTACGCTAGCTAGCTAGCTCTTTAAGAATTGTGATGAAATCTTAGATTTAAATTTGTTTAGCCTCAGATATTATTTATGTCTCAGAACCGGATAACTTGATGATCAGATTGCTGGCTCGATTATCAGTTGCGGCTTCCGCCAATGATATTGTAGAAACAATATCCATTAATATCACCAGAAAGCTTAATTTTGGGCTTTCTTCAGTGTCAAAGACCCATGCAACAAGAGCACCCCTTCGTATTATTTGTGAAGTTCTTATTTGCCCCAAAAAGAAAAAACATTCCAAGCTTGCTAGAATGTAGTCTAGATGTTGTGAAAAATACAATGATGACAAACAAGTGAAAGTAAATTAATTAATCACACAATACAAAATTAACGTGGTTCGGCAATGTGCCTACGTCCATAAATGCAGATAATTTTATTATGCTGAGAAATCACAAAATGCACTTTTAAGTTTCACTGTTCAGAACACTCATGACGTACTAAATTGTTCATTAAGTATATATTTGTAGTGTCACACGGCAAAAATCTTAATTTTTACTTTTCTTCCTTATTCCCTCAAGCGAGACTTAAGCGAATTATATGTCTGAGTTTCGTTCGAGCCACCTGTCGCGTGGACATCGAACGAACTTTTTGTCTAGGCCTATCAGCTCAAGTCTAGGCTCCATGGCTGGCTCTTTGAAAATCTGCCAAAAACCTATAACACATCTTTGTCGAGTTGGGTCGGATTATCAAATCAGGACATATATTTGCATGAAAATAAACAGGTCAATTAAGTGATTAACCATAGGCCACCAATTTACTATCGATCTAGCTTTATCATTTAGCCAGGTAAAGATGATTGAAGTGCAATGAAATATTATAACCTTTAGTGTTAAGAAGAATCCAGATAGAATCTACTTTTTGGCCTTTATTCGACCATTAATTTATTGTATGAATTGCCAAGAGTTTCACAACGTACAGGTAAATCTTTTGATGTCGTAAATGATAAAACTGAGTTATATTTTGCTGCAAGTAAACATAAACGGATAACATTTATATGGTACCGTATTCCACGTCGTCTCTGTCAGACTGTATTCGACGTGGGCTCCATAGAGGAGAAAATTCGAGGACAAATTATTGATACCTTGTACAAGCTTTCACACTAAATATATTTCAAAATTCAATGTTAGTGAATCGAAAAGAAGATCGTTTGACTGGAACATGTAAACGCGGATCGAATATGATCAATGGCTCCATTAATCTGCAGTAAGTACGTACGTACAGTGTTCTTAATTATTATAATATGTATATTTATATTATAAAGAGCTTCTCGGCTTTATATATGCTGTCATCCGAATTGTCACATATAAGAGCTAGAAATTCTTTGCCCGAACGGCATGGAATATGGATCTATAAATAATAGTTCAAAGTTCAAGCAACTCGTGTTCTCCAAGCCTGCAATATTTGTCGGTGGAAACAAGGATAAAGTTTTGTCTCAATTTTGCAATAGATGTGGATAGGTGCAATTAATCAAACTACCAGAACCACAGTTTAATTAGAAGATACCCAAGAAAGAGTCCTGAAACAAAAAAAGGGCGGGCCCATTACTAAAGAATTAACGGTTATTAGGAAACTGTGTAAGTCAATCATGAACTTGCATCAATAATTCTACTAGTGGTGTTGAATGATTGAGGTCTGGACAGAAGAAGATTGATGTAAACTTCGCAAAAGATAGTCAAAAAGAGAATAAAAAAGACTTCGTCCTTTGTTGTGTGAATGCAAGAAAACATGAGATGCGAATTAGGGTTGGAAAAATATGCTTCACAGCCCTAGTTGCCAGCTTTGGTAGTATTGCACAAGGCGACGATAAAGGCGAAAATGGTGCATCATGTATTAATTGTGACGCGACCTTTTGTATGTAACTTGTATCCGGTCATATATATTAATCAACTGCATGCGTGACTGGCTTCCAAGGGAATTGAGAAAGAGTTTCTAATATCCACCAAGCTAGCTTGTACAATTTGCACCACGCCGACCATTATGTTGTTTTGCAATGGTTAATAATGAAATTTCTAACATTGATCGATGAAGTACGTACTTTGCTTTTCTTTTTTTCCTCTCTCTCTCTCTCTGTCGGTTTCTAATTAGGGGATAATTAATTAACTATACGAATATTATATATAGGTTAAATTCTGCCCCAAGAGGCGAGCGGAGGAGGATAAAATGCTCAGGTGAAAGAGAACTTAAAGCCCAATAGATATTAATATTCATGTACAAGCTAGCAACCGGTGCTAGCTAGCTGCATGCAGTTTGAGTACTTTTGGGAAATTACGTAGAGGGAAAACATCATAGGATTGCAATAAATGTTGAGAAAAACTTTAGGAGATCAGGTCGTTCTCGATCGCATGCAGTAGTAGTCTTGACACGAGGAATCAATAAAAGGGCAGAAAATAGTAGAGCTATTAATTACGAGCAGGCGCAGCAACGAGCTAGCTGATCAATTAGGATGATTGCTCGTGATATCGATGAGATGACTCGCATGCATGCGCATAAACTTAATTTCATGTCAACTGCTACCATAGGTAAAGTTAGAAGAATCCCCATTCACAGACAAATTTTTTTAGTGGGATTGGCCATTTGAATCTTTTTCTTTTTTCCTAGCTAGCTACTTCCCCACTATCTGTCCAATAATTAACGGTACCTTTTGCACAATAGAAATGTTTCAATCACAGAAAGATTTCATAAAATTAAAATTATAAATTAACATGTTTTAATATGATATATCAAAATATAAAATTAAAAAAATACATCTAACATATTACATAAAATTATATCAATTTATAAATTTATTTTTATAAAATCTATTTATAAATATATTACATATCTTTATACAAAAATAGTAACATTTGTGATGGACCATCAGTATCCCATCCTCGGGCTTCAATTTGACAATCAGTGAACAGTTTTGAACGTGGTTCCGAACTATAATAGGAGCCCACTTGGGCCCGCCCCCATGTCTAACTAGGAGCCTACTGAGCTAGCTAGCAATCGAGACAGAGAGAGAGAGATATAGCAACGCTAATTATCACGTGCTGTTAGTTTTGTTGCGTAGGTGTCCAGCTCATAATTCATTTTCTTGTGTCAAAATCGAATATTAGTACTATATATATATACACATATATATATACATACGATCTATGTATGTGTTGGGTTCGTGGAGGAAATAAGAAATTCTTATCTGGGCCGGAGCGCAAATGCATTTTGGGCATGCAATTTATTATCTAATTATCTCGGAGCTAGCGTAGTTGCATTTGTATACATAAGCCAAATATTCAATCTAAAACATTGAAAAATACAATTACGAAACCAACCTATTTAATTAGGATATTTAAACCCAACTATAGATATTAAGTAACATGAATAAAAACATAAAAACTCCATATATCCAAAAACTATATAAAATTAAAAAAAAAAAAAAACACAAAGAAGGTAGAGTAGTCATGTTCCATATTTCTTTTGTATATAATTTTAAAGTACAAAATAGTTTGTGGGTTAAATATTTCTTTGTGCAGGTTGTTTGTTGTTATTTTCTCTTGCATTATGGCTGATGAGTTGGAAAATCTTTGTAGGAAATTATCGCTTACGGAAATGGAGGAAGAGGTTATTGGTGTCGAAGTGGATGTATTGCAAACAAACATGATTCGGGGTGAAAGGTGTTTGATTGTTCAGCTATTAATCTCTAAGTATTATAATAGAGAGGCGTATTATAATAGAGAGGCTTTCAAACAAATGTTAAGACAAGTGTGGCGCCCGAGTATGTCCATGAAATTGCAAGATTTGAGTTCATGGTTTATTATTGTTGAATTTGATGATCACAGGGACAAAGATAGGGTGTTAAGGGATGGGCCTCGGGCCTTTGATAAACAGTTGATTTTGCTGAAAGAATTTGATGGCTCCCTACAAATGCATAGTCTGCACTTAACTGAGGCGGTATTCTGGATACGTCTACATGATCTACTACTAATGGGACGGAATGAAATGGTAGGAAGGATGGTTGGTGGCGCATGTGGCAGAGTCATAGAAGTGGATTTGTCGAATTGCGAAGTTGAATGGGGTGAATTTATGCGCATCCATGTCTGTGTGGATGTGTCCAAACCTTTGCTGCGGGGAAAAAAGATTCGGCTAGGATCGAATGGTCCTTATTGGATTTGTTTTTCCTATGAACGATTACCGGATTTCTGTTATATATGCGGTAAGATTGGACATCCATATAGGGATTGTGAACAGCGAAGGAATGCTACAGAACATGGAGGAAACTTTCCTTATGGCCAATGGTTGCGGAGTGCAAGTCGTGGCAGTAAAACCTTGGATCAGGGCATCCGTCGTCCGTCGTCCACGGCGGATCCACCACACTTGGCGGTTAACAAAGATGGGAGGACTGAGAGTGGAGCAGTCACTGGGAAAGTTACTGAGGGATTGGTAACTGAAGCAACTACAATTGTATCTATTGAATCGTCATGCGTGAAGGTTACAAAGCTAAATGAGGGCCATGTCTTAGGGGAAATTGCTACTGCCACTTCCAAATCGAAAGTCATGGTAGGTGTATTGCACGAGTCAGGGAAAGGGAAAGTTGGAGCGAGGATGGTTGTTGAGGAAGATGATGTGCAAGGTGTTGTTCTTGAAAGGCTGGGCTCTTTTTCTCAATTGGGCCAGGAGCTTCATCATTCTTTGGGATCGGTTCAGGATTTTATGGCCCATGAAGTTATGGTGGAAGGTGGATCTACGGGTAGCAAATTGGGTTCGGCATGTCTGGAATTCTCAACGGGTCCATCACGTATTCAGGCTGTGGAGCTCAACGGTGCTCAAAGGAAGAAGAAAGGGGTTGTTATGAAGGCACTTCTTTCTTCTTCTTCTCATTCCTCGAGCTGTGTCAAACGACGGAGTGAGAATGGTGGTTCAGCAATGGGTGCGAAAAAGGGCAGGCTTCACCTTCAGGATGCTGTTGAGGGTGACCTCCATGAAATTCCAATTCAAGTATCGGCAGAGGCTGGATCCCAACCCTGCCGACAACCATGAAAATCTTATGTTGGAATTCCCATGGGCTTGGGAACCCACAGGGAGTTCGAGCACTTCGTGATCTGATCACAAGAGAGGATCTTGATCTTGTGTTTCTTTAGGAGACTAAGATGCATGCACAAACAATGGCCATTTGTAAATATAAATTCGACTTTATCAATTGTTTCTCTGTTGACCGTGTTGGGCGTAGTGGGGGGGGGGGGTTATCTTTGCTGTGGAAGAAGGGAATTTTTGTTTCGATTATATCTTTCTCCGAATACCATATAGATGCCTGTATTCAAGAATTTGACTTGGCTGAGTGGCGTTTTACGAGTGTTTATGGGCACCCTGATGCTAGTAGTAGATATCTTACTTGGATTCTATTGAGGACACTATGTTCTTCTGCTAGTGGTCCATGGCTAGTGGGGGGGGGGGGGGATTTCAATGAGTTATTATATTTGCATGAGAAAAGATGGGGAAGGCTACAACCCTATGCTCAACTTGAGAATTTTAGATTTGTGATGGAAGATTGTGCATTGCAAGATTTGGGCTTTCAGGGACCAAGATTTACATGGTGTAATAGAAGAAGTGGCCTACAGAGAGTTAGTGAAAGACTAGATAGGTTTGTGGGAAACCAACAATTGTGGGAAGTCTTTCCTCAAGCAAGGGTTAGGCATGGTGTTATTGCCCATTCAGATCACCTGCCAATTTTCTTTGAGACTGAGTTACCTTTAATCATGGAAAAACAACCAAAAAAATTTAGGTTTGAGGCAATATGGGTTGGAGAGGAAAAATGTGAATAGATTATTGAGAGGGAATGGGGCAGTGCTCGGAATAGTAACAAGATGGAGGATGTCTCAAAGTTGATTAAAGGATGTGGGAGGGAACTTGCAGTTTGGAATAGGTCTTCTTTTGGTTATGTGCATGAAAAATCGGCTGAAGCAAGAAGGAGACTAGAGGACCAGCAACACTCAGAAGCTATCTGTCTGGATTCAAATGGAGTTAATGAGGCAAGAAAGGAAGTTCATGTATGGCTGGAAATGGAGGAGGTGATGTGGAAACAAAGGTCTCGGGTTCAATGGCTAAAAGATGGAGACCAAAATACATGGTTTTTTCATTCACAAGCAAGCCAAAAGAGGAAAAGAAACATAATTCAGAGTTTAAAAGATGAGAGAGGAGTTTGGCTTGAGGGAGAGGAAAGGGATTCTCTTGTAACTAATTTTTTCAAAGACTTATTTGCTTCTTCTTTAAGGGTGGTCAGGATGAAGTTTTGAGATGTGTTGATCAAAGAGTCATTGCTGAAATGAATGCACAGCTTACTAGACCTTATGCTGCAGAGGAGGTTAAGTTGGCTTTGGATCAAATGCACCCAACAAAGGCTCCAGGCTCTGATGGAATGTCCGCCTTGTTCTACCAATCCTATTGGCATATTGTGGGAGATTCTGTTACTGCGGCAGTTTTGGATTCACTAAATACTGGTATGCTACCCCGAGATATTAATCATACTTTAATTAGTTTGATGGCTAAGAAAAAAGTTTGTGCGTAAGTTTCTGACTTCCGACCCATAAGTTTATGCAATGTAATTTATAAGTTGGTCTCTAAAGTCATTGTGAACAGATTGAAAGTCTTCTTGCCTACTGTTATATCAGAATCTCAGTGTGCATTTTGTGAAGGGTCGTTTGATCACTAATAATATATTGTTAGCCTATGAGTTGTTCAATTACTTGAGGACTAAAAGATATGGTCAAAAGGGGTATATGTCTCTGAAGTGAGATATGAGTAAGGCATACGATAGAGTGGAGTAGATTTTCCTGGAAAAAATAATGAAGAAAATGGGCTTTGCTAACACTTTTGTGGATTTGATTATGACTTGTGTTAAAACTGTCGATCAATGGTGCTACTCATAGTCCTATAGTTCCTAGTAGGGGACTAAGGTAAGGGGATCCACTACCCCTTACCTATTTCTTCTATGTACTGAGGGGTTAATTGCTCTTCTCAAGGGGGCTGAATGTGAGCAGTTGTTAAGAGGGATTAGAGTGTGTAGATGAGCCCCTATGATTACACACTTACTTTTTGCGGATGATGGTATCATTTTCTGCAAAGTTGATGGTGAAACTACTAGGCATCTGCAAAGTGTTTTGGACAAATATGAGGTAGCTTCTGGACAGAAAATTAATAGAGATAAAACAGCTATGGTTTTTTCAAAGAATGTAGCCGCTACTAAGCAAAGAGAGCTGCTGGATTTATGAGGGGTGAGAAGACACCAGCAATATGATACATATTTGGGTTTGCCTAATCTTGTTGGGAGGTCAAAAACCAAAGCTTTTGAAAATATTGAAAAACGAGTTTGGAATAAGCTTCAGAGTTGGAAAGAAAAACTACTCTCATAAGGAGGGAGAGAAATTCTGATTAAGGCAGTTGCCATTTCTATTTCCACTTATGCAATGAGTTGCTTCATGCTTTCGTTGAGATTATGCCATGATCTTGAATGGATAATGGCTAGATTCTGGTGGGGTCAACAAAGTGATGATAAAAAAAAAAATCCATTGGTTGAGTTGGCAAAAGCTATGTGTGTCTAAATTCAGAAGGGGGATGGGATTCAAGGAGTTGCATGCTTTTAATATGTCTCTATTAGCTAAACAAGGAAGGAGACTGTTACAGGTTGGAAATTCTTTACCGCAAAAAACTTTCAAGGCAAAATACTATCCAAATGATTCTTTTTTGGATTCAAAACTGGGAGTTAACTCTTCATATGTATGGAGGAGGATTTATGCAGGGAAGAAATGGCTTAAAGAGGAATGCAGATTCAAAATGGGGTCGGGTGAGTAGATTCGGATTTGGAAAGATCATTGGGTTCCAGGTTTCAGTATTTTACAACCTGAGATTCATGGAAATAGACAGGTGGATGTTGATAAGGATGTTACAGTTGATACTATTGTGGATCTCTCTACTAATTCATGGAAAAGACAATCTATCCGAGCTTTCTTCAATCCAATTGTGATTGATAATATCTTCAAGATCAGATTATCAGCACTGTCAGCCAATGATAGGTGGATATGAGGTGTGGAATCTAGTGGAAGGTTTTCTGTTAGGAGTGTGTATAGGCTGATTCAGTCGCAAAATGCCAACATGGGTGGTGAAAGCTCATCAATGATGCAGGATAAAAAAAAAAAAATTATGGAAGTGGTTGTGGCAGATGCAAGTACCTAGAAAAATCAAAACATTTGCTTGGAAGGCATGCAAAGATATACTTCCAACACTTACTAACCTGAGGAAGAAAAAAGTAGTGGTGGCAGATGGGTGTTGTTTTTGTAGGGAATCTGCTGAAGATGTTACTCATGCACTATTGCACTGTCCCTCTATCCAAGCAATATGGAACATGTACCTTCCCTTTCTGTAGAACTGTTTTGCGCCTATGGATTTTTTGGGTACAGTCAGATCTGTTATGCAATTTGGTACTGAATTTTATTTCACTTTGTTGTTTGTATTAAGTTGGGGTATTTGGTTTCGACGTAATAAAATGTAAATGGAACAGATGGTGTTAGACCCTATGGATAGTGCAGGCCATGCTTTATCTCTTCACAAGGCCTTTTCTGAGGTTAGAAGGGTTACCTTTGCTAATGTGAGGAACTCTTATAGATGGCAGCCTCCTCCTCCTGGGTGTTTTAAGGTCAATATTGATGGTGCAATTTTCAGTGACAAGAGAAAGGCTGGTGTTGGTGTAGTACTGAGGGATACTTATGGTGAAATAGTGATGGCAGCTACTAAAGTTGAATCTGAAGTAGAAGAGCCTGTTACAATCGAATTGCTTGCAGTTTTGAGGGGCTTACAATTATGCTTGCCTTTGGGAATACCTAATTTAGTGGTGAAGTCAGACTATTTGCCTTTAGTTTAGCAACTCCAAGCTAATGCGGGTGGAGAGGATTCCTATGCACTAGATGGAAACTTGATTACAAAGACTAGGCAATTACTATCTCGGTTCCAACAAGTTCAAGTTGTACATGTCTCTAGGTGGGGAAATGGGTTGGCCCACGCTTTGGCAAGACATGCTTGGAATGTTTGTGATATTAATGTGTGGTGGGAGCATGTTCCTGCTTTTGTTCATCAAGCCTTATGGTTTGATAAGATGTCACTGTAATGTGTTTCTAATGGAAGTTTGTTTATAAAAATAAATAAATAAATCTCCTTAATTAATAATTTGGTTCCGAAGTTCAGCTTGGTTGTGCTTGGAAAAAAGTTATCAGCTCTAAATATATATTGTATGCTAGGTTCGGATTGCGTTAAGTTCAAGTTCTATATATATATATGAGTAAAATATTGTAATCCAATCTATTTCATTAATTAAATTCGAGTCGAACCATTCATTAAATCCTAATAAATTGATTTTGTATTGATTTCATGTTGATGGTGTTATAAACTTTAAAAAGAAACTGAAAAAGCTAGAAGAAGATGCTCATGCAAACCTAAATATTGCCGACATTCTTTTGACTGATCTTCCGCATGCAGAGTCTAATTAACAGTTCATTATTGCCAATCCTCTAGCATGCAGCTTGCATCTAACCGACGTTTTCTCTTTAATTTTCTCTATCATCCTTTTAACATTATGATAGGATCGATCGGTCTCCTTTTGTGCATCGATTGATCATCCAATAGACTATAATATATACATATATATATGTGTGTGTGTGTGTGTGTGTGTAATGGATTGCTTTCAAACCACTACGACAATCTCCTTTAGTGCATGACCTTTGACACCTTAATTAATTAATATATACCTCACTTCAATATTCTCTTTTAAAAAGGCAGGCACCCAATTTAATTGTTTCGATCGATGACAATATAATTTTTATAAGTGCATAAGCCCAAGTCGTGTACTCGATCGATCTCTAGCTAATTGATCATCACGTATCAATGATCATTTGCTAAACAAGTAAAATCGGCTTAATCAATTCATGAATAATTGCATGCAGTAGATCATTAATTAATACTCGTTTGTACAGCTGCTATGCTTAATTAGTTAATTTGCTTTCATTAGTTCTTGAACCACTTTGTCGGCAAGGTATTGCTTCATGCCCCCATCTCTCCCTAGCCAAATTCATGGTATTATATAATAAGATTCTAGCAAGCAAAAAGTTTATTATAAGATAGCTCGCTCTGTACGTAAATAAGCTATCCTTTTCTTGATTCCTTATTTTCTTTTCTTTTTTATATTTATATTTAATTTACGATCGATATATAGCAACGATATATTGACATGATCAGTAGGAATCCGGTCCGGTTCTTTAAAAAATAAATGGATAAAATTCATAACAATTATTTCAGATAGTACTTTTAATTAAATAGGGACGTCATGACACGCACTCTTAAATACATGACGTACTAATTATTATTTTTACTTAAGTACTTTTGTATTAATTAATTGATTCCATTTATTACGGATTGTATCGTGTAAATTATTAATTATAATGTGAGTTATAAAATGAAGCCAATGATCAATCGGCCAATTGAACCGAAATTCAGCTTAATAGCTTTTCACATCGTGCCAAATTAAGCACGATAAAATTGTGTAATCCTATAAATAGAGAGATAGGTGATCCTTGCATATATAACAATCCCCACCAAAGAAATCTCAGGCCGGTTGGAGAATTATAAATTACTATAGCTTGATCCTTTTCCAGGCCCGAGTGCTATATATTTTCTATATAGCCAAAAAACATTGAAACATTATTACATTAAATAGTGGCCGCATGGGATTTGTTAATGGAGTATCCAAAAAGACTGCAAACTTTGCAAGATATTCTTTAACCCCATTAATTGCAACACTTAAACGCCGCCTATCCACCAGCATGACTACTCCAACTCTAGGCGTGGCTAGACACATCCGTCGACTCCAATCCAATCAAATGGATTTTGATATTAATTCCACTCGTGAGATCAGCTGCACCACCAATTTCTGCTTATACAGTACTACAATAGGAATCAATATCCCGGTTGGGCAGCCGAGGAGGGTCGTCCATACATGTAGAAGCCCTGGCTTTAATGGCCCTCCATGCCGCAGAAAGATTAATGATCATGCAGGTCATGTGATCGCATGGCTCTTTCAAAGTATTTCAAAGGCCTTTTTCACATCCCTAGAGCGGTGCTCCTGCTTTAATATTGACACAATTGAAGATTCTGATGATTCTGGTCAATATTACTCACGACTGGTAAATTGCTAGGATGTGCGCGCGCTCAATTCATTTAATTGCTCAAATACTTTCAGATCAGACTGGCCGGCCGCCTGCAGTACCATAATAATTACATGCATGATATGAATTTCATTATTTAAGTATTGATTTATTAGCAAATTTGTTGTAAAGACATTAATAATATATATATATATATATATATATGTATAGAATAATGATATTCATGATGATCATACATGAATTAATATTTAGTTCACAACTAACGTAACTCAATATTGATCATGTGATCACAGCTTACCGCCACTTCATAAAAACTATATATAAAATGAGTTTTATTTAAATTTTAGATTTTAGTACTCAACCATGCAAGTATCTTCTAATTAGAGCCAAATTGTAAGAAGAGTTTTGAAAAAAAAATTGAATGCACATTGACGATCGCGACTTTGTTGTATTATCAACTACTTTTGATCAGTGCGGAATTAGATAGATACCAATATCCACTAGCTAGCTAGCCTGCTTTGGTTTTTCCAAGTGTTTTTTCACCGGATAGCTAGCCAGGTTTCTTGACATATATCATGAATCTTCAAAAGAAAAATTGTATTGCTTGCTGAATCGGGGCTTTGAATTTCAAGATGGGGAGTAAAAGTAGCAGGCGGCATCGCTTTGAAATGATTGCAGATTTCTTAATTAATCACAGTACTACTATATATAGCTGGCTGATCATACCAAAACAAGTGCTTTGATAGTAATCTCTAGCTAGCTAGCTGGGAAAATACTATTTGGCAACGTCTTTTCTAACTATTTTTTTTCATCTTCAACAGTATATATTTTTCTATTGGCTCGACAAACACCAATAAAAGTCATGATGTGAAGTAAGGGATTTAAATATTGAATTGAGTTCAGTATTTTATTAATAATAATGAATTTGAATAATAGAGAGAGTTATGTGGGATCTATCTAAATTGAATTTAATGTATGTTTAAAAATTAAGATGAATTTAATACTTTTTATGTAAAGTTAAAAAAAATTATGAATCTCATATATAAAGATGTGTTAAGTTAAAAAATGTTATGAATATCACGTGCAAAGAAGTTTTGAGTTGAAATAAATTTAATAATTTGAGAGTACTTGTGTGTTTAGATGTTAGACTCAATTTAAAATTAAATTCAGTTCAACTGAGTCTTGTAACTAAACACAACCTTAAACTTGCATTTTCCAAATTATCCTGGTGAAAATTGAGGACGTGGAAGAAATTAGAAATTTATGCTAGCTACAGGCCCCGCTCGGTGCTCACCCTAGAATATTGATCCCATTAATCGGAAGAAATATCCAGTTAATATATATATATATATATTAGATAATCACGAAAAATATAACACATTAAGAGGACTGTACGTCAATGGTAAAATCTTGGATGATAAAAAAACATTTTGCAACATGAATTAATCTTTCTGATTGTGGAATTACCGGCCGGAATATCTACCGGACTTTGACCGGTGCGATCTGGCCCACCTTTAAAACTCTCATGCATGCGACTTCTATTTGTTTTTTTTTTTTTTTTTGTCATTCCGGCCACCTAGCTGCCTTCTTCGATCCTTAACCTTTTTTTTCTTCTTTTCCATTAATCTAGATGGGATGGGATTGTCCCACATCACCCAATCAGATCCATTTTATATATGTATGGATGTTGGCATGCTGATCAAAGAAAAGAATTGATCAAAAGAAAAGGGAATATATATACATGCATGATGATCCTGAATCCATAACAGTGAAGAACTGTTGTCCGTAAAACATTTTCCATCTTAGACGAAAGAAAGTTTTCTTGCTCTGGATAAAACATTATCCCTCGTCCTAATTTCACTTTTTAATTTGGGTCATTGTCTGCAAAAAACTAATGGACATCTGGAATGCACCATGACTTTAATTTTATCTAGCGTATGGCTGATAAACATGAACCATATATATTTTCCTTTTCGTCACAGTTCATAACATGAGCAGCCTAATTTATTGTCTGCATGACAAATGTCTATGCTCTCTCCGGCAATTTTAGCATAGTGGATTAGTGGGGCTGGAAAGACTGAACAAAATGAACCCTTGCTTCAACTTGAGGATAAGAATTAAACACGTAACCAGAAGACAAAGGAATATATATATATATATATATATATATATATATATATATAAGTCTAATTACTTAGCATGACTGTCAAACAAAGTATGTATTAATTAAACTTTTAGAAACGATGAGACACAAGTTGCGTACATGCAATAATATAATTAAAATTCAAGTACTTGAGGCAAAAGGTACTCTAAACGCATTCCCTTGTTATGAAACATTAATTAATCGATACTAGGAAAGTTATATACAAGGAAAATATGAGATGGGGAAATAAGAAACTGCAGTAAATAGACCAGTACTTGGATGCTTTTAAAGTGGTTTGAACAGAGTTTTGAGTTGCCGCAGAAAACTTTTTTTTTTTTTTTTTCTTTTTGCATGTGGCGTGTTTGGTCCTCCACCACCTAGCTGCATGCTTATTGCTTGAGCAGCAAAATTAATGGATATATACGTGAAGACTCTAGGCATCTAGCCGCACGATGGACCATTTAAATGCATATATACATATGCAGGCCGCTCGATCTATAAATCAACGAGGGTTGCGTGGGGGGCGGTTTACGGCCACTTTCGACATATACTTTTACCAATTTTGACAGGTTCGTGAACATCAGTACTCATCATGTAGTGCCCATACATGGCTGATTTCTTTCAACATTTTCCCCACGTGTTTGGATTGACAAGGTCGCCAAGTACTCTGCAAAAGGAAATTAAAGCAGGTTCTGCCTAGATAGCCTTGAAATCTCTCTTCTTTTTTTTTCTCAGATTTTTAAAATCTGTCTTCCTGCCTTTTCCTGTATGCTGTATACATATCGCCCTTCCTCCTCACGATTGGGATGGATGTTGATGAACTCTTGCCAAAAGTAAAGCAGTCACATATATATATATATAGACACTAGCATGGGACTACGTGCAAGGCACGTATGCCCCTTTACTAGCGTCTGGTTGATGAAAAAAAAAGTCTTAAATTTTTTTTATAAAAACATATAATAGTAACAATTCATTAAATAAAACCTCTTTAAAAATAGATTTTGAACAACACCTAATTAAAAACAGCTTCTAAAAATTCAAAGAGCTTTAACTGAAAAGGAAGACGAAGAAAACTCATACCCACGCAACGGCGAGATTCACAAGTAAGAAGAGAAATTTCAACTCTAAAGAAGCCAGAAATTTGTATGAGAAAGTGATGAGTAAAAGATATTGAAAACGTGAGAAAGTGAAAGAAAAGAGATTTCAACCAACTTTTAGATAAGAAGAAAGCTATAAAGAGACAAGTGAAACTCCGTAAAAATACACTTTACATAGTCGGTGAGGGAAAGAAAAATACAAAAGGATGAAAATTTGAGAAAACAAACGGCAAAATTGGACGAAAAAATACTATTCATCTTCTACAAAGCATTCAAGGGTATAAGTGGAATAAAAAGTGTCAAACAAAAATGCTATTCATTCCTATTCATATACCTATAGGTGCTTTTAATATATAAGGGATATATATCTTCGTATATCTTAAAAGCATGTATAACGTGAACAGTAATGAACAGTGATTACTGTTCACGTTAAATATATATATACGCTCTCACTTACAAGACACCAATCATAAAGGCTTGTACGTTCAGATTGAATTATTTGTTGTAAGGCGATCAAATGATCCCACCATCACGTGTTCAAGTCCTATATATTTCATGTACTTTCTTTTGTTTTTTATGCTTTAATCTGTGTTTATGTTGGGTAGATCTTTATAGTTAATTTCTCCTTTAACTTAAAAGTGGCTATAATGTGAACAGTAATAAACAGTGATTATTATTCATGTTGAAGTGTAATAACAGTGATTAGTGTTCACGATAAAAGCAACAGTATTAAACAGTGATTACTGTTTGCGTTAAAAGCCAATAATGAACAGTGATTGAAAAAAATTAAGATTTGAAACTTTAAATCTCAACCCTTCATCTTGAATCTTCAGAATTAATCTAACAGTAGAGGTTAAAACATTAAAAATAAACAAACTTAAAATAGATAATTAAAATATAAATTCAACCTTAATTTATTAACCTTTTATCATTAAATAAAAAATAGAGTTTTGTTAAATATTTTTAAGAGAATAAAATCATATAAATAATTAGAGTTTTTAATATAATTTAAATCTCATAATATTTTTAATTAACTAAAATCATTTAGATAAAATGATCTTTTTAGTGCTCCCTGAGTCATTGAGTAGTGTGGTTAAATTCTATAATTCATATATTTTATTAAGAAAACTATTGCTAGAATATCTAAAATCTTTTAATTTTCATGTTACTCGTATTACTGTAACATTTTATTATCATTATGATGCTTGTTAAAATTTATTTTTCTACTCATGTACATTAAATTATTGACTAATTAATTTTATTAAAAAATATATATTATTTTTACATTTTGTGAATATTACTCATTAAGAAAACGTGCATTGCACGTCACAGCTGAAGGAGGATGGAGTGTGGGAGAAGAATCGAGCCAGAGGAGAGAGAAAGAAAGTAAGGAAAAAAATCACTATAATATTTATCACTATTATATATAAATAAAAAATAAAATCACTATAATATTTATCACAATTATATATAAAAATAAAATAAAATCATTAAAATATTTATCACTATTATGTAAAAAGTAGATTCTTTAAAGTAGATCTCAAATATATCAAATTTTTTTAAAGATATTGTGTAAATTTTACACACTTTAAAATTATATAAATAATTTCTCTTGTTAAAATTTATATATAAATAATTTCTCTTATTAAAACACTGATTTAAACAAATTTAAAATTTAAATAATTAAAATATAAATAACATATCATACATAAACTATCAAATTTAATTTATAAAATACTAATCTTTCATCAGTAAATAAATAATGAAATTTTATTAAATATTTTTAAAAAATTAATCTCAACCCTTTATTTTAAGTCCTTAAATTTGATCTAATAATAGAAATTTAAACACTAATTTAAACTAATTTAAAATTTAAATAATTAATATTTAAAGTTACACTTTATTTTTTTCTTCAATTTGGCAGATGTGGCCACTGCTAGTTAGCTATAATGTGCGTGTGTTTTGAAGCAAACAGCCCGAAACTGTACGTCTCTTTATTAATCATGTATCTGTCTCTCCAACTCCAAGACGAGGCAAAATTAAACTTGTTTAATTATTAATCCTTCACATGAGGCCTACAGCTCCCAATTAGTCCCAAGTTGTCAAAATTGTAATCTTGTATGTCTGAAACTTACTTTTTACAATGAAATTAAAAATATGCAAAATAAATAGATAGTTATCTATAGGCGTAACTGATCAAGTATGGAAATAACTACAATTTGATGACTAATGTCCTAAAATCAAGAGGATGCTAATTTTGTGTAATTGGGATTTTGTCAATTCTCCCTCTCAAGTTGGTGCATGGATATCCATAATGCTCAACTTGCATAAAAAATAATGAAAAAGGTTCCGTCTCAATGTTTTGGTGAAGATTTCGACAACTTGCTCATAAGAGGAGGTGTGAATGGTTGCAAGGAGTCATGTCTGAATTTTATCATATACAATGTAGCAATCAATCTCAATATGTTTGGTGCGCTTATGGAATACAGTATTATGAGCGATGTGAAGAGTAAATTGATTGTCACAATAAAGACTGATAGACTCAAAATGAGAAACATCAAGATCAATGAGGAGCTGCTTTAACCAAGTGAGTTCGCAAGTGGTGACAGTCATGGCGCGATATCCAGCTTCAGCAGAGGAACGTGCCACTGTCGTCTGTTTTTTTGTTCGCTAAGAAATGGGGCTCATGCCAAGCTGAATGAAGTAGTCTATAGTGGACCGACAAGTGGTGGGGTAACTGGCCCAATCTGAATCCGTGTAAGCAGTAACATACAATTGCCAGATGAAGAAAAAAAAAATGCCTTGACCTTGACTGCCTTTGAGATAGCGAAAAACATGAGTGGCAGCTTGCCTGTGGGGAACACAGTGTGATAGTTAGGTAGATGAGGCGCCCAACCACTCATCGATAGGCACAAGGGTCGATGAGGAGAGTGCCATCACGATCTGTGAGCTTCAAGTCTTGTCCATGGGAAAGTGAGCGATCTGAGTACCAAGTTGGCCGCTATCAGACAAGATATCAAGTGCATACTTGTGTTGATTTAGGAAGATGCCTTTTTGGGAACAAAAAACTTCGAGATCAAGAAAATATTTGACGGAACCGAGATCTTTTGTTTTGATGTGTGTAGAGAGAATGCTCTTGAAAATCTCGATATGAGAGATGTCGTTGCCAACAATTAAGATGTCATCAACATAAACAAGAATAACATTGATACTGGTGTGGGTGACAAGAGTAAATAAAGAATTATCTGCCTAAGACTGATGAAAACCTGCATCAAGAAGCACGGTGTCTAGTTTAAAAAATCAGTTGCGGGCAGTTTGCTTGAGGCCATATATAGATTTCCAGAGCCGATAAACACGAGTCTCTCCCTTAGGGTAATATCCGGACGGTGTGGTCATATAAACTTCTTCATCAAGATCATCGTGCAGAAAAATATTGTTGACGTTGAGTTGATGAATAATCAAATTTTTTGTGGCAGTGATTGCTAGTAAGCAGTGGTCATTTTGGCAACTGGAGCAAATATCTCATGATAGTCAAGGCCTTCAATCTAAGTGTAACCCTTGGCAACTAGCTGAGTTTTGTACCTCTCGATAGAGCCGTCGGCCTTGAGCTTAGTTTTGAAAAGTCATTTACAGCCAATGAGTTTCTTACCAGGAGGAAGTGGCTCTTGAGTCCAGGTGGAATTATCATCTAATGCATGAATCTTAGCGGACATTGTTTCGCGCCAATGAGAGTGGTGATTGGCAGTATAATAACGTGAAAGTTCAACAGATGTGGTGAGAGCAGTTAAAAAGGCAAGGTGAGAAGGTGAGGATTGAGGCAGCCAGTGAGGATGCAGTGGACTCCGTATGTATGGTCGGGCAAACGTAATCCTGAAGATATGCTGGTCGAGTAGTGGTGAGATGAGGGCGAAGAGAGAGGGAAGATGGCAGAGGAAGAGGTGGGTCGGGATTATTAACGGAGACAGGAGGAGGAGAAGATGGTGGTAATATGGGCTTAGGGACAAGAAGAGGAAGACCAGGAAGAGATGTATCGGGAAGAGCATAAGTGTTCTGGAAGGGAAATTTTTGTTCATAAAAAGTGACATCACGAGAATAGAAGATGACTTGGGTATCGAGGTTGTAAAGCTTGTATGCTTTATGAGTACTTGGATATCCAAGAAAGACACATTTAGATGCACGAGGAGAAAATTTGTCGCTGGAAGCATGGAGGGTTTGAGCATAAAAAAGACATCCGAACACGTGTAAATGAGTGTAGTTTGGCAGGGTATCAAAGAGAAATTCAAAAGGGGATTTATTTTGAAAAATATGGCTTGAGGTGTGGTTAATGAAATAAGCTGAGGTGAGAACACAGTCACCCCAAAATTGTAAGGGAAAGTGTGCTTGCAAGCAGAGCCTACAGACGACATTCAATAGGTGCCAATGTCTGTGCTCCGCAACACCATTTTATTGTGAAGTTTCAACATAAGTACGTTCGTGAATAATGCCGTGGTCATAGAGATAATTTTGAAATTTATGGGAAAGAAATTATTGTCCATTATCAGTTCTTATTATTTTAATTATGGTGTTGAACTGATTTTGGATAAGTGCAAAAAGATGCATGAAATGAGTATAAGCTTCAGATTTATATCACATGAGATAGATTCAAGTGGTGCGTGAAAATTCATCAACTATTGTAAGAAAGTAATGAGCACCACAAACTGAAGAAGTATGATGACCACCCTATATATCACAAAAAATGCGATTAAATGTAAAAGTAATTTTATTAGCATTTGAATGAAAAGGAAGTCTAGTGTGCATAGAATGAACACAAATATCACAATCAGAAATAACACAGGGATTATTAGTGAAAATACTAAGAATATTTAAATAGGAAGGATGACCTAGGCGTTGGTGATATAAGATCTTATTAGCAATAGTCTGAGTAGAAAATGCCGTAATTGGTTGGGGCCAATACACATAAAGTCCATTGCAAAGCTCACCCACTTCAATCAACCTCGTCGATTGTGGTTCTTGAAAAAAATAATTAGTAGAAGAAAAAAAAACGAGGCATGAATTATTAGTGGTGAGCCGAGGGATAGAAAGGAGATTAAAATTAAACTAAGTGACGAAAAAGACATTGTCTAAAACAAGGGTTTTGGTCAAAGGGCATATGCCGACCCCTTCATTTGAAGGTTATGACTTGTGGGTAGACAAACATGCTAGAGAGGGAGAAATGAGCTGGGAGAAGAGATTTCGGTCATGGCACATGTGGTGGCTAACTCCACTGTCAACAACCCATGTTCGACATCTATCAAAAGGGAGGGTGGAAGAAACGTTACCCACAAAATTTGCAGAGGGGGCTTTTGGGTTGAGCAAGTTCAAGAGCTTTTGGTAGAGATCGATCGGGTGAGAGACCAAGCACTGGCAACGAGGTGTTGGCGGCAACCCAATGGGTGGTTTGCCGAGAAGAAAAGACTTTGGTTTCACGCGAGAGTCATGGCCTGGAGGGTAGCCCACAACCCGCCAGCAACAGTCGCTCGTGTGGCCTTGGCATCCACATTCTATGCATTTGAAGGGACGTTTCTGGGAATGAGTAGACGACAAAAATGGGGTCATTCGACGAAGGTGGTCGAAGTTGAAGAAGCCTTTGTTGTTCCTCTTGAAAAAGAATTCAAAAAATTTTTGTGATGGGGGAAGGGGCTCCATGGCCAAAATTTGGGTTCTGAGTTTGGAGAAGGAGTCGTTGAGATCAAGTAGGAACTGGAAAAGCAGTTCATTCTCTGCATCTTGTTGTAATTCTTTAAGATCACTTTTCTTTTGTAAGTGACTTAGTTCATCCCAGATTTGTTTAATATGGTTGTAGTACTCATGGAAGGAATGAGTGTTTTGGTGTAGGGATAAGAGTTCTTGTTTGAGGTGGTAGATTTGAGCATTGTTCCCATGACAGAGACGGAATTAGAGGTCGAGCCACACTTTGTGAGGGTCGGTATGAAATTCGAGAGAATTGGCGATAAAGGGACTGATGGAGTTGATAAGCCATGCAAGGACCATATCCTTGGTTTGATTCCATTGGGTATAATCTGGTGAATTGGTGTCGGGTGGGGGAAGAGTGCCATCAACAAAGTTGAGTTTGTTTTTGGCATTTAGAGCACGGGTCATGGCTTTTTGCCATTTGGGAAAGTTATCTCGTGTAAGGAGACCAGAGACGAGAATTATACTAGGGGAATCTGAAGGGTGAGGGAGGTAAGGGAAGAATGAGGGTTGGAAGGGTTAGCCATGGAGACCTTGGAAGAGGGGATCGTTAGGCTGATACCATGTCAAAATTGTAATCTTGAATTTTTGAAACTTGCTTTTTATAATTGAAGAATATGTAAAATAAATAGATATAAGGTCTATGCTATCTATGGTAAGTATAAAAATAATTACAGTTTGATGACTAATGTCCTAAAATCAAGACGATGCTAATTTTGTGGTGATTTTGTGTAATTGGGATTCTGTCCTCTAGCTAGCGTGGTGCAAACCTCTTTGCACAACCAAGACTTTAGCTAGCTCTCAGGGCAAAGGTTATATATATGTATAGAATTTTGTTACAAATTAGTCACTGTATACATCACGCACCCCATACTCATAACTTTTCATAGAGTGTATAAGTGTTTTTTATAAGATGTACGTGTATTTTTTATAGGATGTATATGTGTTTTTTATAGGGTGTGAGTGTGAGATATTTTCATATGTATATATAGGATGGTGAATAGTGACTGATGAAAAAAAAATTTTATATGTATATATAGAATTGTGAATAGTAATTGATGAAATAATTTTTCATATGTATGTATGGAAGTTGCAGGTCTGCTATGTATAAGGAACATTCGACCATTTTCATAATAATAAAGGTCCATCGTAAAACTAATTAATTGTAGCTAGCACGAGTGGATCTGTCATCAGTGCATAAGCTAGCAATTAGTGTAAAAGTTAAAAGCTAACGATCGAGGAACGTACATGCTTGTCTAAACAATTAACCAAATTAATTAGCTCGCCGACAACGTCTAAAGATTAATGGTCTATACTACTTCCTAGCTAGCTGATTTATATAGCTTGTCGATCGAGAAAATCTTTACTAAAGAAAGACGAAAATTGAAAATAAAAGAAGCAATGCATGCATCATGATAATCCTTTTGCCCATGTTTCGTGATTAGAGCACAAGTACTTTTAGATATCGGCCTCATGCATGCAGCAGCAACATTAACGTAAAGATGATTCTATATATATATATATATATATGAACCTATTTAACAAAAAAATAATAATAATTGCAAATTAATGGGTCGTCATCTATAGTAATTCACGAGTATTGAGCTTATTATATATTATATTATATGTAGCTAGCTGATGAGCTGATCTCATGTCATGCATATATACTTGTAATCAGCCGATCGAGCCCCTCAGATATTCATGGGCCTAGCTAATTGCTGCTCCTCGCTCACCCGTATATACCCACGACTTCCTCTCAACTCCACGTCAACAACCTTCCACGCATTGGCTCCTCGTACGTGCTTCCAATTGGATTCCAACACGCGGCCAGAGTGGATCCCAGCTAGATTATTTCTTCGTGACTAAGCATAAGAACCAGTCTTTTTCCTGTAGGGGACCCATTTGGCTTATGTCACCCACCCAAATGTACCCTTTAATAAAAGTATGAACCCCACCATAGTGCCACCTGACTCAAAAGTTATTCCATTTCCATCTACGCATACACGTTACACATACATCTACAGTCTTCCCTTGTTCTCTGACGAGATTACCCCCACTTGTACCCTTGTAATTACTCCTTCCTCTGGCCCATAAATATCCGTCCCCTACGCTGCATTTCTTCCCTTTCTCCCTCTCTCCTCCCTCCTCTCTCTATTTCGGAAAGTTTTGCCCTTAATTCCTGCCATGTTGTCCGCTTATAGGCCTGGCTTTCCGTCCGATACTATGTTTGGAAACCCTTTTCCGGCTTTTGATCCCGGCTTTATGCCCTTGGACTGCCCGGAATACTTTCCACCCGTCCAATCCCCTAAACCTTTTTTTTCAAATTCCGGCCCCGATGCTTTAATCCAAACATGCACAGGGGAGCCGGATGCGTTTCAGTTCCCCAAACCGGTTATTTCTTGTTCCGTTTCTTACGAACCGGACCGAGACCAAAACCCGAGTCATGTCAATTCAAATTCCGGTTCTGACGAGCCGAAACGGAAGAGAGAGGAATCCGAATCCCCGTTGGACGACCGGAGACAGAGGAGGATGATATCGAACCGGGAATCGGCCAGGAGGTCACGCATGCGTAAACAGAAGCACTTAGAAAACCTAAGGAATCAGGTGAACAAGTTTAGGATTGAAAACCGAGGCCTTTCGAACCGGTTGCGCTGCGTTTTGTACCACTGTCACCGCGTGCAAACAGAGAACAATCAGCTCCAATCTGAATATGACATGCTCCGACACAAACTCTCAGAGATAGGTCAAATTTTGGCGTACCGGCGACTGCAACAATTCACTGCTGCATGGCAATGCAATACCGTTACGCCCGAACAAACCCCGCCATTGGTTACATAATCTGAACTATAATGATAATAATCTTAAAAACGAGAATGAAGAGCTAGTCCTCTCCTGATCTCTCTCTCTCTCTCTCTCTCTCTCTCTCTCTGTATATCGATTTAAAAGCTGCTAAAGTAATTAATGGCGGAGGGGTAGTCGGGGATTTTTGGAAAATGTCAAGTTTCTTTGAAAACTAGGGTCATTATATAAATTTATATATCGTGTACGTACAAAAAAACTTTTAGTTAATCAGTGTTTGGTTTATTAAAGCATATATTCTATTTTCTTGCTGTCTTGTCGTAGTTTTTTCTCCTTCAAAACAAAAACGAAAGCCGTGTACATTAGGTTCCATGTCCATCGGAATTTTCAATCTGCCTTTTTGTTTTGTTTTTGGAAAATCTTAGCCTCATATATACTTATGGTGCGGATGCAGTCGCGGAAACATAATATTATACGAAAATTCTGCCAAATTTTAATTTAACTTCGAGTGATCACTTCACAAGTGCTTTTCAGAATTTATTTATTTATTTTAATACAAGCAATCACGAACGCAGCAAAAAAGAAAACTCATCGCTAAGTACATGATTGAAACCCGGAAATGTCCGATATATCCAATATTACCAAGTGATCTAGCAGAGAGGTTATAAGGTATATATATACATTAAATAATTGAATCATGATAATCTCCAAAGGGATAAATTAACTGTCCTTTAAATACGTACACATGACATATGTACCCAACAAACAATTAATATATAAATATATGTATATTAATTGGAGTGCATTTATATACATATATATATATATATATGCCAAAACCAAGAGTCAAGCAATGATTCTCGTGTATTATTATACATGACTATTGTTTAAGTACGTACTGTGATTCCACCGGCCTTTTGCATGTATAAAAGAACAGATATGAGCCAATGATTTGACTGACATTATACCTGCAGGAATAATTTATGAGGGTAAATTGATGATAATACATGCATCCATTGAAAATAGAGTAATGTAATATGACGCAAGTATTTTACAGTCTTTTAAAAAAATAAAATCTATTATTAAAAAATTATTATTTTATGTAAATTTTGTATTTATTCATTTTTTTTAAATAATAATACAATATTTATATACTTATAACTGTAACTATTATTTTTTATCAATATAATACTAATTAAAATGAGGGAGGTGGAACAATGATTTTACCCAGCTCCCAACTCCCAATTAGTAAAGATTGAAATCTCGTAAAAAGTAGTTGTACAAAACTAGTTCATTATATAATTATAACACTTAGAAGAATCCTGATGATCTCATATCATCATCAGGTTAAAAGTAGGTACAAATAATAATAACCAGTACTGCGTACAGCTATTTACTAGTCTTATATATAAATTACTTGAAAATACCCACTCCATATATATATATATAACTCTGATCCATCATCTTGATTTAATAATTAATCACCCAGAAAAGTTAAATAATGATCGAAAACATGCATTAATTTAATTCAAGTCATGGTCAGGGCAGAGAATATGTTGCTTTCCAAGCCAACCTCTCTTGTCAAGCAAGTTACTTTCACCCACACCTTTTCTTTACTATAGTTAAATAGTTTTTGAATTTCCTTTTTCCTAAACTTGACAGTTTTTTGGATTAAGTGACATTATTTAGGGAGATGGGAACTTTAATATATACTAATAAAGAGTGATTAATGACTTTATTCATACTTAAATTGAGCAAATGAGGGGCTACACATGCTCCTGCATAAATGTAATCCAATACGCTCGTAAGAGAGATGCGCTCGTCACCCTCATTTTAATTAATTGCCCTTAAATAAAAGTTACTTTTTAATATATTTTATATATATACACGACCAAGATTAATGTATATATTTTGAAATCTCAAGCTTTTGTTTAATTCATAAGATTATAATTTTGGTGAGCAACCGAAATGGCATTATGTTATGGTGCAATATTAATGGATATTTCCCACCAATTACGTACATTATTAAATATGTGCCACTAAGTAGTACTCTAGTAGCGTAACAACAAGAAATAAAATAAACAATAATTAAAAAAAAAAAAAAAAACTAGTGCAGTAGTACGTACGTACTTGATGATCATACACTTATAAATTTGCCCAGTAACAAAGAATTAAAAACGGAGCTTTCTAATTTATATGTTTATGACAAAAAATCGATGCCTATCAATAAGTACATATACTGAGGTTTAGAATATAGAATGGTGCTTCATATATATATATATATATATATATATATATATATATACACACATACATATTCTCGTGCTTGATCGATGTCGATGAGATCTTGTATGCATTTGTAGGTTTTTGGCTTATACAGGTAACAAAAGATGGAATATTGATTAATATGATGAGACAGACCAACCATCAAATCTCGTTTAACTTTTTTAAAAAAAATAAAAAATAAAGGAACAAAGAAAAATAAAGGGGAAAACTGAATGAAGCTGCTCTATCCCGGAATTAATTAAATTGATCCAGGCCATTATAAAGAAAAAATGGGTAAAATGCAAAACATTTCTTAAAGCAGCATTTTGAACCTTTCTAACTGGGAGATGAAAAGGTGATCAGGAGGGGTTGGTCCAGTTCCTTCAAGTGGGGGTAGGTATCTATGGATGGAAACCCATATCGACTCGCTTTGAAAAGGATCGTCTGTTGAAGGAGACTATATATTTATATAATATATATGAAGTTGTCAATCACTGTCTCTGTCCTTTATGTTTTTTTTCTTTTAGCTAGCTAGCATTGTCTCTTCCTTTCTTCATTCATAAGTTATAAAGACGACAACTTTAAATTGTTTCTCTGATAAAAAGGAAATAGACAAGTGGCACATGGGCACTCATTGGTGTCCATGTCTGGACTGCATGCCAAGCTCTCCTGTCTGTAGATATTCTATTTCTACCTGCAGCAGATTTATAAGTTCGTTGTTTGTAATTATATAGTAGTCCTAGCTAAATGAAGAAGATCCAAGATTGATTTCATGATGGCCGGCGAGTGCATGGCCCAGAAGCACAGTACTGCATAATCTATCCGGGGCCCTCTCGGGATCGATGTTGGGGTCCTCCATCTCTGATGTATGGATCTCCTCTCCCAGTTTGCCACTATATTTAATTAAGTCGCCTATTGCAAGTTGACGTAATTATCAATCACTAAAAGTAGGACTAGTCTCAAAGTTGTAAGTTCACTTTGCAACGTTGGTATTGCTCAAGACTAATGACAAGTTATGTTTATATAATTACCTATTTTAAAAAGTACTCCTTTCTTGAGCACTGATGTAGGCAAGGAAAGCTAGCAAGATATGTAAGTACAACACCAATGATTCAAGTAGGTGCGCAGTAGATAGGCGTGCTAATTCCATTCCAAGAAAAATTAACATTTAGGAGGAGTTCTTCGTAATAAAAATGATTATTTATAAAGATAATAGACTCATTTTTATACAAAATAATTATTTTAACTGAAAATAATTAAGTAAATAAACATTTTTATTGTATTGTTTAATTAAATAGATCACCCAAAAATAGTGATTAACTATATATTATATTATATTATATTATATACATGTACATGATCATTTCCCTCAACATTTTAATTTGTATATATATATATATATAAACACATGATCGTTTCCCTCAATAATAGGAATTTATATATGTACACACATACTAGCAGTGGTTTAATGTGCAAAGCACGTTTGCCACATTTGCCTAATTGGAAGAAAAATAAAATTTTTGAAAATAATGTGTCTAAACAACAAATAAAGTGACTCCTTACATGCAGCACAGAATCTTGAATAATTGAATTAATTGTTAGTTCACAATCATCAAGATTGTGTGAGTACATAAGATTGATTAGTAAATAGTCTAATGCATAGAAGCATAAAACCAAATATAAGCAAGCATCTATGAATTTTCATATTTCTCTACTTTAACAAGAAGAGTTTGTTCCAATCGCAGTATCTCTAAACATTTCCTTTTGATTGATTATCTGTATGTGAAAGATCAATCACAGATTCACGATCACGTGTTAAAGCTTTGCATGGAAGTTCCAGCTCTACAAATTAACCATATTTGACAGTAGAGATCAATGCATGCATGTCATGTTACCTCCAACTCTGTAGAAGATGTAGTGAACTCGTATGAAGCAAATCCACCCTCCCTGTTTCTGCATTTTCAAGAAAATAGAAAATATACTCAAATTATGACAAGAGAAGATACTTTCCAAAATTTGGTCGCATGAACAAAAAAATTATCTCATGTTTAATAAAAATTCAACAACACTACTCGATAACTCAGGGAGCACTGAAAAAATACAAAAAATTTTATTCCTATGTTGCTCTCACATTCTTTCAACATTAAAGTAAGCATCTTATATTTTGGAAGTCCCAAAAATATTATAATTGTAGAAAATCATTTTATCTAAATGATTTTAATTAATTAAGAATATTATGAGATTTGAATTATGTTAAAAATTTTAATTATTTAGATGGTTTTACTCTCTTAAAAATATTTAGCAAAACTTCATCATTTATTTAATGATGAAATATTAGTATTTTATAAATTAAAGTTGATTTTAAATGTATGATATGATATTTATATTTTAATTATCTATTTTAAGTTAGTTTATTTTCAATATTTTAACCTCTACCTTTGAATCAAATCTAGAAACTCAAGATGAAGGGTTGAGATTTAAAGACCCAAACCCTAACTTTTCCTCTCACTTTTCCCTCTTCTCTCTCTCTCCTCCCTCCCTCCAGTCGCACGCCCCCTCTCCCTCTCGATCTCTCTTCTCCTCGGCTACTCCTAGCGCCTGTTGGCCGTTGTTGTCATGCCACCACCATGGGCAGTCACCGATGACCTTCCTCACCCCGATCTCCTCCCCACAGACCTCTCTCTCTCTCTACTCGCAAAAGGCCGAAGGCCGAAGGCCGTAGCCCTCTCTCTTCCTCTCCCTTTGATTTTCCTCCACCGCGCTACCGTGAGTAGCTACTCTCACGAGCTTCGAAGGCCACCTCTTCCCCATAATGCAGCTCCCTGAATTGCCTCCCTCTCTCACGAAGCCTTTCTCTATCTCATAGGTTCTTACCGTCGCACGACCTAAATTCACCACCTACAGCTCAAGACGCCACCAACAGCCCTCCACGGCACCTTCCCTACTCCTTCATGCTCAGCCGAGCCTCTACCTCTCCCTTGCCTGTTGTAACCCACAGCCCAACCCTTGGTACCCTAGTGCTGTTATGCTCCTCCCCTTATTGCCACCACAGGGTCACCACGAGAATTTATGTGTGGTCTGAAATTCTTCAAAACCAGATAGACAAAAAAGTAATAAGACAAGCAGGACAGGGCCATAAATGGAAAAAGTGGGATAAAAAATGTCAAATACGAATTACTATTCATTCATGCTTATTTCATATAGACACTTTTAAGATATAAGGGAGATTTATATATATATATATATATATATATATATTCTTTTGATACTAATGCATGATGGGGCTTTAATCAATAGAGAGAGAGAAAGAGATGATTGGTGTTGGTGTTGGTGTTGGTGCTTTTATTTATAAAAGAATTTCACGCTATCTTTTGTGATTTTTTTTTTTTTTAAAAATTTTTTGTTAGTCTAGGAGGTGGGTCGAACCCAAGACTTCTATTTTAAAAGTTTGGGTGTTATGTCATCAGGCCATATGCAATCTTCTGCGACTTGTCTGATTATAACTCCTTTGGGCGCTGGATATTCTTTGCACTTCTGATCGATGCGAACAGACAAAAAAGAAAAAAAAAACACACACATACAGAGAGAGGGAGGGAATAATAATCTATAAATTATATCTTGAAAAATTACGGAAATTAAACAACCAACAATCAAGTAAACTAACGCACTTGTTGAGAGAAAAAAAATGGTAAACTAACGTACTTAATTACCCAGAATCTACTTTAACTAATGGCCGTGACAGTTGCATGGATTTTTTTATTATTGAGTAATATCAATTTGAGTGTTTTAAACTATAAATCAATTCAAGAGGTTAAACTACATTAAAAAAAAAAAAAATCAAGAGGTTAAACTCTGCATCCATCCGATATTGAGGATTACATTAATAATATATATGAGCCTTGATTGTGATTACGATAAAGCGATTTTGACCCCCTCTCTCTCTCTCTCTCTCTCTCTCTCTCTCTCTCTCTATATATATATATATATATACACACATACATACATGTATATATTATATGGGCGTCGGTGCGCAATGACCGAATGACATAAAGAATGTTAACTAAAGTGGGTTTGGATTGAAAGCATCTCAATTCATCTCACCACTATTTATTACTATTTATAAATTTTAACTCATAAATTTTATTACTATTCATAAACCATCTCACTGCTTTGAAAATTATAGTCTTAGGCCCCGTTTGGATATAAAAACAGTTTCATCTCATCTTATCTTTACAATTTTATCAAATTTTTAGAAAAAATATAATAAACAATTCAATTTTTTCAAATTTTATTTTAATAATAATATTAAAAAATAATATTCTAACAATATTTTACTTAACTTTTATTTTTTATCTAAAATCATCCCATCTTACTTTTTCTTGAAGCTGGTCTGTGAAGAAAATTCTTGGTTGGAATTGGTTTTCTTCTTCACACTGTAAATTTTTGCTTCTGACAGGAGGCTTATCACTGTTCCCTTTGTTTCTGACCTACTATAAACAAGAAGCAGTTTCTGACCTACTATTTTTTTTTTATAAAAAGGATCTCATTCCATTCATTTAAGAGGACATACAACTTTGACTTCAAACAACAAGTCAATTACAAACGTTAATAAAACCTCAGTACACTATTATGACTGACATGGTCTAGTCCAGACGACTTATCTCTAAAGACCGAAGTCTAAGAGATAGCACAACTCTGTTCCCAACAGAGTTCACAGTGACCAAATATAAAACTCCATACCCAACTAGGTTGAGTATGGAGAAACCAAACCCCAACATCACCGACTAAGCGAAGGGGGGACAACACTCTTTGGATCTAAGTCTGAAGGGACAAATGTTTTTGGGTTTTTTTGTTTTCTTGAAAATAAAGACAATGCATAAATAAATTACATAGAGAAAACACTGTAAAAAGGGAAAAACAGTGCACAAAAAAGGCCTCGAAAGGAAAAACCGACGGACGGTCTTGGGAGATCCAGAGTCGCCGGTTCGGGATCTGCCGCGCGTTGCAACGACATAGAGCTCCTTGGTGGCGCGTGAGGGTCACGTGCCGACGAGCTTCAGAATTTTCGTCCCGCGCGTGCAGGCTACGCTCCACTCCAGTTGGGGCCGTGTTCGGTGGACGTGTAGATCGGCGGCTGGGAAACCTTCTGGTGGGGCGCGTGTTAGCTATAAGGACCCTGAAGACCACGAACGGCGATTCTCCCTTTATTTGGCCTGAAAAATGAAAAGGAAAAAAAAAAAACAAAAACAAAATACAAAGGAAAATCAGAGAAGTTGAGGGAAAGAGTGAAGGGGGAAGGAGCCGAAGCTCCCACCCCCTCTAGCCGGTCTGAATGAGTTGGGTTTAAAGAGAAAGTTGCGGTCTGGGTAAAGCAAACCCTCAGACGATCAACTTCTCCGTTTCTGACCTACTATAAACAAGAAGCAGGAACTTTGATAGAGATATATATTATGATCTAGGAAAAATGCCACATATATGGCTAAATAATTTCACGAACAAAAAATAAATAAATCAGAAAAAGTTTTGCGGGTAATAAGACTACTAAAGAGTGATCAGGCCATATAAACCTACTAAAAACTAGCAGTTATAGGTAAGATAAACGACCTGCTCATTATACTTAGGAATATTATGATAATGAGATGCGATAAGGTGAGTTGAATAAAATATTATTTTTTAATATTATTATTATTTTAAAATTTGAAAAACTTAAATTATTTATTATATTTTATATGAGAATTTAAAAAAGTTGTAAAGGTGAGATGAGATGAAACTGTTTCTGTATCTAAACTGGACCTTATTATATAAGGAGGGTCACAGAAGACGCAAACTAAATTTTGGAATGGGAGCTCGAAAGCTGGTCGGTCGATGATCAGTAGGGGTGATAATACGTTATACAAACCGTGAATTTAATACGAATACGATACGAAATTAGCAAATTTAGATTTAATATTAAAAAGTTTGAATCAAAACATATTAACCCGTTAAGACACATTTTATAAACAAGTCAATAACGGGTTAATTCGCTAAACCAACCCATTATAAACCATTTAGATTTTTACTCAGAATCACAATTTTATTATTGTTGAATTGTAATATTGGTATTTCTCAGTATATTTATATTTTTATTGTTGGTATTGTAATCTGAAGAATATTGATATTGTTTGTTAGTGGGTAATCTAATTATTATTTTTAGATATTGTGGCTATTAATAAATATAGATTTTAACTTTTATGTGAAATTATATTAATAAGTTTAAATGGGTTATAATGATTAGTTTAATCTATTTATATAAAATGAGTTAAAATGAGTCATGTCATGTTAATAAATTTTTAATTAATTATGAAATAAGTTAAAACAAGTGATATGAGACAATTCGTTATTTAAATAAATCGCGTTATTCCAAGAAAACAGCATCAAATCAAGTAGTGATCATGAACAGGGGACTGCCTCGCGTTCAAATGAAAAGGTCATTAACAAGAAAAAATGGTTGGCTACAAAACATAATTGGGATGAGTACGGCAATTAGCCGGGTCTTGCAAATCACAAACTCATAAAAACAGTGATGTACGATTGCAAATCCTGCGTTTAACATGTTGAATCCAAATCACGAACACGAAATGCTTAGTGATAACTCTTGCACTTTGGAATCCAAAATTCACCAAGCTAGGTTCCTCTTTCCCGGGTTCTAAATGCTTATGTAAAAATCAAACTTCCACATATCTAACTTTTGTATTAGAATTTTAAACAACTCTATCATTTGGAGGAAGATTGTACGCATACGTGAGACTAGTGTCACAAGTCTGCAGAGAACTAAGAGGAGGCAATCCTCTACCTTTTACAGTGACAATATTCCATGGGTGATTTGGGGTGATTTTAATATTATAAAAGATGACTTGGAACGAAGAGGTGGCCATCCTTGACCTTTTGCAGCCATAGAAGATTTCAGAATGTGTATTCATAATAGTGGATTGATGGAAATATATTTTAAATGGCCGAAAATGACTTGGTTCAATGGTCAAGGCAGAATGGCTCGCAGCTGGACAATGTTAGATAGATGTTTTATTAACTCTAATTTTCTTAATTATTTTCCTAATGTCTTTTTTCAAGTGTTGGCTAATACTACTTCCGACCTTTCCCCATTGGTGATCCAAATGGATGAGGACCTCTTTAGGTATGACCCTAGTCCCTTTCGTTTCCAGTTTATGTGGACTGATCATGTTGATTTTCTTCGTCATTTGGAGGAGGTGCGGGAGAAAGAGAGGTTTGGTATTGGGCTTAGTAATTTAGCTTTTAAATTGAAAATGGTTAAGGCTACTCTTAAGGAGTTGAATCAGTGTGTTTTTGGTAGAATGAATATTATGATTAAAGAATTAGAGAACTGAATTAATAATCTGGAAAATCGTCTTCAAGTCTATTTTAATGGAGAGGATGATAGTGATCTTATGGCTTCGAAGTTGGAGCTATTAACCTGGAAAATCGTCTTCAAGTCTGTTTGCTAATTTTGGCAGGTTTTGTTCAAAATACAAGGGGTCCAACTTGCTTTCAATGTTGCCTACCATCCATAATCAGAAATCAGAGGCTACTAACAAGTGTTTGGAGAATTATTTGCGGTGCTTTGCTAGAGATAGACCTAGGGATTGGACTCAATGAATTTCTTTGGCCGAGTGGTGGTGTAACACCAATCAACACTTCGCCCATATTATCCGTTTTGAAGCCCTATATGGATACCTTCCCCCGATTGCTAACCTACATGCCAGGGTTGTCTAAGGTAGAAGATGTGGAAGAAACTCTAAGGTTATGGGATCATATATTACAACTCATAAAGCAAAATCTATAGAAATAGCAAGATCGAATGAAAAAATATGTGGACCTAAAGCGCAAGGAGTAGAGTTTCGAAGTTGGTGATTGGGTTTTCCTCCACCTTCAGCCTTACTAGCAGCTAATAGTGGCGCATGGCTAAAACCACAAGCTTGCACCGAGGTTCTATGAGCCTTTGCAAGTCACCCAAAGGGTGGGATCAATGGTTTATCGTCTTTAGCTTCTGCCTACCACCCTGATCCATCCAGTTTTCACGATTCTCAACTAAAGGGAAAGCTGGGTTAATAGATCTTTCAACCCTTCCTTTGGTCGATTATAAAGGGATCCTTAAACCAAAACCCGAGAAAGTGTTGGCCCTCCACGCTAGCAAATTAAAGAACCAGCCTGTTGCTAAATTATTGATTTAGACTACATTTGGATGCTAGACTGAGTTCAGCTGAGTTTAGTTCTTTGAATAGTAGTGAGTTGAGTAGTTGAGAGAGTTATGTGGGGCCCATCTAAACTGAGTTTAAAGTATGTTTGGATGACCTTAGTAGCAAGGGCAACAGGTTGACAACATGAGTTGGTAACCCTAAGAGTAGCTCAGGCTTTCCTATCTAAGGTGCTCTAAAGAAAGAGGCTCTCTTACAAGTCTACAAAGAACTAAATGTGGAAGACTCTCGAAGTGGGGAAAAGATTAGGCCTCATTTGGTTACGCAGTTCAGATGAGATAAGATGAGATATTTTGAATAATAGTGAAATTTTTGAGTTAAGATGAGATGAAATAATTTGTAAAAAAATGTGTTTGAATAGTAAGATGAGATGAGATAGTTTTTAATTTTTTAGATTTGAGATTTGAAAAATGTGTGGGTCAATCCCACTATTGATTAGAGAGCCAAAAAGTGCACTGTTTAGGCATTGTTCACTGCCAGTTTTCACTATTTATGCATTATTCACATACTGTTCATGTCAATTTTTCACTGTTCATTCTCAGTATTCACTGTTCATTACTGTTTATTTAAGTAGATATTTTTAAAATTTAGAAATGAAATATTGTGTGTTTGGATAGGAAGAACTACTTAACGGTACAGATGAGATGAAAATTTTATCTCTATTGTGTAACCAAACTGGGCTTAAGTTCTGTTGTGCGGTGCGGTGCGGTGCTTTAAAGAAAGAGGCTCCATCACAATTTTGCAGAGAACTAAGTGCGGAAGACTTGCAAAGCAGAGAGAAAATTAGGTTGGGTTTGGATAGACAGTTCAGATGAAATACGATGAGATATTTTGAATAATAGTTGAATAAAATATTGTTAAAATATATTTTTTAGTATTATTTTTATTTTGGGATTTGAAAAAGTTGAATTGTTTATTATATTTTTGTATAGAAATTTAAAAAAATTGTAATGACGAGATGAAATGAGATGAAATAAGAAGGTTTGTGTATTCAAGCCGAGCTAGTTCTGTCGAGTAGTGGCCAAGAGTTAGGGTCTATGGGTCATTGGGCCGAAAGTCTTAAACATTGAATGGACTACTCCATTAATTTCTCTTAGGTTTATTTTAGTAGAGGTCAATGGGCCTGCGAGCCCTGTTGCTTTTAGTAGAGTCCAACGAGCCTGCCCCGTTGCTTTTAGTAGAGTCCAGTGAGCCTATGAGCCTAGTTACATCTGTTATTAGTTATCTTTCCGTTACATTGTAGTAGTTTGGAGGTTGTTAGATTCTTTTATGGCCGGCACCTATTTTACTTTAGCGTTTGGTACAGATTTGTCAAGCAAATTCTCAAATAAAATTCAGTTATTTTCTCTCTCTTCCCTACCTCCATCTCTCTCTCCACCTCAATTTCCTGAGTAAGTTACCATTGAAGTGAGCTTGTACCCATTTTCTGCAACTTTCTACCATATTGCGATATTGCTAGCACAGAGCGTTACGACTAGTTTGATAGATCGAAGCTCTACGATCATAAGCCTTTTGTTTCCCATCGAAGAAGAATGCAGGGATATCTATCAATTGGATTATTAGACAACATTACATACTCTGATGAGACGCCCCTGTAAGCGTTTTTGCCCGTTTGGTTTTAGATGTGGCGGGAGAGTCGACTTGACAATTGACACAAACTGAATTGTCAATTTCGTTTCTCAATAAATGAACTTTAAAGTAGATCATAATCGAATATGACGGCCTAGCTTCTTAACTCATGATCGAATACCTGCATTCAGTCTGATACAACTCGTTTGATCCAAACACAAAATACCCGCCCAAAAAAGCTTGTTTGGATTTGGCCTTTTAAATAGTAAATTAAAGGGTCCCATTCTTAATCGGGCCATTTATTATACCTGGCCTATTCTCACAAGTCACAAACCACGTTATTTCAGGTCGTGAGGTGTTACCGGATTCGCGGCCGGGTTGTGTCCAAAATGTCTAGTCGGCAACCTTAGTCATTCATTCATGGTTAGAATGCTTATACACACACCCGATCATAAGATCAGTACAATCCTTGGATATTGGTTTTGACAATAATGGGCGGGGGCGGGGGGGTTTGATGGAAGAATGTTACGCATTCAGATCTATTTTTACCCGGTAACTCAAACACAGATCGAGTTTGAATGCAAAATATTTTGAATGTCTCATATATATATATATATATATATATATATATATATATATATATATATAGATATAGATATACGCATATATATACACATACATATAGATATATATATATATATATAGCAAATAAGTTAGTTGAACTTGATCACAAAAATGGATCAGAACGATGCATGCAAGGACTTTATTTTTTTTTTTTTTAAAAAAAGAATAACTAATATCTTTGACAATCATTTGCAATGAGGCATTCATTCAGAATAATATTATATTGGAATTAAGCAATGACAGGAAAACCATTTGCAATGAGACAATATATTGGTCAGTTGATCCCTGATCCATCTCATGCCAATAAATGCCTTTAAATGTTTTTATAATATATTATTGACTTTGGTTCTTATAAAGGGGGGCTGATCCTTAGCTAGCCGCCCTCCAAACTTTCAACTATATATGGAAGGGTTGTTTCCCACCCGGCCCATGTTGGTTGGGCTTGGCCCGGACAGTGAGGTCCATCTCAATCCAAGTCTTACCTTCAAAGTTGTCCATTTGGTTGTATCAGATAAAGAAAGTGTGCAGTGTGGGAAATTGGGCTAAGGGGGACAGATGAGACGTGTTGACTTTGACATCCCCTATGACACCTAGCATTATAGGACCTCCATCAGCAAAGTAATGGAAGACGCGAATGGCCCTCTATTCTTTAATGAGGGGGATTAGAAATGACCACGTCGCTCGCCCACGACCAGGACGCACCTTGGAAGCCTTGCCACATTAAAGGCTTCATCTCACAAGACACGCCGCATTGAAAGCCTAACTTCATAACACCACGTCACATTAAATACCCAGGCAAAACAATTGCGGTTGGGACGGTCAAACCCTGACACCAGGTACAAAATGTCCTGACCTCATAAAACCTCGTATAAAAGCTATAACTTGTTAACAGAACAGAATAAATGGAAAAACTTCTCTGATTTTCATTGAGTACGTTGAGTGGTATTTATACATAAGAAAGAATAAAGAAATGTTGGTTTGTTACAGATAACTTAAGAGAAAGAATAACCGATTTCTCTACAGTGCTTATTCTAGAATATTTCAAATTCTGTTGTAATGTTGGTGCGGTTCTGTTGTAATGCGTGGTTGATGGCAGTGCTTTGTTTTCATGCTGGCAGTGAGACGCCCGTGATGCCTGCCTATTGTTTGTCCAAATGCTCAGTAGAGTCACTGAGCTTGATACACCTCAGATACAAGGAACTCTTTCTGGACTCTATGATTAGAAACCCAATACTCTAAGGAAAATACTACTTTGACACATAAATTTGACACCTTCTTTATTTTAATTTTTTTAATATTTTTTTTTTTTACTTAATAGCTAAGAAAGTAATTATTAGTGTATTGATTTTTTTATATTTTTTAAAAATGTTTTAAAATGATAAAAAAAATATGAATATAAAAATTTTTAAAAAAATGCCAATTTGGCCTAGTGGTCACTTGGAGCATTGCTATTCAGGCGGCAAAGTAGCACCGCTCATACTCTAAACATGCGAGACTAACTTAGGTATCAAAGGTTCCTCAGACCACTCCGAACCCACCTTCTTCCTTGTGTTCACAGGGGAAGATCTCGACCTTAGTTACTAGAACCTTGTTCAGGCTTGCAAAAGATGACGTTAACAATATATATTATATACATGTATATATCCAGAACGATGATCAATTTAAGTCCTAGCAGTCCAACTTCGTTTCCTGCATCGTCGTGCGTCCTTTTTCTTTGTTGTATTCAATTTAATTATTTTGCCACAACTACGTTTGTAGATATGTATTTACTAAACTAAATATAACATCTCCGGCCTACAAGCTGTTCCGATCGGAACATGCGCGAAGAGCTCTTGGTACTACGACATGCACTCTTGTCACATGCGCGCAGCTGCAAATATATATATATACACACACACACACCAGTGAACCAGTACTGGGCGTAAGCCTTAAAATCATGTGTGCAAACAAAAAATCGAAATTGAAGCATAAGCCCAACCCCCAACAACTAATTCGGTAAAATCAACAAAAGTTCTTCGATCGAGGAAGAAAAAATTTAATTAAAATATTTATATATATATATATATATATATATATATATATATATTATCGATCCCGCTCATCGATCGTTATCTTGCGTACAAATATATAATATAATACTAAATCAAATCTTAAACCTCAGGCAATGAAGCTGATGATGATCTTTTGACATGCTTAGAGAGTGAAAGACAGTACTAGCTAGACGTTAATATCCTGATGATCTCGTGCTGATCTGTGTTGCCATAACAATTTTTGTGATCTCTCCCGTCTTGACACACTGGCATTGAATCTCGGAAGAGGGGGGAGCTGAGACAGCTTCAAAATATTACCTTCATCAGTTACTTCACATGAATTCTTGCACGAAAAGAAGGACTTACTCTTCCATAGTTTGCACCCAATATTGTTATTGCCTTTCTTAATTTGAGGAGGCGGCGGTTTATAAAAGGTTTCCACGCTTTTGGTGCACTCCTTGTAAGCCACAAGAAAAGGATCTTCCTGCAACTCGTTTCCCAGCTTTATTGAAGTGCTCCTGCGCGGAGGCTGTTGTGGTGGGCAAGGAGGGAGAGGAATCTTCATGTTATGATGATCAGCCGAAACCTTGGCGCTATCCCATGATGAAGCAGGAGAAATCGGTGACTGCGACGATGTTAGTTTAAGGGCGTGTAGTCTTATATCGAAAGGCAGGAAGTCTTGGTGGTGGGTGACTTTGCAGACCCCGGGCGTGTCCTCCCATGAGAAGGGTATGCTTCCTTGTGAATAAACCTTTCTGTGACTCATTTTTGAAATTAATTAGAAAATATCCGATCAGTTTGCTCATGAAACTTTCGACAGAGGGAACACTATATATATAGTTGTGATTTTCATGTACTTGGCACTCTCTAACGGCAGTGATACCTAATTAAAAGGGTAATTAAGCAAGTAAAACGTGAAGATGAAGCTGGTTCTGCTACAGATCAAATGTTCAACAAAGCCGGCGATGATGAAAACGTAGAAAAATAAAGAGTTTCTTGAGGGTCTGACGCCCCATAATTTGGCCAAGGATTTAAGGGCGTGTAAATAAAAACAAAGTTGACGGACATGGACCGATCAAGCTGAGAAATTCTAAGGATACATTATTGGGTAGGTATGTATGGTGGATCAGGAGGATCCATTTTAATTCTAACTAATGTAATTTCAATTAAAACGTTCCAAATGATATATATATATATATATATATATATATATATATATATATATATTAGGACTGTTCATCCGACCCGACCCGACCTGAGTTGCAAATATTCCGACCCGACCAGAATGAGTACACTTCCGAAATGGGATTTCCGAAACCGTTTCCGTTACCCGATTACCGACTCGATTATTTTCGGGTTTTCCAGATTTTTTTTTTTTTTTTTGGAATCAAGAAGTGAAAAAAGAAAAAGAATAAAAGGTAAAAAACTAACAGAGGTGAAGATAAAAAGAAACAACGTTCAAGCCAAATCATGAAAATAAGAACACGAGCCTTGTTCTTGGAAAGACGAGATTTGGAGTTTCATTCTACCAAAAAAGTCTGGATCTGTTGGGGCCAATGGAGGGAGGGCTAATTTTCGTGGCTTCCATGCACCTTGATTTGTTGAGTTTCAAATTCGTGACTTCCTTTTTTGCTTTGAACCCAACTAGTTGCAGAGGACCAAGACACAGAGCAGCAGGTTGTCGAGGGACTCAGATTTCAAAACTGAGAAGATACGATATCGGATTTGCAAAGTTATTGGTTTTATTGGTTTAATTCCAAAACTGAAAATTTTGGCCTCCAATTTTCGTGTTGCCTTATCGGTTGTAATTCCTTTTCTATCTTCTCTCTCATTCCAGTTCTTACAGCATGGGAGATATTTTCAAGGACACCGACTGCTTGCACCTTAAGCTCCCAGGCTGGTATTTACCTCGATATCAAACTTGTTACAGATTACGCACATGCAAAGATTGTAGAAACCATTTCTATTAATGCATACATCGTTTTTGTCGAGAGCTCTGGAGAAGCTTCCACAACGTTAGAAATTCTTTTCTTTGCTGTGAACCACCATTGCCTTCAAGGATAATTCAGAGTCCATTTTTCAACTCTTCTAGAACCTCATCAGGTGGCGATACTCAAGAGCTCTCCTCTCCCATTGGCGATTGCGATCTTCTGGCTTGGCGTCTAAGAAAGCAAAGCTGGTCTTGTTCCGAATTTTTTCGGGTAACGGGTAATACCAGATAAAAAGCTAAACGGGTGCGGATTTTCCGGTCGGGTAAGTTCGGAAATATCGAACGGGTCGGGTAAACGGGTTTTTTGTTCACCCCTAATATATATATATATATATAATATATATATAATATATAGTGGCACAATATCAAATAGGCAATGTTACTCAGCCTCGTCATTTTACTCCCTCAAAGTTATAATTATTGTAATTGTACTTTTTTTTCTTTTAAATATTTTTCAACATATTTAAACATTTAAAAATATATATATATATATATAAATTCACTAATAATGATTTTCTTAATTATTAAAAAAATAATAGAAATAAAATAAAATAAAGGAGCAGTCAAAACTATAAAGGAGACAAAGTGATGGGTGATTTAGCAGTTCTCATATGAAATATGCCTTTTAAGGTCAATCGTAGCACAGAAACAAAGAAAGACAAATATATATTTTCCTTTGATGTACGGATGCATTTGCTTCCAATACATGTGTTTTGTTGTACATACAGTGACCCTGAATTAAGATCATCATGATCATGACCAGTACTAGTCGATCGACAAATTATATAAATATACATACATATATATATATATAAATTTTATACACTATATTATTATTCTATTTTGATCTCACTAAATATGATGTAATATATTTATCATTATTAAATGATCATTTATTACATACTTCTTTATTATCTAATAGTGATGAATGTGTCACATATTACTTATTATGATCAAAATAAGACGAGAGTGTGGTGTTATTCATATATATGTATATATGTATTGAGTGTAGATGACATGCAATATTAATTGCCAAATTCGTGCATGAACTCAATTGTTTGGTAATAAATGCCAACTTAATGCATGCACCCTAACAATTAATTCGATCGCAAGGAATTACCGAATTAAGTATTCCAAACAGAGACAGTTCAAAACTTTTAATTCGCGTTGGAACTGGCAATTACGTACGACGTTAATCGATCCTTCTTTTTTACGTAATAGGTAAACAGGAAAAACATATATAGAAAGCAACGTAATTTACAAAATTTAAGATATTAACAAAGAAAACCATGATTAATCTCATGTATTCACGTTCGAAAGCTTATTGTAAAATAGATTGACATGCACGATATTTTCGTCCAGCGAATTGTGGTTGGGAAAGGAGACTGCAACTGATCACCTAGCTGTTGGAAAAGAAGACCATTAATTTGTTGGCTTAAGGTTTACAACTTTAAAAAATCTTTTATATTTTGGAGTCAATTCTAAGGAAGGTTTGTGATAAGATTGAGGTCAAAGAAACTGGTTATTCTTATCATTATATGGGTAGCGTAGTGCCGCAGTCCAATTTTTCTTTTTCTTTTTCCGGTTTTGGATGTAACAGATAGGAATAAGGATATTGGTGGCAATGGGCAAGGACACTGGACAAATCACAAAATGGTGGATTACATTAGTGGCACAGTCAATCACATTAATAAAATGCGTAACGAATACATGAAAATAACCGTACATAAAAATTTTAATATATTAGATCATGTTTTATGTCAAGAAGGAGCCAATGCTCAAGTCTCCTGGCATTTAGGCCCAAATACTCATTTGGGTCCGTCGTGGCATTATCTAGAAGGACCGGAGCCATGGGCCGTCTGACCCAGAAGTTATCAACAATTGAGGGGACTGTAATGTTATTTCGTGCAAAAGCCTTTTCATCGTTGTATAAAACCCTCGTTTGGGATTAGGGTTCTCGTAGACCGGGAACTGATAGAGCTATTATCTACAGCAGCTGCGTGCTTTGTACTCGTCTGCTCACTGTCTTCTTCTTATCTTCCCTGTTTTTCTGGTTTTTTTGCTTGTTTTACAATTCGATTATATTCTTTTGATAATTTGTTGCGTTGCCTTTTTTGGTATTTGTGTTGTGAGTTAGTGTTTGATTTTTGACATATACGAGGCTATGATGACAAACAACATTTCTCGATTCTGATTTATGCTGTTTGGTAATGTACCAAAAAGCGACGATACAACACTTGTGTTGTTCTCTGATGACTGCGTTTGTGCGTGTCTGAGCCTTATAAGTCCTCATTCATTGTGTTTTTTTTTTTTTTTTTTTCTTTACCCAAATTCAATTTGTTTTGTTTGTGGAGGTTATGTTCGTGCCTCACAATGGTTTGGAAATTCTAGTGTGATCAAATATCGGCGCAAGCAATGTTGCCACAACCAGTTTTTGTCGACTGCTGTTGTTAAATCAAGGGGTTGTGTATAGTCTTGTGAACATACATTTCCCCTTTTGCATGTTCAAGGATGTCGCGGAAGGGTTTAGGATAAAGCATGATTCGACCCCCATTTTTGGTGGGGATGGCAAGGTGATTTGTCTGGCTGCAAATTGAACAACACAGAAAGCAATGGCATTTGTAACTGTTTTTTTTTTTTTTTTCCCTTTGCATTGGAGGAGTAAACGTGATCAAGTATGGAGGCAATGAACCATATTTTAGTTGATAGTTAGCATTGAAATTTGTAGGATTCTCATAATCTGGAGGGTTAGGAGTGGGGTCAAGGAGATCGGAGAGATATGTGGGCATTGGATCCTCTACTCCTTGGGTTGAACTTATGAGTCGTGGAGTGGCACAACAAAACAAACAAACAAAAAACTAAGGAAAAAATATATATTTACAGGGTAGAAATGCACGACTCACGAGGGTAGTAGAAGGGCCCCAGTCCGGTATCGGATTCTAAATAGGATTTTTTTTTTTTTTGGTTTGATTGTTTTGATTTTTTTTTTTTTTTTCATTTCTAGCAAATAAATAGACAGAAACTATAAAGAAAAATGTATATTATATCTAATGAATCATTCATTTTATAGTTTTCTTTTTCTCTCTTCTAGGGGTGTAATCGATTCAGTCTGATTTTGAATAAAATTTAGGATGGAACTGGTATGCACCGGTTTTGCAATTTTTAAAATTGATTATGTACCTGTTACTCTCATAAACTGGTATCTTCAGTTTTACTGATTTTCAGTCCGGTTCAGTTCGGTTTTCTGATTTTAATAAAATGTAAATTTCTCATAAAAAAATTGTTTATAAAAAATGTACTTTAAAAATCTGTTTTATTAAATATTTGTTACTATTTATAAAAATATGCTTTATAAAAAAAATTGGCTATGTAAAAAAAATTTGCTATAAAAAATAAGCTTTATAAAAAAATCTGTTATGTAAAAAAAAATTATGCTATAAAAAAATCTAATAAAAAAGAAAAACTGAAACAAGAAGTCTATTGTAAGAAAAATCTGCTATAAGCCTATAAATATAACTGCTACAAAAATTGAAAATAAAAAATCTGCAATAAAAAGAAAATTCTGCTATGGAAAAAAATAAATTTAAAAGTCTAAATTATAAGTCTAAAAGTCTAACAAATATATATTATAGTGAACCGGTCTGGTCCTAAAATTCATGGAATCGGAACCGGACTAATTCTGGCCAGTTTTGACATTTTAGAGTTCTGGAACGGACTGGTTCCACCGATTCGGACCGGTCTGGACCGGTTTTCTGGTTAAAATTTACACCCCTATTCTCTTCTCCACGTGACTTTTTATTGGTGGTCAAGGAATATGTAGGTCTTGGTTTAAAAAATTAAATAAATAGAGTTTTAATGCTGTATCAATATTTTTTTTATGAAAACATATTCATAACATGTAGGCTTTGATTTAAAAAAAAAAAAAAAAAAAAAGGTACAACCTGGAACCTGAGTTTTGGGTTTTTTAAAAATCGGTTTTAATTCGAGTTCTCACCAAGATTTCACTCGAGTTAACCCGGTCTAGATATACCCGATTTCTTGGATTGGAACCCTGATGAATAGTACTGCTTAAGAATAACAAAACATGGATTATCCTCTTTGTTAGCTGCTTACACTAATTATTATGCACACGAACATTTTTTGCTATTGGAGAGATGAATCCCTACTAATTAATAACTTCTCTCCAAAATGAAGATATTAATATTATTCTTCATTTTTGTTTATTATTGTTCTTGGTCGCAAAGCGGCGTGACATTTGAAATAGTTTTATACATCTACAAATTTAATGAACAACCATTTAAACTATGCTGCATCAACAATGCCATTGCAAGTAATTAAATTTAAGATGAATAATAACATTTTTCTTAATAGATATAATTGAATAACCAAATACATTCTTTGTGATTTTAAATAGCTTTCTAAAAAATGCACTATATTTTTTACTAAAAATAACTATGATTAACTATGTTTCGTAACTGTTTTTGCATCCCAATACTAAAATTTAGTGAGTTTTTGCTCTACAGTAGAAAATAAATCTCTAAGATTGTTTTTTTTTTTTTTTTTCAAATGGAGAGATTCCCCATACGAAAAGTTGGCAAACATGTAGGATTTCATCCACGAACAAATACAATTAGAACGATATTCTCTAATGCACAAGTCATCACCTCATGAGTCATGAGGATTATCCTTCTCAATGTGCACAAAGGGAATGAGAGATTTCTCCAACCTCAATTCATGATAACATAACCAGGGAAATTCCCTCTCTCACTAATTGCTCACAAGGAGAAAATGAACATTGAAAATACAACTTTATATATGAAAGCAAAATTTTGTTTTGCATCTCCCAAATAATCATTCATCTTTTAAATTGCTCCAAACTATCAAATGCAACAATTTGGATCCTCAAAGTATCACATTTTTTTAGTTTTCAACTTAAATGTAATTTGAAAAAACATTCGGGCTTTGTATGCTTGGACAAGGTCCTAGCAACTCGAGTTGGTGTCTTCACCTGCAAACACAAGGGAGAAAATGGGTTCGGGGTTGTCCAGGGAACCTCTGAAGCCTAAGTTAGTCTCTTCATATGTACAGTAAAGGCTAGAGCATCACCGAAATCAAAGAGAGTTTCTTGTACCCTGGGGTTTGGCCTTTATACGTGATCTATGGGGAACATTTTGTACCCCATATTAGGGAGTTCATGTCATTGATGCGATGTGGCCTTTAATGCGACGAAGACTTGTGTGGTGCCATTAATGTGGTGTGACTCCCCAAGTGGAGCTTTTACATTGGATGATCGAAGTTGCTGCTTTTCATGTTCAACGCCAAGGGATGGAAGGTTGTCCATGCTCCCCGTTCTCTTGCCTGCGCAGATCTTTAAATGACGAACGTCACTGGGGGGGAGGGTGTCAGGGTCGGCATATCTTGTCTGTCCCCATTGGTATGGTTTCCCACGAGATGCGCCTATCCATGGTTAACAAACTGTGCAGGCCAAATTCCTTCTGCAACTTTAGGGCTATAAAAGGATAGGGCCCTCGGTTATTTTGCGCAGACACAACTCGTGGATTCGAGGGGAAATTTCCACTTCCAGTTATCCTGCCAATTCCTACTAAACATTATTAATGGAAATTTCTTCATTCGTGAGGTGTCTTGATGGTGCACCTCTGAGAGGCCATGTTGCTCTGGAATGTGCTCGTTTGGCTCCCTCTCCTTTGGTAATGTCTGATAATTTCTCTCCCATGTTATTTTATGCAGTACCCATCATGGGATATGTGTTTGCCCATTCTCCCCCTACAACGCTTGTTCTCTTGCTACCTAGGGAACTTCAAAGGTCGCGAATGTCTATTTAGTCTCTTTTTGGCTTTGAGTCCATCTGTCTTCAGGTTCTTCTTGCTCCCTTGAATCTCGTTTTCTTACTTTTCTCCCTCTCTTCTCATTGTTTTGTATTTCATCTCTGTTCTCTATCCTGTCATGGCGCCCAAGAACACTGCTCACACCACTCCAAGGGGTTCCAAGAGGTACTAGTAGTTTTGCCTGAGGTTGAGTTGTTGGAGGCGGTAACAGAGGTCGATGAGGCTCTGGTGGTCTCTCCTAAGGTCGAGGTCTCGTTGACCTCTGCTCCTGCCATCACTGCCTCTATCATAGTCCCGCGAGAGACTGAGCTCGAGGCGGCGGTAAGGGGAGCCCCTAAGGAGTCGACAGTGGGAGGAGAAGCTGAGGTTGACGTGAAACTGAAGAGGAGGTTGATCTTAGGGCTAGCATTGGGGAGATGATTAATGAGGTTCATGATGCTGGAGGGAGTGAGGTTCCACAAGTCGAGCCCGGGGTCGAAAGAGCCCGTGCCAAGTCCATCTGGGGGATGGTGGGCAAGCTTAATGCATCCTGTCTGAGATAAGCCTTTAGGTGCCCTTTTATTTCTTCCATTGCCTCTTCTTGTTGTTGATTTGATTTGTGTGTTTTTTTTTAGGGAGTAGAACAGTTGGCAGCTTTCATCGTTGACGGACGGGAGGCTTTAGAGGAGGAGAGCCGAGTCATTCGCTCTCTTCCAAACTCATTTCGACACCTGATCGTATTCCATGACCAAGGCAAGTCCCTCTTCGAGTCTCTGAAGTACAAGAAGAACATGCTGGAGTCCAAGGCCCAACGCTCGATGGAGGTCGAGGCCGAGATAGTTTGGGCTCACGCCACAGTGCAGGTGGGGAAGTCACGTGTGGAGGAGTTGGAAACCAAGTCGGGAGGGACGAAGCGTTTGATGTCTTCTCACAACTTGGTTATTTAGGACCTAAAGTTAGATTTGTCTTAGGTTCGAGACCTTATTCCCCGTTTGGACGATCATCCGAGGTTGGTCAAGACAAATCGCGATCAGGCCTGATCCTTCGGCTATATCAAGAGCTTGGAGAGGATGTGAGACCATGCGCTGGTGAACTCGCAATGTAATCTAAAGTCCACTCCCCCAGATGCAACTGCCCTGGAGCATGATGTTGCTGGGGGCAAGGATTTGATACTGGATACCTTCCTTGGTGACCCCACCGGCTGACTTCTCGTTCCTTCCTAGTCTTCTATTCTTCTTCTTCTTATTCTTCTTATTTTTGTATTTTTAACTCACGCTCTTTGTGCCACATTTATACATTCATAATATACTTCTTCTTCTTCTCGAACTCTGTGTCTTCCTCTCTACCCTTACTCCTTTTTCTTTACTTTCTCTGTTGGGGAGTGTAACAATGTTGAAAGCAACTCAGATCAATTGACATGAACAACCTAGCCCTAGATGCAAGATGATTAAACTTCATTATGGAGGTCAATTAGTTTGTAAGACTAGACTCGCCTCATAGACTCCGCCCTGTAAAAGTAGTACGTCAGATTGGACTCACCCGATAAACTTGTAAACTAGATGGAGGTCAAGCATTACATTAGATTGGACTCGTCTCGTTGACCTTCGCAGGTGCGAGGGGGGGTCGAGCAATACGTTGGACTGGATTTGCCTTGTAAACTGGATGGAGGTTAAGTAGTACATCAGATTGGACTCGCTTGGTTGACCATCGCAGGTGTGAGGGGGGTCGAGCAGTACGTTAGATTGGACTTGCCCTAGACATCGGTGAAGGTTGAGCGATATGTTGAACTGGACTTGCCTCGTTAACCTTCGAAGGCGCGAGGTGGGTTGAGTAGTACTTTAGAATGGACTCGCCTTGTTAAGCCTCACAGGCACGAAGGGGTTCGAGCAATACTTTAGACTGGACTCGCCTTGTTAAGCCTAACAGGTGCGATGGGGGTCGAACAGTACATTAGACTGAACACGACTCGTTGACCCTCATAGGCGCGATAGGAGTCAAACAATATGTTAGACTGGATTCGCCTCGTTAACCCTTACAGGAGCAAGGGGTTGAGCAGTACGTTAGACTGAAATTGCCCTAGAGACTTGGACACTCGGTGAAGATTAAGCAGTACGTTAGTGTTAGGGACCCCAGTCTTGTCCCTAACACTAAGGTCCACTAGCTTGCCTTGGTGAAGATGATGACCGAGTGATCTTGCTATCTTGCTTGACTTTCACCAAAGGAATGGTGTTTGAGTAATGGAATGATGAAGATGATGCACTTAGGTAGGCTAAGTGTTTTAGGCTAAGGCAAATCAATGTGGTTGGCTAGACTTGTTCTTGAGTGAGGTGCGAAGATGATGGAGGCTAGGGTTGAATGGAAGAGATGAGGTTAGGGTTTGTTCTTGGAGAGTGGCTCCAAGTTGATGGAGTGGAAGTGTTCTAAGAGCTGATTATGGTTGTTTGATGCAATGAGAATGGTTTGGGGGTTGCCTTTGATGTTTGGGCCACTTGGATGGTGATTAAGGTTGATAAGGTGAAGTGTAGCTAGGGTTTTGTGAGATGGCTAGGGTGGATTACGAGATTTTGAAGAGTTGGCTTAGGGTTGGAGTTTAGGATGATGCTAGGGTTTGGGAATGAAATGGAAGAGTGAGGCTAGGGTTTGGAGGCTAAGGTGGGCGGATTGGGATTGACTTGGTCTTAGGAAGATTGGCTAGATTTGGTTGGTTTAGGAGTGGATATGGAAAATTTGTAAGATAGAATGAATCTTTGAGTGAAAAGGGAAATTTGAATTTGAATTAAGATGACAAGTCAATAGATGACTTAGAGAGATTGTAGGAAGAGTGATTTAAGGAATTGAATAGGATTTGCAATTCCTTAAATTAAGGGATTTGAATTTGAATTTGAATTTGAATTTGAATTTGAATTTGAATTTGAATTTGAATTTGAATTTGAATTTTAAATTTGAATTGGAATTTGAATTTGAATTTGAATTTGAATTTGAATTTTGAATTTTGAATTTGAATTTTGAATTTTGAATTTGAATTTTGAATATGGTAAGAGTTGTATAGGGCTAGGGTTTGATGGATGGGCGACTTTGGTGTGGTTGGATTTGGAAAGTGGAATGGGCGGCTATGAGGATTTGATTGAATCAACTAGGGTTCCTAAATTATAGGAACACTAGTATGGCAAGTGTAGTGGGCGGCTAGGTCACTCCCAATATGGCAAGTAGTTGCCGAAATTGAGTGGAACTTGGTAAGGGTTATGTGTTTCGGGTAGGGCATAGTTTGATGAGGCAAACCAATTATGGAAAGTGACAAACTTATGGAATAGATGACAAACAATATGGTGGTTGAGTATGTGGTATGGAATGGATCAAATGAATAATGGAATGGATGAACACCAAGAATAAATGAAGAACACGATGAACAAATGATAAATAATCAAGAACAAAGTGAATAAAAGATAGCCAATTCAACTATGATTCAAGTATTGCACATAGATGAAATAAACCTCTTTATTGATGAACTTGAAAATAACAAAGAGATCAACAATTTGGATTCAAGAATTGCACCAAGTTGTAAGAACAAGATAGATTAAACCACACATATTCACGAATTACAAGGTGTGATTCTCTCTTAGTAGTGCACCCCAAAGAGCCCAAGTGCCTTAGCACCGAATGGTGATCTCAAGAACAAAATAGTCTACCCACTAGCGAATTTGCCAAAAGATGTCAATGCAACAACTAAGGGTCCTATTTATAAGGATTACAACTTGGAAATCCCCAATAGGTCCCTTAGAAAATAAATAATTAAATAAAAATAAATAATAAAAAATAACATAGTTGGCATGGGTCAAGTTGACCCATGGCATACCCATGGCATGGGCCATGGGCATGGCTAACATGGTTGTTGGCTAACATGGTTGTTGGCATGTGGCTGACATGTCTAGTGGCTTGGCCATGGGCCACAACACATGAGTTCCTACCAGTTAGACTAGACTTGCCTTGGAGACTTGGACGAGACCAAACATATTCTGGGAGACAATTAAAACTTCATTTATAGCTTATACATTATCAAAATCAAACGCGACTTACACTTTGAATAAAAGTATTCCCACAGGTGCTTGGCCTTCCCTCGTGAATCTTTGAGCTCATATGGGCCCAGAGAACTTTTCGAAGAGGCTCGTCTAGCTCTATTAGTAGGAGAGCTTGCTTGTCCTTGGAGGAAGTGGGCCCACCCTCAACGAACCCCTTAGCTATGATTTGGATAATGTGTAAAGCCTCGGTCCCGGAGGTCTGGAGAGTTAACTCTTGTAACTTAAAATCATCTCTCATAACATATTTATATACTCCAAACTCTCAATAAAATATAAATTCATTTATTCAAAAGCAAAAATATATATTCCTCCACCAAGATTGGAGACACCAAAGAAATACCTCAATGAAAATAATTATAATCTCCATAACTATTCGAAAATATCCATGACTCAAAATACCAAAATAACATAAAATAATTTCTCTACTAAATAAAACTCTCTAATCAATACTTGTGCCCTTTGGTATTTATTTCTCTACGACCATCAAACCTTGTTAATACTTCCTACTCTTGACTTCAAGTAGAGGCATCAAAATTATCTAAAAAATATTGTGGAGATATGGGGTGAGTTATCAACTACACAGAAAGCAGAGAACATATACTAGTATGTAAATATGGGCATTTACAGAGTTCAGAATGAAGAACAAAATATTTTTACTCCAGAATGCATAATCAGAACATGTTATCAAAAATATTAGAGCGAAAATTCAAAAATATTCTTAATCAAAATTCATTTGGCAAGCATAACTGAAACATCACGTCAGAATAGAATTCCATGTTTAACCCCCGTGGTAGGATTGTACAAATCCCGACAGCTAACCCAGCAAAAACAGAATATGAAATATTCCCCTTATTCATTCTCGGAGCTCTGAGTGTGCACACAGGAAATACCACGTAGAAAACCACTTTGACTTCCAAAGTGGGTGCACTGGAAACAGAAAAATCATAATAGAGTACATAATATATTCAGAACACAACAAAATCAGATCATAATTATATAATTATGCAAAAATTTTCATATTTGCTCTTTTTGCACAATGCATAAACAAAATGCCTAAAATAAGTTAATGTCTACATCAATCATGACAGAAAATACATTCTTTTTATATAAAGTTTCATGAGTAATGCAGAACAAATAACAAAGGTTGTTTCAAATTTCTTTTCAAAACAAAATATGCATATTTTTCAAAATCAACCTCAGTTTATTTCTTTGATGCAAAATCTATCATAGGAACCCAATTTATATGGACTTTTTAATTTTTCTGAATTTTCTCACAAAAGTGCCAAACGAAAATCAATTGTCACCGAGAGAAAAAGGAACATGCAACGACGTAGGAAGCTGGGTTGTGGTCGACAATGGTGAGCGTTGTGGCAGGGCACTGGGAGAGAGAGAGAGAGAGAGAGAGAGCTACCGTGATGGAAATAGGGACGGAGAGTGGCAGTGCAGTGAATCGGCATGACTTTTCGAGAGGAAAATAGTGGACCTGGGGTGGCGCGATCGGCGTTTTCTATGGCTCTTCTAGGTGGTTCCTGTTTGTTCTGTCGTGGGTTTCGAGGCAAAGCAACTAGGCAACAGCGTTGTGGCTCATGGTGTAGAACGCATGCTCTGTTTTTGTGTGGTAGAACGGAGCCTTTTGTGGTGGTACAACTGGGTGGGTAGTGGTTTGCAGGAGAGTCTCACGATGGCAGCATGGTGGTGTGGGGTAGAGGTTTAAGTTGTGGGCCCAACGGCTTCAGTCTTGCGGGGGAGATCTCCGCATGTTGAGTTTTCATTCAAGGTTGTAGGCTGAGTGTGGGCTGGTGGTGCAAGGGCATCTCTATGGACGAGTTTTGGCTCTGGTTTATCCCACAGTGGTGCAACAACAAGGTGGCATGATTAGTTGGCATTATCGACAACTGTGGAAGGAGGTGTGGAGAAGTTGCTGGACATGAGTTGCTAGACTTCACGTAGGGAAAGAAGTTCTCAACAGCGACAACTTGATGCTGCAGCTGAGGTCGTGAAGGGGGCAGCAGTGCTTAGTTTGGCTTACTGGTGGACTATGGAGAAGGTGCGGCAATCCTAGTTTTGGAAAAATGAGGATTGCATGAATATGTAGATCGTGTGAGTATTTATATACACACTGATGTCGTGAATCCTAGAGGGATAGAGATCTGCATGGTGTGGAGACTGAACATTGGTTGTCACGGACTTGGGTTTTGGGCGTATAAGGTTTGAGCTTTTTCAATGAGTTATAGGCCTCAACTCAACCTCTAAAATAATACAACTTGTCTCATATATTTTTTGGGTCAATTCCCACTTGGCCCATTAAAAGATTTTAACCTAACTATCAAACCCTATAAAATCCACACTTTGCCAAAATAAATTTTGGACCTGTAGCTTATTCCAAAATTACTCGTTAAATCTCAAGTGAGATTTTCATGCATATTAACCCAAAAAAAAAAAAAAACAAATTATAGAACCTACGATTAGCTTGGGCTTTGTGATGGGCTTGGGTGTTACATTCCCCCCTCGTTAAAAAAATTTCGTCCTCAAGATTTGTTGTACCTAAAGCAAAGTCTAAAATACTTATCTATCACAATCCATGACTATTTAATCCTCAATCATTATGTCAAACCTAATATTTCAATATTCTAACTATCCACTACTTTCACTTGGTGCTTTAAATACCTCCTAATCCTCTTGGTATACACATTCACGCACATAGTGGTGATCATCATACACTCTAGGTCAAGTGTCCTCCTTTGGCCTTATCTGTAGTCTTGGATTGGGCCGAAGTTTTGGCTTTCCTATCGGCTTGATCTAGCTCCGTCTTTCTTGGCGTTGTCAACACTCATATCGTGTCTTCAGCATTTATGAATCCACCATCTTGGTCTATGAGTTTTCGTAGTGTAGCAGGAGTCTTCTTGGCCAACTCAACCATAAATGGGTTTGGGGCCATACACAGCCCAGAAGGACTACTAGAGTGATCTTTTCATCTTAGTTATTAGTAGTCATGCGCTTTTTGTTGAATCTAGCCAGGTAGGCCGCCAAGCTCTCGTCCTCTTGTTGCTTAATGGTTAGGAGGTAAGCTGTCGGACATCTTCTCATTCTACTGGCCATAAACTGTGTGATGAAGAAGCGAGCTAGGTCCTTAAAGCTGTAGATTGAGTTTGGTGCCAGCGACGCAAACCACACTTGCACTGTGACTTTTAGGGTAAATGGGAAGGCCCTGCATGCGATCTCCCTAGGGAATCCGTGTAGGGTCGTGAGAGCCATAAAGGTGTCCAGATGCTCCAATGGATCATTGGCTTCGTCATACAGATCTATATAGGAAATCTTGAACTTTGGTGGTATTGGCATGACCATCACCTTCGCACTGTAAGGCAAATTTGTGCCAGTGAGCATCTGATCTACTGAGGACGAGCCTCCCACCTTCTTGGTCATCTCCTCGTATTTGTCCATGAGGTTGCAAAGCTCATGCTGCTTCTTTTTCTTGTTTTCTTTACGATGTCCATCCCAACCATAGCTTATGACTTGCCCTATCCTTTGTGGTTGGGCTTAGTGTCTTCAGGCAGCTTGGTAGCATCCACCTATAGAGCCTCGTTTTCCTTCTGAAGTCTTTCCACTTGTGCGGTCAGGGTTTATATCAACAACTCCATTTCTGCAAAAACGCACTTCCTTGTCTTACAATAAGGCTTCGGATTCTCGAGTTGTCTGAGAACGGGTTGTCGCTGGTATACAAAGGACACGTTACGCCTATAGGAAAGATCACACAGATGGCGCCATTGTTAACATCGTGTTTTGTATGCCTAGAAAAGGTCCTATTAAGTCGAGTCAGGGTCTTCACCTGCAAACACAAGGGAGAAAATGGGCTCGGGGTGGTCCAGGGAACCTCTAATGCCTAAGTTAGTCTCTTTGTGTGTACAATAAAGGCTGGAGCATCACCGAAATTAGAGAGAGTTTCTCATACCTAGGGGTTGGCCTTTATACGTGGTCTCTGAGGAACATTTTGTACCCCATGTCAAGGGGTTCCCGTCATCCTCTACAGTAGCTCCCAATTGGGGTCTTTAATGCGACACAGGACTTCGGTGGAGCCATTAATGAGGTGTGGCTCCTTGGGCAGAGCTTTTACGGTGGATGATCCAACCTGCCACTTTTCATGTTCGATGTTAGGGGATAGAGAGTTGTCTATGCTCCTCATTCTCTTGTTGGCGTAGATCCTTAAATGCCGAACGTCGATAGGGGGTGTTAGGGTTGGCATGTCTTGTTTGTCTCCATTGGTGTGGTTTCCCGCGCGATGCGCCTATCCATGGTTGACAAACTATGCGGGCCAAATTTCTTATGCAACCCTAGGGCTGTAAGAGGATGGGACCATGACCGGAACAGGCCTCGGTATTTTGTGCTGGCCTAGCTTGTGGGTTGAGGGGAAATTCCCTCTTCCAATGATAATATAGAGTGTGAGGACGTGGCGATGATAATTTTTTTTGGCTCTGCTAGGATTTTGTTTGCGACGCTGTGATGGTTGACGTCAGGGGTTCTCAAGGCCCCTTGAAGTCGGTTGGGAGGCTATGTTTGTTTGCCGATCCAGTTGTTTTTGCAATAAGATGGCCTCGCCATGTTTTTGTTAGGTTTTCTAACAAGGAAGACTTTCTAAAGGCCATTTCGAGGGAGAGTTGTGATGTTGATGAAGTGATTTACCATGTTTTTCAATGGTCCATTGATTTTAATGAGGATTCCAAACTTGCTATGGTTCCTATTTGGATCATGCTTATTGGTTTACCATCAAACTTTTATCATGAAGCCTTTCTCAAGAGTATTACGGCGCCGATTGGATTTTATTTATGAAGGGATAATGCTACGCACACTGATGGGGCGCGAGTTTGTGTGTTGATAAATGTTTCTCAGCAGGCTATAAAATCCTTTTGGATTGAGACTCTAAAAAAACCAACGTGTATTTTCCAGGAAGTGGTTAATGAAACGCTTCCAGCATTTTGTATGATATGCAAGGTCCAAGGTCATAATCTTCTTACATGCAAAGTATCTTCTCAGTCTGATGGGAAAAAGAAAGAATTGGGTAAAGTCTTGGTTCCGAATAAGACATATGTTTCAAATCCGAAAGGGGACGTTCCAACAGATAGTGTTCAAGGTATGGGTGAGCAAGGTTTTGATAGTGAGAAAAATCAATTAAATGGAGGAGAGGAGTTGAAGTTAGTTGTACTTGAAAAGGAGGTGCAGCCGATTGAGTAGACTGATTTTCGTGAGCCTGGGAAATTTGAAACCTCATCTGCTGCATGTGAAGTAGTGCATATATCTCCATGCGAAAATGGAGTGTTGGTGGAGGGAGATTATACTGGGGCTCAAGACAAAAGGGATACAAGTGAAGTAGTGCCTGTAGTTGAAAATTTGGGCATGGGTGATGAAGTCTTATTACACCAGGTTCCCACTTCTGGAGCCTGGGACCTTGGCAGATGTGGAGGGGATACAAATGTTAGTTCTCATAAGGGATTTTTCTAAGATTGTTTCTGAATCTGATGTGGAGAGAGAACTTTCTCATTTGGGGAAAGATAAAGATGGGGTTTCAGACTCGAAAATTGGGAAAAATGATGTGAGTAAGGGTTGTCTTTTGAGAAGTTCTACTGTGGCTCCGAGCAAACACTCTCAGCTAGATTTATGATTGGTAAATATTGTTTTGGAATGTCCGAGGTCTAGGCAACTCAAAAGGAAGACATCGGACCTTTTTAAAAAATATAATCCGAAACTTTTCATTGTGGCAGAACATTTTAGAAGTGATAGCAAGATTTTACGTTGGCAAAATAGTTTACGTTTTGATGAGTCATTTTCAAATGGAGTTCAAGATGGAAAATTGTGGATTTTTCTGGCATGACGATATTTAGGTTAGCATTCTTGGAGTTTCTAATCAACATGTTACTTTGTTGATTAATTCTTTAGTGATTGTATCAGTAGTGTATGCAAAATGTATGTATCTGGATCGTAGGCAACTTTGGTAAGATCTTGTCTCCTTTGGTTCTTTGGATTTGCCATGGATTCTTATTGGGGATTTTAATATCATTTGTCATGATGGAGAGAGAAGGGGTGGGAATCCAAGATTGCTGTGTAATGGAGGATTTTTCAAATTTTATTGATGCTAGGGGCTTGATTGAGGTTCCATTCATTGGGAATAAATTTTCTTGGTCTAATGGGCATGGGGGTTGGCAAGAAGTTGGGCTCTGTTCTGGATAGAGCACTTTGCAATTCTAGGTGCTTGGATCTATTTCTGTCAGGGTCTCTAAAATACTTGGCTCGTAGATCATCCAATCATTCTCCTATGCTCATTGGGTTATCTGATTTTTCTTTGAAGTATGGTCCTAGCCCTTTCAGGTTCCAACAAATGTGGACAACGCATGACAAATTTTAGAAGCATGTATCATTTATTTGGCAAGAAGATGTAGGTGGTTCAGGTTTGTCGAAGTTTGCATTCAAACTTAAAAGACTGAAAGTAGCTCTTCGAAGTTGGAATAAGGTTGTTTTTGATGGACTGGAGATCATATTAAATGGTTGGAGGAGCGAGTGGAGGAAAGAGAGGCAAGGTTTCAAGAGAAATTTTCTAAAGATGTCGAGAGTGATGTTTTGGTAGCTATGGTGGAACTTACGACTTGGTTGAAAAGAGAGGAGTCTCGGATTGCTCAAAAAATTAAGAAAACATGGATTGATCATTGGGAAGTAAACTTTTTTTTTTTTTGCAACATTGCAGGCAAGGAAGAAAAATGTTCTTCTAACTACGCACCTTAGTGATGGGCATTTATTATCGATGCCTAAAGCCATACACGATGAAGCTGTTATTTATTTTTAGAATTTTTTGCAGCGGCGTCCCAATGGTCAAGTTTCGAATTTAAAGAGTTTGATTCAAGTTAAGGTTTTGGATGTAGATAATCTGAATATTTGCAGGTGTCCTTAGGATCAAGAAATTAAGGATGCTTTGTTTTCAATTCTGGTAGATAGTAGCCCAGGTACTGATGGGTTTGGTTCCGGTTTCTTTCGTCAGTGCTGGTCATTGGTGAAGCATGATCTTATGGAGGCTGTGCGTGAATTTTTTATTTTTTTTTGGGTTTCTCTCTTCCCAGATATTATACTTCCTCCTTCATTGTATTAATTCCAAAGGTTCCGAATCCTACTTCATTTGACAAGTTTAGACCTATAAGCCTATGTTCCGTAATTTATAAAATTTGTTCAAAGTTGTTGGTGGGGAGATTCACTCCAGTTTTTAGTTGTTTGATTTCTATGGAACAAGGTGCGATTTTGTCGGGGAGAAGTATTTTTGAAAATATTAGCATTTCTCAAGAGTTGGTGCATGATATTAATAAGCCAGTTAGATGTGAAAATACAATGATGAAGATTGATATGGCTAAGACCTATGGCTCGATTATTTGGGATTTTCTTTTCCATGTTTTAAGTGCATTTGGGTTCTTGACTTCGGTTTGTAACCTAATAAAACAATGTCTCTATGCCTTGGTTTTTGGTTGTTATGAATGGTACGACTAAATGTTTCTTTAAAGGTGGAAGAGGTCTTCGTCAAGTGAATACTATTTCACCTTATTTATTTATTCTTATGGATGAGGTTTTTTCTCGGCTATTGAGAAGTAAATTTTAGCTTGGTCAGATTTGCTATTTTTCTCAACCACGGAATGTACCATTAATTTCCCACTTACTTTATACGAATGATATGGTGATATTTGCAAATTGTGGAAAAAGATCTGTGAAGATGATAAAAGAAGTTCTAAATTTGTATGCTCAGTGGTCGAGACAGGTGGTTAATGAAGACAAGTCTTCTATTTTTTTCTTGTCCAAAATTTCACCTCATCAGCATCATGATACTTTAAGATTAATAGGCTTTTCAGTTAGGAGTTTTCCTATGAAATACTTAGGTGTCCCGATCATTTCGGGTTGTATGAAAATTATATATTTGGAGGATTTGTTGATGCGAATTCGTAAGAAAATATATGGGTGGAAGATGAGGTTTTTGTCTTTAGGAGCCCGCCTAACTCTCTTAAAACATGTTCTCTCAAGCTTGCAGGTACACTTGTTGTCTATTCTATAGGTTCTGAAGTTGGTATTTATGAAGATTACTAGGTTGTTTAGCACCTTTTTTTGGGGATCGATTGAAGGAAAGCCAAAGAAGAAATGACTTAAATGGGATTTGTTGTGCGGTGGATAAAGGTGGTGTTGGCTTGCGAAATATATTAGATGTCCAAAAATCCTTGCATTTCAAATTTGTTTGGAAATTGCTTACTGAAAAATAGTTGTGGGCAAATTCTTTTAAAGCCAAGTATGTGAAGGATCAACATCTCTCATTAGTTAATCCTTTGAAGGGTTCCTGATTTTGGAAGATGGTTATGAAAGATATACCGTTTGTGCTTAGTCATTCGAAATGGTAGGTTAAGGAAGAAAATCTTTCATTTTGGCGAGATAAATGGCTGGAGACAAGTCCTATTTGTAATGAGATACAAATAGTTGATTTTCCGACGTTGAAAATAAATGAATGCATGGTTGAGAATAGCTGAGATGTGGAATTCCTAGTGCAACTTGTGGGCCGGGAATATTCGGATAAAATTTTATCTCATGTTGGGGCAGGAAAAATAGATTCGATGTATTGATTTGGTTGAGAAATGCTGATGGCCGATTTACTACCTCCAACGCTTGGGATTTGGTCCGTGTTATTGCTCTAAAATGACAATGGTCGGAGTGGATATGGCATGCTGCTTTGCCTAAGAAATTTTCGATAGCAATGTGGAAAGCGTATTCACAAAGTTTGAGTGTGGATGATCGTATTCAGCACATAAGTATTTTTATGGTGTCCAAATATGAATGTTGTGAAAAGGGTGCTTTTGAAGACTTAAATCATGTTTTATATGGGAGAAGAATGGCCTCTAAGCTTTGGAAGACTTGCTTTAAGTTTTTGGGTATTCCTTATGTGGAAAATCGCTCTTGGGTTGAGTCAGTGGAAGCATGGTTTAGAAGAACAAAAAAGGTTTTCCAAGCCAGAAATTTGATTGGGCTTGTCTCGGTAATTTTGACTTGGAGTTTGTGGTCTTGGCGTTGCTCTGCATGTATGGTAGGTCAAAAGGTTCCATTTGATGTTTTATGGAGGTCGGTTAAATATTGGTTTAGTTGGGTTGGTAGTTGATTGAAAGGTTTTGATAATTTGCACCAACGGGATATAGCAATTCTCAACAACTTGAATCTGCCTATTGCTCCTGCTAGATCACGTCAGGTTTGTACATTTTCTTGGATGAAGCCCAATTCAGGGTGGTTGAAGTTCAATGTGGATGGAAGTAGTCGTAATAATTCGGTTGAATCAGGTGCTGATGGGGTTTTACGAAACAATGAAGGAACTTTGCTGTTAGCATTTGCAGAGTACATAGGTTTTGGTTCAAATAAATAGGGTAGAGTTGCTACCTTTGCTATTAGGTTTGCGCCGTTGCATGTCTGGTGGTTTCCTTAAAGTTATTCTTGAGATGGACTCGCTTTTGATTGTGGATTGCCTGAAGGACGACATATTTAATGTCTGGTATTTGGAGGAGTATTGGGAGGAAATTCTTAGTATTATTCTGCAAATGAATGTTCTGTATCAACATGTGTTTAGGAAAGAGAACTCAATTGCTGATTGGCTTGCGAAATTGGGCAATCAGGGTTATAATCATGAGATTACTCTATAAAATATCCCTCTAATGATTAAAGGAATTTTGAGATCGGATTGTAGTGGATTTCTTAATTTACATCTGGTCTAATGCTTTTGACAATTGTTTTATTGTTTCGTACATTCGTTTTGAGTTGCTTTGCTTTGGTATTATTTCTTTTATTTCTTACAGGCTTGGTTTATTATTACGTGTATAGTTTTTGAAATTTATAGTGATTTTTGACACTTGACTTTAGTTTTATTGAATATGTGTAACTCTCAGGTGTATGGTTGTTACCACAGTATTCCTTCGTCATAAGTGAGTATTATCAATAAAATTTGAGTTCTTAAAAGAAAAAAATAGAGGGTGAAAATGTTTATTTTGATATTTTAAAGCGAAATTAGAAAAAAAATGATAATTTGTTAGTGAAAAAAAAAAATGAACAAAGAAAAAATACACGTAGATAAAAAATAATATAAGAAAGAAGAGTGCCAAGGAGAACCTGAAGATTCGAGGGTTTAGTAGAAGGATGTTTATAACTTTCAAGTTAGTGAGAGTAGCCGCGCGCCGCGTTTTAACATATATAAAGAGCGAGGCCAGGCAAAAAGGTTTTCTTATTCCTCCATTTCCGTCTCTGCTTTCGGGTTCATTTAGGGTTTTACTAATCGAACCCAGAAGAAACAAAAAAACAAGAAATCATGCACGCGCCGGTGCTCGTTCTCAGTAAGTGTGTTCTCTCTTTCTTTTTTCTTACCGAAATTAATGGAACATGGATTCAATTGATTCGATTTTCGACGTAATGAAATGAAATTGAACAGAGGACTCGATGAAACGCGAGTCCGGAAGCAAGGTGCAGCACGCTAATATCCAGGCTTCTAAGGTTCTTGCTTTCTTTTTTTCTTTGCCTAGCGCTAGCGTGCAGTTTTTGTTTTTGTTTTGTTTTGTTTTTTTTTAAATTTTCGTTTTGTTTGATTAATACCTGGACAGGCTGTTGCTGACATTATTCGCACAACATTGGGTCCAAGATCCATGTTGAAGATGCTGCTTGATGCTTCTGGAGGTAAGAGATTTTTCCCTTCCTAGATTCGTAAATAGTACATAGTATATATGTCTTCATTTTAATTATAAAATATGTGTTGCGTTGAATTCATAAAATCTCCATTGCAAAGCAAATATCTTTTTCAGCATTTTGTATTTTCTGTCTCGGATTCTTATTTCCTCTTCTCGTCTGTTTCTAATTTTGGGCATCTAACAGGAATTGTGGTGACTAATGATGGAAATGCTATTTTGCGTGAGTTAGATATTGCACACCCAGCTGCAAAGGCACGCGTTCTCTCTTAATTATTTCGTTTTTTTTTTCCTTTTTCTACCTACGCTAAGAGTTTCCTTTCAGTTACAAAATATTCCATGTGTTCTCTTCGCATTCTGACGTTTCATCACCATGGCCTCCTTTTTCTATTCTTATGCATATTTGTTTTGGTGGTGGCAGTCAATGATCGAATTAAGCCGAACACAAGATGAAGAAGTGGGAGATGGAACAACTTCAGTCATCGTTCTTGGTAAGTTTTATGCAACTACTTTACATATATATATATTTTTTTAGTGGAGTGCGAATGAGGTGTTCTTTCTGAGTGTGTGATAACTGTAGATAAGTCTGTTACTGATTGTTCGACAATTTTATTTCATTGTTTCATGATTAGCATGTGTATTAATCAGTTGTGTACATACTCGCATGAAGAATGCAATAGCTGGCGAGAAAGAAGAAAACATAGAAGTTTATGTTGTAATGAATATTATTTAATGTCATTTCTTCTGTTTATCAAATTTGGGCTAAAACTTGGTTGAAGCTGGTGAAATGCTCCACGTGGCGGAAGCATTCATCGACAAAAATTTTCATCCTACTGTCATCTGCCGAGGTACTGTTGTTAGTCCATATAGATTAGTTCTTTTTTGCTTGTGCATTATCAGTTTTTCTTTATGATATATCCAAGTTTTATTTGTTTGGCAGCCTATAACAAGGCTTTGGAGGATGCCATTGCCGTGCTTGAGAAAATTGCAATGCCTATTGATGTGAATGATCGTAAGTGTCTTGGTTCTATTTGTATATTTAGAATTGGCTTCAGGATTTTCCTACTTATTCGGTTTCCCTTTTCCATTTTATTGGAAGAACTTGTTCGGCTTACAGAATGGATAATAAATGTATAAAATAAAACATGTCATGTTGTTTGTTGAAATCTGAATTTCTGGGCTTCTAATTTGGTTTGCATTCAACAAACATATTTCGAGAAGTTTGACATTAGGCAATCCGGTAAACATGCATTACAAATTTGGTTTCCTGAGTGATATCCCTCCATCTATATCATTTAGTTCAAGGGATGCTCTTCAACCACCCCAATAGCACCTCCTCTCATAAATAAGAGGTGAGGGGCAAGTTCACTAGTTGTATCCCATACCAGTGCTTGGCTAGTGAAACATGCAGTCTCCACAACCTGTTATGAGCTTAAGAAATAATAATAATAATAATACAATGAAACAAAGATTAAGGTTTTGAGATATATTAGAAGCCAACATTAGGTCTTCATGAGACTCAGTGATTGACTAAGCTTGAACAGATCTAGGCTGCCATTACTCAAACTCACCAACACCTACATTATTGAACTAGTAGTTTACGTATTATTTGTAAATGCCTCTTAATAAACAATCGATGGACTAGTTTGCATCTTATTTCTGGAAATATGCACTCTGCCGAATGTTGATAGCTATCTTCATGTAGTATAGATCTGTTTTTAAGAGTAAGATAAAAACTTTATTGAAAGAAGAGTAGGCATGGCCAAGTACACAGGAATTATACAAAGAATACGCCTAACAACTAGGAACATGTAATGGATACAAGCAAATCATGAAAAGTTTCCCCGTTACCAATCAATTCTAGGATCCCAAGAAAAACACATATTGAAAAATAACCTCTTAAGCTCATCCAAGGAACACTTTTGATCTTCAAAGCATCGACCATTTCTCTATCCAAAGGCACCACAGGAATCATTTTCCACACAGCAATGATATAGATATCACCCTGAAGACCTCCCCAACACTAAAAAATACCCACTACCCTCCTAGGCACAACCCTTGCCACACCAATCCGGTTGAAGACAACATCCCACAAGAACTTGGTCCCCTCACAATGTAATCACAAATTATCCACAGATTCCCCATTATTCTGACACAAGTAACACCAGTCCGTAATGATTAGGCCACATTTCCTTAAATTGTCAATGGCAAGAATTCTCCCAAGAGGTGCACTCCAACCAAAGAAAGCCACCTTGGGAGGAACCTTACATTTCCATATGCCTATCCAAGGGAAATGGTTACCATGATGAACCGTAAGAGCCTTGTAAAAGGATCGAACCATGAATCTCCTACTCCCAACTTGACTCCATATCATCCTGTCCCCTGCAATATTACCGCAATTCGTAGCATGCAACAAGCTGAAAGAATCATTAATGATACCAAATTTCCAATCTTGAGCCCCGCTCTTAAGAATATTATTGGTATTATTAGGAGCCCAAGTACACATGACACATAGAAGAGAAAACACCTAGTCAAGAGCTAGAAATAGATACAAGGAAAGCATGAAAGTTAAGCTCATTCAAGTCTATAGCAATTGCCCATAAAAATAAAGTATTAAAAAGAAGCTTTTGAGATCATCCATAGAGCGCTCTTTATCATCGAAGTTCCAGTCATTCCTTTCCCTCTAAATGCTCCTAATGGAAGGTTAGAATTATAACCCCTAGGGGTTGGCTCAAGTGGTAAAGGCCATGGGCTTGGCAGTATGCTCCCTCAAGGTCTAAGATTCAAATCCTCTTGGGTGCAAACAATCTCTAGGGGCCATTGAACTTTGGGGGGGGGGGGGGGGTTTCCCTTGATTTACCTGAAGTTCACTTGTGGGTAACTCCTTGTCAAGGGCCTTTGCACCCCTGGGATTAATCGGGATGCTGTTTCCGGACTCCCAATGCCAATTAAAAAAAAAAAAAAATTGAGATCATTCATAGAGTGCTCTTTATCTTCAAAGTTCTAGTCATTCCTCTCCCTCTAAATGCACCTAATGGAAGGTTAGAATTATATCAACCCACCTAGTGGAAAAGGATATTGGACTGAGCATCCATATTTTTTATATGTAATCATGCATCCATATAAATATCCTGAGAAATTAAGCTTTATCAACTCTTTCATTTTAATAGAGTAGAAGGGTAGCCCAGATAAATTAAGCGCTTTTCTGGTTGTGATGAATTAATGATGTCTAGTTGAAGCTAGAGATGGTTTTTTTTTTTTTTGGAATGGTTTCAGCACACTCTCTCTCTCTCTCTCTCGCATGCACGTGCACACACACACTTCCGCCTGCACAAGTATGCACGCCCACTCACCCACCCCCTCAAATTAAAAAAGAAAAGAAAAAGGAAATCAGATCACACACATGCATGCACACATGTTAGACATCCTTTTTCATTCATCACAGCACATTTATTATAGATTTATTTTTTGTTAAAAACTGAAGAATTTAGCTTGTTTTTGTATTGTGCACATGATTTTTGGAATTATGTGGCAGGTGGAACAATGTTGGGGCTGGTCAAGAGCTGTATAGGTACCAAATTTACTAGTCAATTCGGGAATTTAATTGCTGTAAGTATCTTGTGGTTATCAGGGTTAAACATGTGTGTGTGCACTGTTTCTTTCTGTTTTCCTTTATTCATCTTAAAACTCTCTAAAAATGTTTAGATCCTTTAGAGGTTGCCTAAAAGTATGGGTTATACTTCATCCTTGAGACATACAATATTGAGATGCGTGCCTCGTGGTTCAATAAGGTGGGAGATGACATGTGGAATTTTAGACAGATTTCACTTTCACTAACTACCATACCTAATCTTTCATATGTATTGTAATACATCATTTGTGTTTTTTAATCTTATAGTTACAAAAATCTCTTTAGACTATTTTCAATTTGTGATTGTCCTAAAGAGATTGCGCATTTAGATATAGTTTTTTTTTTCAATTTTCTCTCCACTAAAATATGAAGCATAATTTTAATTTTTTTTTTCTTGTGTAATTTACATTTACATTCTGATGCTGTTTCTTTATTTTATAATCTCAAACTAAAAAATCCATGTGATTTCACCTTGTTCATTTGTTTTGAGCATTGTCCTAAACATGGCAACAGCAAGCACAAACGTGTCTTTTACCATTATACTGAAACTGCATTATAATGTTTATATTAGTTTTTTAATTTTTACTAATAGAAAAATCTGTTTTTTTAATTTATATGTTATGCTATTTCTTTGATCAACTTCCAGGATCTAGCTATAGATGCAACCACAATAGTTGGTGTTGATCTTGGCCAAGGCTTGCGAGAAGTGGATATTAAGAAGTACATTAAGGTTGAGAAGGTACCTGGTGGTCAGTTGGAAGATTCAAGTGTACTTAAAGGAGTTATGTTTAACAAAGATGTAGTTGCCCCTGGCAAAATGAGAAGAAGAATTGTCAACCCACGTATAATTCTTCTTGATTGTCCCCTTGAGTACAAAAAGGGTGAGAACCAAACAAATGCTGAGCTGGTTAGAGAAGAAGACTGGGAAGTGCTGCTAAAAATGGAAGAGGAATACATTAAGAACCTCTGTGATCAGATAGTGATGTTCAAACCAGACTTGGTAATTACAGAAAAGGGTCTTAGTGATTTGGCGTGCCATTATCTGTGCAAACATGGAGTCAGTGCAATCAGAAGGTTGAGGAAAACAGACAATAATAGAATTGCCAAGGCATGTGGAGCCGTTATTGTCAATAGACCAGATGAATTACAGGAGTCGGATGTTGGTACTGGGGCTGGCCTGTTCGAAGTTAAAAAAATTGGGGATGAGTTTTTTGCATTTATTGTTGACTGCAAAGATCCAAAAGCTTGCACTGTACTCTTAAGAGGTGCCAGTAAGGATCTCTTGAATGAAGTGGAAAGAAACTTGCAGGTATTTTAATGATGTGCTCGAAATTGTTCTGTTTGGATAGTACTGTGTTCTAAAGTTTTTTCTGCTACAGGATGCCATGTCAGTTGCGAGAAACATAATAAAAAATCCAAAGCTTGTTCCTGGAGGTGGTGCAACAGAGTTAACTGTATCTGCTGCTTTGAAGCAGAAGAGTTCATCGATTGAAGGCATAGAAAAGGTGATGGTTGTCCCTTGCATCTGTTTTATCAGTATCAAGTTAACCCAAAGTCTGAAGTACTTTTAGGAATGAAGCTTTTTGTCGGTTAAAATTTGGTGGAGAGCTGTAGCTTTTCTTGTTTTCGTATTGCTGAATTAATTGTTTGTACTTACTGGTTGTAAAACAGTGGCCTTATGAAGCTGCTGCCATGGCTTTCGAGGCTATACCACGTACTTTAGCACAGAATTGTGGGGTAAATGTGATTCGAACTATGACTGCACTACAAGGAAAGGCAAGAATCCCTAACTCATTTTTACCTCCAGAAGTATTTTCAAATTTATGCTAAACCCGTTCCTATCTGTTGGTCTTAAACTACTCCTGTAGCATGCAAGTGGTGACAATGCCTGGATTGGCATAGACGGAAACACTGGTGTGATTAGTGACATGAAAGAGCGGCAGGTATGTTCAAAATGTTAAATCCTCGCTTTTGTTCTTTGTTTGTCCATGTCCTTTTTTTCAATAGAGAAAGTCTGCTATGCTGCCCCATTTTGACCGCTCTATTTGACCGCTGGTCATTTTTTTTTTTACTTGGTGGTTAAGTGATTTTAAATGTATTGGTGTATTTTTTTTTTATTTTTTAAAAATATTTAAATGTATTAACAAAATGTGAAAAGAAAAAAAAAAAAAACCACTGGGCGGCACCGCCCAGCGGTAGGAGTGGGGCGGCATAGTAGCCCCACTCTTTTCAATATTATTTTTTATAAGCAACTCAATTTGAATTTTGAGTTATTTATTAAGTTTCTCTTTAATAAATTGTATAAAGTAATGAACTAAATTATTGGTGTCTGAGATTGAGCGTTGAATCCCTGGTTATTTAAACGATGTCAGATATGGGATGCATATAATGTAAAGGCTCAAACCTTTAAGACAGCCATAGAAGCAGCTTGCATGCTTCTTAGGATCGATGACATTGTGAGTGGGATAAAGAAGAAGCAAGCCCCCGGTGCAGGCCAGGCTCCATCGAAGCCTAAGATTGAGACTGAAGCAGATGCTGACAATGAGCAAATACTTCCCGACTAAGACCTCCCAACGGTCGAAACTGATCTTTTTTTTTTTTTTTTTTTTAAGTATTTGAAGCAAAGCGGTTGGTCTCGCTGGCTGTACAAGGGTTTTGTTGAGCTGAGCTTTTGACTTGAGCACTTCCTAGTTCGGATTCTGGCCTTTGCTGTTTTTTGTTTGGAGACCCCCGTCTGTTATGGGAACTACTGTAAACTACCAGTCACTTTCACTTGAACAATTTGATCGGGATTTCGTTCATGTGAACATGAACAACATCAGTATCGCTATAATTTCTGCTTTATCTGTGCATTGCTTGTCTAGTTTAATCCGGATTTCTTTCATGAACACCATGCATTTCTTGCCCAATTCTTGCTTCCTGGTGGCATCGACACAAAATTACACGTCAGTTGTTGAACCCCAAAACTTCACACACACCCAAAAAAAAAAAAAAAAAAAAAAAAAAAAAAACAAAAAAAAAAAAAAAAGAAGCAAATTATCAAGACAAACAGCCATCCATCAAACAAGGACAAGCCATTAAAAGTACCTTCTGTCGGATTCGGCCTACTGACAGTTCAATTTTTTTTCCTCCAAAAATGAAAGAGTTATATATTTTTATTGTTTTTACCTAACTCTTTTGTAAAACATTAATTTTTTAAATTTGTTTGATTGGTCTAACTTCAAAAAATAGTAATATTTGTTCGAAAATTTGTATAAAAATGATTAGTAGGTTGACAATTAAACAAACAAAACATCACGTGAGCATATTAAAGAACTTAATAATTAAATTAAATTAAACGCCACACGGAATCTGTCATATTATTTTCATTCTAAAATTAAATATCTAATTATTGCTGTAACTTGTTTTACGAATAGAGCATAATTTTTTAATACGCTATTCGAGAGACAATTCGAATTTGATTAAGCTAAATTAAGACTTCTGCTCGATTTATTTATTTAAATAGAAATTATTTGCCTATTCTTTTAGAATAAATAGATAAATTTAAAGTATATAAAAAAATTCATTTTTTAATAATACATCTATTTTTTTTTTTTAAAATGGAATATACAACCTTGACCAGCTTAAAATTACTAATAATGTTATTCTAAAACCTTTACACTATCCACATCGTATAATTTGATTTAAAAGATAAAATTTAAAATTTAAATATTAAAAATAAAAGAAAATATTATTTGTACTTATAATTTTTATTTAAATAATAATATGTACTGATGTGTTAACTGGTGATATGTTGAAAATTGTCAAATTTAAAATTTAAAAATTAGAATTAAGAAAAAATGATAATACGACTGTTGTAAGTAAAATATTGTCTAATGTAGATGTTTTATAATAGCATTGCCGGAAAATGAGAAGAAAACACAGTCCGAAGTACGTAAGCGTGATCACCAACCACCGAAAAAGGACAAAAAAAAAAAAAAAAAAAAAAGACAACTATTCGTAAGTTCTTTGTATTTCAGTCTCTCGCTCCGTCTTTGGTAAATCGCGAAGGGAAGCCATGGCCTTGAGAATAACTCCAGCTCCTCCTCAAACTCTACGAACCACAGCCCTGCGACCACCCTCTCTCCTCCTCGTCAATAACTCTCATGCTCCAGCTCCTCCTCCAAATTCAACTAGCCCCAAATTTGGCCTTACTTTTCATACTAATACTAGAACACCGCGTCGTCTCCTTGCGAGGGCCTCCTCCACTTCGGAATTTGTCCCTAATATCGGTGAAATCCTCGGTGATATTAGCATTTTCAAAGCTTCCGGTGACCCCGTCTTCTTCAAGCACCTCTGGGATCAGAACCAGGTACACACGCATCTATCTTCTTCAATCCCTTGAATTTCTTCCTTCTACTTTTACCCTTAATTATTTCATTTCCTCCCAGGGTGTAGCTGTTGTTGCGCTTTTAAGGCACTTCGGATGCCCTTGCTGGTAAATCAACAATTATACTATTTCATCGTTGGGTTATTCACGAATCACAATATTATTCTTTTTATATTAAAAGGAAAAAAAAAAGGACTTTTGTTCTGACTTGTCGACTGTTTTGCTTATTCTTGTTTCAAAGTTGGGAACTTGCTTCTGCTTTGAAAGAAGCGAAACCGAAATTTGACACCGCTGGTGTAAAGTTGGTTGCAATTGGTGTTGGCACTCCTAACAAAGCTCGGATTCTTGCCGATCGGGTGGGTCTGCTTATTTCCCTTCACTTGTAAAGTTGAGTGTGTTTTCAGCACCAGTTGTTTATGAATCGAAATTTCCCACTATTTTACATGCTTCTGTTTCTATTAGCAAAATTGGAAGCTTTGACAAGGTATGATGTTCTTGTGTCCGATAAGTTGCATGCTTTGACGAATAGGAGCAAACCCAGATCATGATTCACCATTTTCTACTTTAACAAATATGGAAATTGAACTGACTGGGGCTACTTTATATTAATTTATACTCTTTAAGTGATATATCAAGGTTTCTGTCCTCATTTTTATATAGATTTTGTATGCGTCATTTTTCATAAGATATTTTGCTATTATTTAATTTAATGGAGAAAGATTTTAATTCCATGTTTAGCATGGGTTTATACTTTTAAATGTACCCAGTATTTTGATCAGTGGTACAGTGCAGGTGCTTAGGAGCACGGTGCTATCATTCATCTGGTTCCATGGTTAAGTTTGGTCTTAGCTCTTTAATGAATTTCAGACATGGATACAATTTGGATGGTTGATATAATTTTTGGAGTACGCATGTGAAATCATCACTTGTCCCAAAAGCTTAAGCTAATGGGAAGAGGTAGATTTTATTATTTATTTTATATCATAACACTCCCCCTCACGTGTGGGTGGGCCAGACTCCCCTCAATGGGTAGCCCAACACGTGGAATATTTAATTAAATGGGATAGAGTGTAGAGTCAGGGTTCGAATTTAGGACCTCTGTTCTAATACTATGTGAAATCACCACTTGTTCCAAAAGTTTAAGCTAATGGGACGAGGTAGATTTTATCATTTGTATTATATTCTTAACACGCATTCCCCCTTTTCCAGTATGCTTGAATTTATTGCAATTGAAAAGCATGCAATGACATGTAGAGACAGTAACTATTTGACTATCATGCCATACTGACAAAAAAAACAAAAAAAAAAACTATTTGGCTATCATGTCATGTGCTTTATTTAATAAAAACCAATTTCTGAATGCTGTATCCATTTGAGTTTGTTCATGTGTTTGAAAGGTTTAAAAATTCTTAGAAGTTAGAACCTTTGGCCACTTTGGGACAGATTATATTGCTTAGTCTCAAGGATGCCCGTCATGTGGTGCCCTCCTTGTTTTCCAATCAAAAGGAGGTCATTTCGAGCTATGATTGCCAACAAACCCAATATTTAGTTTGCCTGAGCTAGTTTGTTGGAAAGGATAGATCTTTTATTTTTATTTTTATTTTCTATAGAAGAGGACGGTACCCCAATATTATTGATAAACCTCCACTTATGGCAGAGGAATACTTTATACGAAGAGGAACAAGGAGGTTACAGAAAAGTCCTGAAAACTGGCTCCTGTAAAAATATTAATACCTTACAAACACTAGAAAAATTTCCTAGAGGTACCAAAAATGTTATCTTATTACTATCCACCAACGTTTATGGAGACATTTGGACACTTGATTTAAGAATTTAGGTTAACTGTTCATGTTTCATTTACCACATGTGGTCGTATTCCTGCATCCATCCAACAATAGATTGCTCACTTTCTGAAGAAAGTGAGTTGTCTACTAAAACCGATTTTGGGTCAGTGTTAGATATATCGAAGTGTCATTAACAGCAGTTTAGCTACAAACTAGGCTCTAGATTCTGGTAGGATATTTCAGACTCGATGTATAACTTCCATTAAATTTTATTTCAATACAATGGAATTGAGATATGCCTGCTGACTTCCTGGAGGGTCTACAACCATTTCCCTGAGGATTTGAAGCCATCATTGCTTATTGTATAATCTTTTGTATGGTTTTACAACTAGCCTGTACTTGATCATTGGAGCTGATTATTCTACCTGATGTTCAGTTACCATTTCCAGTGGATTGCCTTTATGCTGATCCTGACCGAAAGGTAATGTGTTCTGTAGTACATAAATGTTTCCTGTAGGTGATGTTTCCTCATTTAGTGACTGTAAGGCCTGACTGCAACTTAATCGATTTCAGGCATATGACGTTCTTGGCTTATACTATGGTCTTGGCCGGACATTTTTCAATCCAGCTAGTGTAAACATTCTATCTTGCTATCTGTAGCTTATTGCTTCGTGAGAGAGGATTATATGCATGGTGTATACAGTGATGGTTTCTGTCTATACTCTGACGTGGCAGGCAAAGGTGTTTTCAAGATTTGAGTCTCTGCAGAAGGCTGTAAAGAACTATACCATTGAAGCCACCCCGGATGATAGAAGTAGTGTGCTGCAACAGGTTCGGTTGTTATGTCCAAATATGTCCAATAAATATGTCCAATAATCAAGGATGGACTTACTCTCTGCGATACTGTCCTTAAATCTGTTTACTCTAGGCACCTCCATGGGGCATGGATTGATCTTTTTGTGTTGTTTTTATTAGGGAGGGATGTTTGTGTTTAAAGGGAAGCAATTGCTGCATGCGTGGAAAGATGAAGGGACAGGGGATCATGCCTCTTTGGATGATATTTTGGGTGTCTGTTGCAAAGTTCCAGTTGCATGAAGCTTTATTACGATCACTGTTTCAGATGGTGTTTAGATTTTTGCTTTATGTATATAAATTGCATGTATAGATAATGGGCGTACTGATGTAGCAATGCCCGGCCCTTCTCAAATATGAGTAAAATGAACTGAATGTCCGATGATGATTTGATCATATTGATTACTAATTACTATGTTTCCATTGTGGTGTACCTCCTTTAAATGGAGCCCAACTTCTCTTCATATGAGCGTGCCCCAGGTTGCATATTGGACCTCCTATTGCTGTGCGAAATGTTAGGCAAGCTACTGTATTATGCATCACTCAGTTAAACCAGTCGGGTGTCCTTTTCAATATGCATGTCTTACATCCTCTAAAAGGAAGGACCAAGTACCATGAGCGGCGACAACTCACTTGCCCATATCTAAATTGTTATGTTGTGAAGGCAAGGAACGTCTGGAAATCAAACTAAAGCGTATTTTGGAGGCCCTTTTAGGCATCTCTTTGTGAATTGAGACCCAAGGGGTCAGAGGTTTGGGTTCTTATTCGAAAGTCTCACTGTTTACACTCTCTTTTAGACACCCGCCCTTTTAAAGGAAAAAAAATATATGTATAAGTCTTGCGTTTCACGGATAGTTGATGTGAAAATTTACCGGACATGAAAAAATATTATATTTTGATTTTTTTTTTTTTTTTTATAATTATTTTGCATTTCATAGTAAGTATTGGCAACTTATAAGCTGCATAACTGTTGAAAGTTATGCTAATCAACAGACATGTCCAATAACCTTGATATCGTATGAAAATTAAATGAACCAAATTGAGGCATATCAAATTTGACTCATACCTAGATAAAATCAATAGAATTCTAATCCACTCTAAATGTTCCTCTCTCTCTCTCTCTCTCTCTCTCTCTCTCTATATATATATATATATATACACACACACACGCACGCAATTCAAAGGGTGTAAGCTGCGTACGTAACGGGTTCACGTGGAATGAAGACGAAAGGGCAAACCATACTTAATTGCTAACAAAATTTTTATTCTGAGAGACAGACATGAGACAGGCCCTATCAAAAGAAGACAATGCAGAGATCAGAAAATAGAGGTATGTCCTGTCCAAACTAGAAAGATGAATTTCGGTAGTTTTGTTTTCTATCACTTCTACCATGGTCTCCTTTATTATAATGAGACCAGAATTGTGAGTTTTCATAAGAAAGTTAACCTGTTTTGTTCGGCCACTAACAAACAATATCTTAGTTTATAATACTTAGTAAACTTTCGCACTCAATATTGTTGTTGCAGGGAGCACATTCAAGTTATGAATTCGTTATATGTGTCATTTCAAATATATCCTAGTTAGTGACTTTTTTTTTTATACAATTTCAATTGTGAACATATTGTTTTCTTAAAGTGTAGACTTGTATTCACTGATAATCTTGCAAAGTTAGGTGCATCTAATCATAACGAGTTTTAGAGAGAATCGCAATCGTTTGGTACTCGTGTCTCTGTTTTAAACTATCTTATAGAATTGATGGATCTTTTATTATGAGGTATTTTGTTTTATGTATTTCATACAATTAGTAGCGAAGGAGAATCATTGCTTTTAGTGCGATTTTGCAGGGATGCTTCATTTCCTACCTTAATAGTATTTTCAAGATTCATTGTATCAAGATGAATCTTAGCATTAAAGATCCATGATAAATAATTGTTGTAAAAAATATTGAGGGCAACAAATTTGAGTTTTGTAAGATTTGACATGATCTATAACAAATATATTAAATATTAAATGAGAAAGAAGTATTTAAAATCAAAATGACATATAGAGGACAAGAATTTTATCTCATCGATATGATAATATTATACTCTATATAATGTCACATAGATCATGTCAAGATTTTATAAAATAATTTACATTGTAATAAGCACATATCAATATTTATAGAAGATAAACTTATAGTGGTCAAGAAATGTTATGCAAGTATCTTGCCAAATATCAAAAGAACATGACAGTTGGTTAGAGAATCGTACTGACAATGTATTGTAAAATTAAAAAGAATTAGAAAGAGAATTGAAAAATTGTAATATAAGACTAAATCTTCAGGAGCTTAATATTATCCACTTTGAATTTCTTATGTTGTACAAACGTCACTCGAGATATCATCTTTTAGGTACAGGAGGATAAAAAATATAAAAGTGTGATTCATGAATTAATAAGATACATTTATAAATTTAAGAATTTCAAAAATTAATAGATGAATGTGATAAGAGGTGAAATCTCATCTTAAATCTCAAGGCACCCTTTTAAATGTCCCTGAATTCGTGTATGCATTTACAAGGTAATGCTATATATGGTAGTGGATTTACTCATCATTGCTGCAATAAAAAGGAGTCCCTCTGCAGATATTCTCCCCCGTCCTTGGGTTGGGTACATGCATGCAGGACCTTTCACTCCCCGGCTCTCTTTTCAAAGCAAATCATTATGCTCTAGACAATCCGTCTCCATGAACTTGGGCCATGCAATCTTGCATGCAAAACGATTAATGATACCAAGGCGATTTTGGATTAAAGCTTTTTATATGGTATACATCGGAGAGGCCAAGTATTTTAGGTTGGAATAAATACTTCAATTGAATTTTTTTTAGGAACACCATTAACAAAATGATAATAAATGATTAAAGAGTTATAAGAAATAAAAAATAATTTCAAAACCTAAAAAATATAGGCATTTCACAAAAATCATAACAACAAAAAGGTTTATATAATTTTTTAATTAAAGTGTACTCATAAAGTTTAATCAAATATAAAAATTAAAATTATGATTTAAAATTTTCCCAAAAATTGTAGAGAATATTAATGATGATTACAAATAAAATACTTTATTTATCTTCTCGTATGTTCTAAATGTGTTTAAAAGTAAATATTATTTTTCTATTAAATCTTCCTGTGAATTGAAACTTTCTCGATCAAAATATTATATGAAATAAAATCAAATGGAAAATAGTATACCTAAAATATTAAATATTAGTTTGTTTGGTATGAAACAGAACATGCAAACAAGAAAAGTATAGCTATCATAGCAAATTTGATGATGATAAAAAAGTAGTATCGAGTATCGAGAAAATTGTGGGTACAAAATGCATTAGGCGGCGTTACCCTGAATTCTTTAATATTGGGAGACCATGCAACTTGGAGTAAAATCATCAAAAGTTCGTACGTATGCATGGGCAAAAACACCCAGTAGTTTAAGGGGTTGTTTCGTTCATCAGCCTAACAATTTAATTTTACTTTTCTAGATTAGCATTCGAGTATTAATTAATTTCCTCATCATGATCTGGCCTGGTGGTAATATCGGATAGACTTGCTGTATCGAACAAGTCCATTGCATTGCATGGTTTTTTAGTATACTCCGAAAGAATACAAAGTTGAGTTTGAAGTTATTATTTAAAAAATAAATAAAAGAAGTTCTTCCGACCTGGCCGCTGTAAGGGAGAGGTTGGCATGAAGACAGCCTATTTCTCAAAGCTAATAAATATTCCGGGAATGATTAGGGAAGCTGGGTCCGAAAATGCTTTTCCTAATACTTTGAATGTTGAGTATGCAGAAGGGTCGGGGAATTGCTTTCTTGTTTGATGTTTCAGTTGTTTGATGCAGAAGGGTCGGGGTTGGTCTCTTAGATTGTTAGCCGTCTGAAGAGGGGAGATATTGGAGGATGACATGAATAGGCTATGGAAGGGTTCTGAGAGTAGTAAACTAATTCTACCATTGGAAGCCTTGGTTGAGGCTCAATCTCGAGGGAAACTTTGTTTGATGGCTTTTGTTGCTGCGAAAAAATTGTCACTCGGGAAGCTTTTTGAAGTATAATGTCAGACGTGTGGAAACCTGATGGCTAGATCAAATTCAAAGAAATAGGTGACAATCTTTTTCTTATTGAATTTCAGTTTGAAGGGGATAATGATAGGGTAAAAGTGGGAAGACCTTGGACCTTTGATAAATTCCTAATCTGTCTACAAGAATTCGATGGATGAGACTCATCAGTTTTTCAGGAGGATGCATGCAATCAGTTATCAGTGTAATACTCCCGCCCAATGCCCAAGCCCGCAACATAGACCCAAGTTCACGAAGACCCTAACCATGGAGATCCCAAACGGTGTCGTTTAGGTAAGTCCCCTCTCCCTGCTCTCTAAGTGCAGACCATTTTCTCTCTCCCTCTCCTACAAAAATTTCGGTGTTTATTTCTTTGAATTTTTATTTTCTATTTTATTTCACTTCTATTCTTTTCAATAGAATAGCCGTGCAGCACCTCTTTGTTTGAGTGTTGTCAATTGCCGTCAAACGTATCGCCGAACTTCTAGTTTAACAACGGTGGGCCTCTCATTTGTCTTTTTTTATTTATTTTAAATTTTCTTGTCTCGAGTTCTTTGACTCTCAGTCAGATTTTGCATCTCATTCTCTTCCATTTGCTTCAAAAATTTCAGTTCATCATTCGATTAGTATTTCCATCGTGTCCAGTGGAAGGGGTTATTGTATAACTCGGCTCAAAGCATTGCAAGGTATTGCCTTGCCCAAAAATTGGCCTCTGTCATATGTTAATCAGTTTTGCAATTCAATTTAACCTGGCTACTTTATATCATAGGACATTGCTAACGCTCTAGACAATGTTGTTCTGCTTTCCATTTCCACGAGCCACACACATGAGCTTAGGTAAGATATTCATAATTTTAGGCTCTTTGCCGGCATTGTTATGTATGCAATATAAGTAAATTATGGTTGCTGGAATTTTAATGAATGATCGTTATATGGCTATTATGAATTTTATGTCGACCAAATTAGGGTTATATGTAAATTATTGGGTTTGATGTGGCTGTGTGGGTGAAGTTAGGTGGCTGTCTAGGTTACTTATTTATTTTGCTGGTTGTTCAGGATTTGGGTATTAACTCTTGAGTTGATGTTGACTGTTGTGAGTCTATAAGATAGTATTGAAGTTGAGTGGTGGATTGTTTGAGCTGATATGTGATTTGTTGGGTTAAAAATGGGCTGTTGAGTTGATGAGCATGGTTTTTTGCGGGTTGAGATATGTGTCTGGCTAGGTTTATTCTATGACTGTTATAGGGTTGATCATGTTGAGCTGGTTGTATTTGACCTATTGCGAGTTGTTTGGATGCTCGGGACTGAATTATTTGCTAGTTTGGGGTTTTATTAAATAAGCTAGTGACATGCTTGTTTGGGTTAGTAATTGATTGGTAAATGTTTATTGATTAGGTTGCGATACTGTTAGAGGTCGGATCCAAGTTGTAACTTATGCAGGCAAGAGTCAGGTAAGTAGGGTTCCTATACTAGACTTTGCATAAAAAAAGGACTGAAGTTGATTTTATGAAAACGTGCATGATATGTTTTGAAAAGGAATGTGAAAACAATCTCAGTCATGTATTCTGCATTACTCAAAAAAGTTTGTATAAGAAGGAAGTATTTTTTGTCATTACTGGTGTAGACATGAATTTATTTTAACATTTTATTTTTTGAACTGTGAAAAAGAGTGAGTATGAGATCTGAAAAGTCTTGCGTTGATTAAGTGAAGATGTTTTAAATCTGTTTTTTTTAATATGTGAAATGATCTGAATCTATTCAGTACTCTGTTTTGAAATGATGTGGCAACTGAAAACTTTTGACATGACTTTTTAATTCTATATGTATGTCTAGTTTTGTTCTGTTTATGATCTATTCCTTTAAGGCTCTGTCATGGGTATAATAGTGGTATACGGCCCTGCCACAGGTATAATAATGGTATAAGGTTCTGCCACAGGTATAATAGTGGTATATGACCCTGTCACGAATATAATAGTAGTATACGACACTGCCACAAGTATAACAGTGGTATACGGCCCCGCCACGGATATAATGGTGGTTTATAACCTTACCGTGGAGATTAAACATGATCTTTGTCCCAATGTGATACTTTGATATGATATGAAGATGATGTTTCAGATTATGATATGCCAAAGGATTTCTGAATAAGAATTTTTTCTGAAAGTTTCGTTCTGATATTTTGATAACATGTTTCGATCCTGCATTCTAAAAATAAATTTTTTGTTCCCCATTTTGAATTCTGTAAATGCTTATATTTGCATGCTAGTATATGTTCTCTGCTTACTGAGTTGTTGATAACTCACCCATTCATCTTCACAATATTTCAGATGACTTTTGATGATTCAGCTGATGATCAGTAATAGAGTGCATGAGCAAGATTAGCTGAACATAGTAGTTGGGTACCTCAGGGTACTACTGTTGTTGGGGGATTTATTTTATTCAGTAGATAGATTTCAATATGTTTACATGATTTATGGAGACTTATGTAAACTCTGGCTCTTTTTACTATGTTACTTGTGATATGTGGAGTAGTTAACCTATTTTGTTTGGTATATTGTATTGAAGATCTGATAGATGAGTATGCGTAGTGATGGCTTCTAAACTATTACTTCCAAGTGCAGAAGTGAAGTAGTTGTAATACAAGGCAGCACCCAAGGTCATCTCCATAGGAATAAGAGGAGTTCCAACCAATTAATTGTATGAAATTGTGAAGATTCAGATTTGAAAAGAGTTTGGATGATTTGTCAAGTGGGAAAAAGATTTTGTATGAAAATAAGATAACAAACCAAGAAATGTTATATTCACACAGGAGAATCTGTTGTTATTGACATGTATGGTTGATTTTTTAGAGTGCCTTGGTTTTGAAAATTTTGGGAAAGGAAATGGACTAAACCAGAGTAAGTCAAATCTCAAGAAAATAAAATAATCGACTTATGACAATCAACTGAAATTTAAACTTCATCCTAATGTAAACAGAGAGTTAAAAGGACAATAAAGTAATTGTAGATTTTATAGAAACAATTTGACAAACACCTGGGTTGCGATTTTAGAACTTCTTTTAACTCTACATGTTACCAAGATTTCTGGGTACTATTCTTCTTTCATTAATCCAATCAAGTTATTAACAAAGTGTAATCTGAAGAACGTAAACTAAGAGATCATATACCAAGGCTTTAAAAGAATTTATCACTAATCATCAACCAATTTTTACTTTATCACTTGGTTGAGAGATACCTCAATTGACTCAAGGTTCTGTTGTGCCTAGTGTCAACAACAAAACAAGAATAAGAACGAGAGCATCCAACAAAAATTCATTTACATAAACTTGATTTCAGAAATAGTGAAGTATGTAAATCAAGACCTATAGAGATCCAACCAACATAAGGAGCAAAGGAAAGTTTTACTGCAACCAAAGCTACAAATTTAGCCTAAGTTTATCATCATTAACATCAAATCTCAACACAATGAAAATCCTAGAAATTCTTAAAAGTTTTGGAGATGTAAGAGTAGAAAAATAAAGCCGAATCTTGACACCCCCCCAATTCCAACTCTTTTCCTATTTATCATCCCTTCCATGGTCATCTTCTCTCTCTTCGTAACCGCTGTCTCCACCCTTTGCTACGGACGTCTCCTTCGTGTAACCGTAATGCCCTCTTTTGCCCTTTATCTTCTCTTTCTCTATTTTCTTTTTGCCTCTCGAATGTTCCTTTCCTTCTTCTCTTGTTAGCAGACGCAAGCCTCAATTCTTTAGTGCTTTGTTATGAGTCATGGGAGCCTTATTGCAGACGTGGGCCTCAACCTACCATACGCACAAAGTGAATTAAGCCATTGTAAGTCTAAGTTAAATAAAACTGGGCCCAAGTCTATTTTTACTATGTAATCAGTTTTTATATGTCAACAACCCAATTGTTATGCATTGTTTAATTTAGAGTACTTCAAACAACATTATTTCCCTTTTATCATGTAGTTAATCAAATTAGAGGAATTTATGTTTGATTTAGAGTCCTTGAAAATATATATGTGGATTTGGAGTATATATTATCATTGTTGAAGTTGATTATTAAGTAACAGTAGTTAGCTCCTTGGACCTCCGAGATCAGGGCGTTACAATCAGGACACTTGATTCTCGGAGACATCATATGCTAATCAATATTCAAATCTGCAACTTGACAATTCTGTAAGTTGTTTAAAACATAATTATTCTAATTTTAATATTGATTATATTGTTGGAAAAGAATATGCAAGTTGGAAAAGAAGAGTTAGAAGCAATATAAACAATTCAATCAACTAATTAAGGTATATTTTGACCCTACAATTATGGCTTTGGCTACTCAAAGTAGAAAGAGGGGGATGTGTGTAAATGAAGGTTTTAATATGCATGTAAATACTGAGAAAAAGCTTAAATCTCAACTTTTACCTAAAGGGAGTCCAAACCAGGGCATATTGGTGGAGGTTGTTAAGCAGCCCCACCAACAACCTTGAATTTTTTGAGCTAGAACTATCGGGGGCTTAGAAACCCTTGGACAGTTCGAGAACGTCACTTACTGGTGAAGTCAAGGAGCCTAAACTTTGTTTTCATAATGGAAACAAAATGTGATAAAAATAAGGTGGAGATAGTGAGGATGTAGCTAGATTATGAATGCAGTCTTATGGTAAATAGCAGAGGGCCAAGTGGGGGACTAGCATTTCTATGGAATAATCATATATAAGCTTGTTTAGATACATTTTCACATCACCACATTTCTCTTACTATTAATTATATGGAAGCTGGAAAGGAATTTGTTCTAACTGGCTTTTATGGGAATCTCATTACTGCTAAAAGAATAGAGAGTTAAACTTTATTGAAAGTATTGAAATCAATTAAGGGAAAAACTTGGATGTGTATGTGTGACTTTAATGAAATTTTGCATTATAGTGAGAATTAGGGATCAAATATCAAATCTTATAGCAAAATGGAAAGATTTTGAGAAGCTGTAGAAGACCCTGGTTTAAGTGATATTGGTTTTCAAGGATCAAAGTTCACATGGAGTAATAACATATTAGATAACTTTTTTACTAAAGAGAGTCTGAATAAGGCTTTTGAGAATGTGTCTTGGACTATGCTATTTGATTTCACATTTGTTAGAGTTCTAGCTACCCAAACTTCAGATCACAGTCCATTACTTATTTCTATAGGAAATGGAATAGAAGTTATAAAAAGTAAAATGAAACCTTTCAAATATGAGGCTAGTTGGTCTAAAAGAGAGTATTGTCACAAACTAGTTGAAACATAATGGAGTCATTAGTCAAGTTCAATTAATAAAATGGTGCAAGTATTTGCAGGATTGGAAAAGTATACAAATCCCCTTAGAAAATGGAGTAAGGAAATAGTGAACAATATTAAGGGGGTGATAGATGAAAAGCTCCATCAAATAACACAACCACAAAGCAAAAGCACATGGGATCAATTGGGGAGAATAAAGGCTTTACAGAAGGAAGTTGATGGATTACTTAAAGAAGATTATATCAAATGGAAACAAAAGGCTAAGCAGAAATGGTTAAAAGATAGGGATAAGAACTCTAAATATTATCATATGTGTGCTAAACAAAGGAGAAAATCCAATGTTATTCATACAATTGAGAGGAAGGATGGACCTTAAGATAGTTCTCCTGAAGAGGTTGGTAACTTATTTAACAAATTCTATAAGGAGTTATTTTTTTATTCAAGTCCAAAGGATATTGAAAGTTGTATTAGTTGCATGATCCCAACAGTCACTAAGGAAATGAATTTCAATTTAACAAAAGAATTCATTGCTCTTGAAGTGAATGATGCTATTTTCAGATGAACCCATTGGGTTAGACTAGATGGATTTCCAAAAGCTTTTTACCAAGACCATTGGAGTATTGTTGGGCAAGATGTTTGTGAAGTTGTCCTCGAGTTCCTCAATTCAAATTGTGATATTTGCCACATTAATGATACTTATATAGCTTTAATCTAAAAGGTTAAAAATCCTAAGAAGGTTTCATACTTCAGACCAATCAGTTTATGTAATGTAATTTACAAAAATCATCTCAATAGTGTTGGCAAAAAGATTGAAGATAATTTTACCTACCGTCATTTACCCTACACGGAGTGCATTTATTCTTGGAAGGTTAATTATAGATAATGTAGTGGTTGCTTATGAAACTATGCACTCAATGAATGGTAGGAGCTTGGGAAAAATAAGTTTTTATGGCAATGAAGCATGATATGAGTAAAACATATGATAGGGTGGAGTGAGATTTCTTAAAGGCTGTGATGATTCAAATGGGATTCAATAGAATATGGATTGATCTTGTTATGAGCGGTATCATATTAGTAGCATATTCTCTACTTATTAATGGTTCTACTCAAAGTTCTTTTAGATCAACAAGAGGGATATGGTAGGGTGATCATCTATCACCCTACCTTTTTATTCTATGTTCTGAAGCCTTAAGTAATCTGCTCAACAATGTTGAATCATCTAGTGTAATCTCTGGTATTCTAATAGCTAGAGGCCAACTTTGCATTAATCATTTTGCAAGGCAAATCCATTGGAGTGGAGCCGATTGATTGCAATACTTGACACTTATGAAAGGGCTTCAGGACAAAGACTGGGTAAAGAAAAAAATCTATCCATTTCAGCACCAATACTAGTAATGAGTCAAAGGATATAATTATGAGTATTGCTAGAGTTAGATCTACTTCATCCTATGAAAAATATTCAGGGCTGCAGCTATCATTGGTAGATCTAGAGCTCAATCTTTTAAATGCATCCTGGAGAGAATAAGAACTAGAATAAGCAATTGGAAGACAAATTTTTTATCACAAGTAGATAAAGAGATTCTGCTCAAATTAGTGATTCAAGCATTGTCTACTTATAGCATGGGTGTTTTCAAGGTTCCCAAAGTTCTACTTAAAGAAATAAATAGAATTATGAACAATTATTGGTGAGAACAACAACAAAATGAAAGGAAAATTCATTGGATTTCTTGGAGTCAGGTAGGAAAGGCAAAAACAGTTGGAGGGTTAGGATTTTGAGATGGCCTCGTTTGGGTAGTGAGATGAGATGAAATGAGATGATCTGTGAATAATAGTGAAATGGTTTGTGAATAGTAGTGAAATGATTTGAATTAAGATGTTTTATAGAATTTTAATATTATTTTTGTTTTGTGGTTTAAAAAAGTTGAATTATTGTTTTTTTTTTTTTGTATTTTATTTGGAAGTTTGGAAAAGTTGAAATGATTAGATGAAAAAGTTGAAAATTTAAAATTTAAAATTGTTTGTGTTTGGATATTGAGATGAGATAGGATTGGATGAGAGACTCTTGCAATCCAAACTAGGTAGAGAGTTTCAACTTGGCAATGTTGGCCAAGCAAGGGTTGAGGATTATTCAAAGGCCCGATTCACTTCCAGCAAAAATACCAAAGTAAAATATATTTCCAAAAACTTCTTCCAAGCTAAAATTGGTTTAAGACCGTCTTATATTTGGAGAAGCATCATGGCAGCTAGGCATCTAGTGGAAGAAGGGTCTTTATGGAGGATTGGCAATGGACAAAGTGTTAAAATATGGAAAGATAAGTGGATTCCTCAACCAACTACATACAAGATTCAAAGTGCCGCTCGAATTTTGAGTGAAGATGAATCTGTGGCTCATATTATTGATTCAAACACTAAACACTAGAATGTAAATTTGACTGAAGAAATATTCTCTTATGATGAAGCTTCTACTATAAAGAGGAAACCTATTAGTCTATCAAACTGTCAAGATAAGCTAATATGGAGATGCACAACAAATGGTCAATTTATTGTCAAAAGTGCATCATATCATTTACAAAAAGAGATATTTGATCGAGCTAAAGGACGGTCTTCAAATTCAAGTTGCAAGGAAGAAGTATGGTACAGAATCTTGAAATTAAAATTTCCTAATGCTGCAAAAGTTTTTCTATGGAGAGCTTGTTTATAGGCCTTACCTACAAATCTAAACCTTTTTAGAAGGAAAATAGTGAAGTCACCAAACTGTCCAATATGCTTAGAAGAAGAGGAAAGTACTATCAATTTTCTTTAGGAGTGCATAGCAGCAAAGGATGTATGGAGCCTATGTTCAAAGAAAATTCAGAAAAGCAGTTTGACAACATAATGTTTTAAGGATATATATGTAGCCATGCATAATCTAGTTGATGAAGAACAGATGGAAGAAATAGTCTTGATAGCAAGGAGACTTTGGCAGAGAAGGAATGACTTTATTTTCGGCACCAACTTTTCCCATCCAAATTTGGTGACGCAGAAGTCAAAACAACTACTTATTGATTTTAAGGAAGCTGAAAAAGATTCTGTCAAGCCAGTGATAGGTGGAGAAAATTTGATGAATAGATGGGAGCCTCCTACTGGTGACTTATTCAAAATTAACTAACTAGGATGCAGCACTTAATAAATCTCTTGGTAAAGTTGGTTTTGACATTATGGTAAGAGCTGGTGAAGGTAATGTACTGGCTACAAAAAGAATGCAACGTGATTTTTTCTATAAACCATTGCTGGCTGAAGCTCTTGATGCTCTTCAAGCAACAATCTTTGGTAGTGAGTTGGGCCTAAGAAGGATTATCTTGGAATGTGACTCTCTCCAAGTTATTAATAGCATCAAGCACATGATACTCCTTGGAATAGTGCAGGCCGTTTGATCATAATATATAGATGTGAAAAATAAGCTTCTACTATTTGATAAATGGGTTGTTAGGCATGTTAGGAGAGAAGCTAATATTGTGGCTCATTGTTTAGCCAAGAATTCTTTAGAGTTAGAGGATGATTCTATTGAGATGGAGGATTGTGCATCTTGTATTATAAAAATAAGTAATACGAAGTTATATAAACTTATATGAGTTCAGCTGATCGGATACGAAATTTCTCAAGTTTAATAAATGAGTTTAGATGGTTGTTTAGACTTGATTTATTTATCAAATGAACTACACACATCTTGTATTATAAAAATAAGTAATACGAAGTTATATAAACTTATATGAGTTCAGCTGATTGGATTCGAAATTTCTCAAGTTTAATAAATGAGTTTAGATGGTTGTTTAGACTTGATTTATTTATCAAATGAACTACACACAGTCGAGCTTAAACAATCTCGAATTGTTCTTGAATAACTTTGTTGATTTTATAATCCTAGCATCCTGTATTGGGTTATTAACACAACTTTTTGCTACTCATTTCAACCCATTAGCGTGGTGCTTTTTTACTTTTTCATTTTTTCCCTTCCCTTGGGGCTCGCTAAGATGGTGTCTTTCTTTTTTGAGCGGTAGAGAAGCCAACAAACATCCTCGATGCAGCTAAATGATATATCGTGTTTTTGATATATTGTTAGTTAAAATTTAGAAAAATTCTAAGAAACGGGAAATGAAAAGCCCAAACACAAGAAATGTTAGATTCCTATCCATCTAGTTGCTAAATATGGTAATAGGTAGGTCAGTATAGATTCTGCGTACTGTTGTGGAGTGACTGGAGAGAGTTTTTCTGCCCGTGAAATCTAATTGAAGCTCCTCGAGGGTCAGTAGGAGACTTGCTTATGACCCAAAGGGTTTTTGGGGGTGCCGGTTCTGAAGAATCCTATCCAAATGAGAAAGTGTTTTATTGGGATGCAGGTTTTGGTCTTTTTCATTTTTCCAATCTTTTTTCGTAATTGATCTTTCATGAGATTTAAGGGCTCTTAGGAAGAAAAGCAAAATAAAGGTAAGGAGGAGCGTAAGGTAAAGCAAAAGAATAGGTCTTTCTGATACACAGATCCCTATGGAATTCAGGAAGGATACCCAGCATTGCTTGTTGCAGCTCATTCTTTTTGTTTAGTTTAAAGGAACTTGCTTTGTTCTCTTTAAAAGTCTTTTCAGAGAGAGAGAGAGAGAGAGAGCATAGTTCCAGTTGCGGGAGTTGGGTTTGTTTAGATGAGTGCTTAGATATGGTCCAATCAATGTTGCAGCTAGCAAACAAAGATCCAGTTTCATCGAAGGGAATGGATGTTAGTATGATTAGTTAATTTCTTTCCCAATGATTGAGTTGCCTCCCCTCAAAAGAAACTTGCCCAGAATCTCTGCTTAGTGGGAGAAAGAGTAACATCGAGAGAGGATGAAATCCATGGAAAATGATGATATTAACAATAACAGCAACGACAACAACACTATCTGGATGGGTTTTTCCCTCTCTCCTCACATGACCATGGAGGTTTTTTCAGGCCCTCCTAACCATCACCAAACACATCCTCCCTCTGCTGCTGTTTCTACTGCAGTCCCGGCTAACTTTTTTCATTCCCAACCTCACCTGTACTATGGTATTTACCATGGAACTGAAGGAGATGCTAGCTTATATGCCCCCCTATCTGCAATGCCACTCAAGTCTGACGGGTCTCTTTGTATGATGGAAGCTCTCGACAAGTCACAACCACAAGGTTAGCTCGAACCTATATTATTCTTTTTTCTTTTGGCCTTTGGTTCGTGCTTGGGGAAAAACTTTGTTCTTGAACTTCTGGACCCTTCTGTCTTCTGACTTTTTATGTGAAGCAATGGGAACTACTTCAACTCCAAAGCTGGAGAACTTCTTTGGAGGTGCTACCATGGGGACCAATCACTATGAAAGCAATGACAGAGAAGCTATGGCTCTGAGCTTAGACAGCATGTTTTACAATCAGATGCCAGACCATGAGGCCAACAACCAAAATTGCCTGGACCATTTTGATCAGAGCTCCAGGAACCAAGAACAGCCACAGCAGATTCAGGCCCAACACTATTCGTATTACTCTGGCTTTAAAAGCCATGCTATGATACTAGGGGACACAAGGGAGTCTCAGTTTGCAGATTGCAATCTCCAGCTTCCGACAATGGCAGATGATAGGGTCTCTGGCTTGAAGAACTGGATCTCAAAGATCTATCCAGTTAATCAGTTGGGGGAACAGAAGATGATTGGTTGCATGGGTGACAATGGAAGTGAATCTGGAGCTATCGGTGCAATGTCATGTGGCGATCTACATTCTTTAAGCTTGTCTGTGAGGTCTGGCTCCCAGTCAAGCTGTTTTACAGGTTCACAGCGCATCTCACCCACTGTCACTGACTATATAGGCATGGATACCAAGAAAAGAGGGCCTGAAAAGGTGGATCAGAAGCAAATTGTTCATAGGAAGTCCTTGGATACGTTTGGGCAGAGAACCTCCCAGTATAGAGGTGTTACGAGGTTGGTTCTTTCCTTTTTCCTTCGTCCCCTTGTTGACTTTTGTTCTATTAATTGGGAATCCTGTATTATGTCTTTGTATTTGTTTTCTCTTCAACTGAAAAGCTTTCCTCTCGCTACATACTGCTCCGTAATTGTGTCGCCCGACACCGTGTCATCCTCATATTTTTCCTTTATTACATATTGTTTCTCATTATTTCCTAATTTTCTGGATGTTTTTATTCATCAGGCATAGATGGACTGGTAAATATGAAGCCCATCTGTGGGACAACAGTTGCAAAAAAGAAGGTCAGAGCAGGAAAGGAAGGCAAGGTTTGGAAACAAGACATAAATTATATAATCCTCCCCCTGTGATGTTTTTTTACTTTGGATGCCACTGCAATTATTTTTGGTCTCTTTCTGTGCTTTTCCTGAACAATTCCACGTATCACTGATCTGCGGTGTTTCTTTCTTGGCCGGCGATGTCATTTCCAATAAAATGATGATTCTCAGTTTATCTGGGTAAGCCCTCTAGTATACAAGGACTACGAATCTTAGTTAACATGTTTTGTCATTCATTTTATCGTGAAGTCAACCCGAAAATTCAATTTCAGGGGGTTATGACTTGGAAGAAAAAGCAGCAAGAGCGTACGATCTTGCGGCACTCAAGTATTGGGGACCCTCTACTCACATCAATTTCCCTGTAATGATTCTCTTCTCTTTATGTTTCCACTCTGTCAAGGTAGGTTACTTTAAATGTTAGTTACCTAAACTCAACCATGATGTTATTTTTGTTAGTTGGAGAATTATGAAAAAGAACTGGATGAAATGAAGAACATGACCAGACAGGAATATGTTGCTCACCTAAGAAGGTCGTTTTCTTCAAACCCCCCACCCCTCCTCTCTCCCATGACACTGCGGTTTAAGCAGTAGCATGTTTTCTGATTCAGTAGGTTACTCAAAATGTCCTGTGCAGGAAAAGCAGTGGATTCTCTAGGGGGGCTTCAATATACCGAGGAGTAACAAGGTCCTGCTAGCATGCTTTTTAGTATTATTATTATGCTTACCTTGAAAGATAGATGAAGTGTAATCCCCGTTTCTGTTTTCATGCATAGCAGACACCATCAACATGGAAGATGGCAGGCTCGGATTGGCAGGGTTGCAGGAAACAAGGATCTTTATCTTGGAACGTTTAGTAAGTTCCTTGAATATTGTGTTCCCCAAGTAGAATATTCTCCCATTTTAGCTTGGAGCACGGCGTTTAAAGTTCTGTCATCTTATCGAGAGTATAATAGAGGCAAAAGTATGAGCCTTGTGGTCAAAACCCAATCTTTGAATGACTTTATTTTCAGCAACCATAAGGCTGTTGATGAGCCACTTTGAAGGTTTAATAAAACTTGGGAATTCAATGCGACCAAGCTAATCCTAGTTGTCACTGATACAAGTTACAATAGAAGCTAATTCTAGTTGTCATTCGAAACTCTATAGGCACCCAAGAGGAAGCGGCAGAAGCCTACGACATCGCGGCTATCAAGTTTCGTGGGTTGAATGCGGTAACTAACTTTGACATAACAAGGTACGATGTAGAACGTATCATGGCAAGTAGTACCCTTCTTCCTGGAGAAGTTGCGAAGCGAAGTAAGGAGACAGGATCCAATATGACTGAGGCTTTGGACCACCTTCCTACTGATAATAGCAACGGGGAAGCAATTATCTGCCAGAAGAACAATGTATGTGAATTGGAATGGAAGACGGCTGACCTCCATCAGGAAACTGATGACAAGCCACCAAAAACCGAAAGTTACAGGACCCAATTTTTCTCAGAGGGTATGATTGAGCAAGAGGTAGAGGACTCAGCCAACAAACGAACTCATTTGTCAAATGTTTCATCTTTGGTGACCAGCTTCAGCAGCTCGAGAGAAGGAAGCCCGGATAGAGCTAGCCTCGCAATGCTATTTGGATTGCCTACATCTTCGTCCAAGTTGTTAGCTACTCCAACTGGCGCGAATTCTTGGATCCCTTCAACTCAAATGAGGCCTGCTCTCTCCATGCCTCACATGCCACTTTTAGCAGCTTGGACAGATGCATAGACTTTGTCTTCTGATAAAACTAGCATTTCTTTTGTATGACCGGGAGGAGAATTTAATGTTGGTCATCTTTCACTTTTTCTCTCTGTTTTCCCCCCTCTAAAATATTAGAAAGTCATACTTCTAGACTTCGTTTACGAAATCTTAGAAGAGATGGTTATTATGGCTAACTGAGGTGTATAACCTACACCCATAATGACATGCATTCAGCAATCTTGATCCTCAAGTATTGAACCTTGTCAATTTGTCCTTGAATTATATAAGAGCTGTTGCTTTGAGCCTTTGAGTGGCTAATCTCTTTGATCTCACCACCACCTAATTCTTCACCTTTAAACATTCTATTCAACTGGTGAGGAGTAGAATCCTAAACTCATATCTCATTACTATTCAACTGGTGAGAGCCAGTCGCATTACTAGTTCTAAAGTAACTACTCATAAACCGAGCAAATATCTCCAAGAATTACTCCCCGAGTCCCTCCTCCTTCACGCTGAGATCATGAGTCCCCTTGAAAAATATATATTTATTATTATTTTAACAAAAAAATTATCAAGATTATATTATTTTTGAGTGAGCATGATATCAAATAATTTAGAACTATTCTATACATCAACTTATAGCCGCAGCACACCTTACATGTGAAACTCCCTAGCCCAAGCCTTCCTAATTTAGATCCCCTACAGATGCCACTGCCGTCACCATACCGTGAAGAGAATTGATAAGCCCAATTATAGGAGCAGCCGCCAAATTCCAACGTTGACGAACATGGGCTTTTAGCTAGGTCATTAATAAGTTTAAAATTTGGCTAAAAGGTGATATTTTGACTAAAACTAAAGTCATCAAAGAAATTAGTTTATATTGGACTATCCATCTCAAAATTAAAATAACAAAATATAATATTATATATTTTAATAATTTTTTTTATATTTTACAAATACACTCCATATATTAATTAAAAATTTAATTTTTACTTAAAATTATTTTTTCCCAACTATTTTTTTCTTCAACCTAATTATCCAACATAATATAATATTGTTTAAAAAAACATTTCCTGAAAAATCTAGACATGGAGAACTCTCTACTATGCATCTCCATAGTACTGCATCAGTGGAGTACGTGTAACACCTGGGTCCAGCACCAAGTCGTTTTCTAAAATTTTTTGTTTTGGATTTATAAGTATGAAAAGCCTATTTGAGTTTTAACAAGTAATTTTAGAGTAGGTTACAGACTTACGAGTCCAAAATTTATTTTAGCAGAATATGAATTTCTTTGGGCCCAATGATTGGATAAAGACCTAAATAATAATTCAAAGACTAAGGGGCCGAAAAAATTAGAACTTGGCCCAATAAATTTTTCTAAATGCCTGAATATATTGTTGGACGAGGGATTTATTTTGGACATGAGGATTATGACCAGTTTTTTTAATTAAGCCCAAGCGCGTGAGAACCAAGAACTAGATCCCACGCCATGCACAGCTCCATGGCATGCACGTCTCCTTCTCTAGGTTTTCCCACCACCTATTTTAAATACATGCATACCCTCACGTATGGAGAAACTTCTCCAAGCTATGGCTGTCGGACGTTCACTTCCCCATGTCTCCATGTCCAGGCGACACCAAACTCACGCACACAACCCAGTTTTCATACGCTCTGATATTTTCTTCTTTCAATATTTTTATGCTTAAATATCAAAATACATGTTTACTTGAAGATTTACGGAAGTTGCGTGACTATTTTATAGGTGACGGTTAATGTTGTTCGGCACAGTTGGAAAAAATTCTGAAAAAGCTAAAAAGTTCAGGTAAGTAGGGTTTCTATGCTAGACTTTACATAAACATAAAATGGTCTGAGGTTGATTTTTGGAAAATATGCATGTTTTGTTATGAAAAGAAATCTGAAACGATCTCAGTTATTTGTTCTGCATTACACACCTGGGAAGAAACCACCAGCAAGGAAACTTCTAGCTGAGGTTTTCTGGACACAAGACGGAGAGAAAATAGTGAAGAGCGAAGAGTAGGACGGAGAGAAGAGGGAGAGAAACAAGAAACAAAACAGAAAATTTCAAGGGAAAGAAATAGGGTGGTTTAGACTAGAGGTGGGTAACGGGTCCCGCACCACGCTGCCCCGCCCCGTTCGCCCCGCCCCTGCCCATCCGGGGTGGGGGTTCTGTCCCACTCAAGTGGGGTGCGGAGGGCCCTGCCGGCACCCATAGAGGCTAGCGGAGGTGGGGGACGGAGGGGGCTAAGCCCCGCTCCGCTTTTCCCCCACCCCGCATAATATATATATAATTAAAATTATATATATATATATATATATATATATATATATAACCCATAAGTGCAACGATGCTATTTTGTCCATGACAAAACGATGTCGTTTCAACTTAAGTTAAGTTCCCTACCCCCCCTCTTTCGCGTCTTCTCGAACTCTCCTCTCTCTCAAATTCACTCTCTCTGTCTCTCACTCTCAGACTCATTCTCTCGCGCTCTCTGTCTCTCTCTCTTGATCTATTCTCTCTCTTGCACGACTGCACGAGCATCATCGATCCACCATCATTTGAATTTTGCAACTTTGCTACGCCAAACTCTAAAGGTAAGATTCCCGGACCTAGATTTTTTTTTTTTTTTTTTTTTTTAATTTTGGATTGGAGATTGGAGGAAGGATGGGTTGAATTGGAGATAGAGGATGAGAATGATTGTGAATTTCTGTGTTGTGGATTCTGATTTGTGCATGTGTTTGAAACTGATGTCGCATTTGTCACTGTGTTTGGTTTTTTTTTTTTTTTGTAGTTTTTAGTTTCTGGGTGTTCGGATTTGAAACTCTAAATTAATTTAGGGATTAAAACCCCTAAATCAATTTAGGGTTTCAGATTAGAACCCTAAATTGATTTAGGAGTTCAATCCAAAACCCTAAATTGATTTAGGGGTTTTAATTGGAACCCCTGAAATTTCAATTTAGGGGTTTCAATTGAAGCCCCTAAATCAATTTATTTAGGGGTAGCAGCAAAGAAATATCTTATCCTTTCTGAGATGACTTGTTGTATGTTGGTCACCCCTATTACCACCGTTGCCTCAGAGTCAGCCTTTAGTACTGGAGGGCGTATATTGGATCCTTTCTGTAGTTCATTGTCTCTTACAACTGTGGAGGCATTGATATGCACACGGAGTTTGACGATGGAAAAAAATATTTATGTTCTGAATGTTTTAGATTTTAAGGAGACCGACGAAGAGGGTGGTGATCAGTCTGGATTTGAACCATCTGGTAATTGTTGTTTTTATTTTATTATTTTTATTTATTTATATTCATTTCAATTTCATCGATATTAATTTTAGTATTCATTGTTGTAGCAACACATGAGACGACTCAGACAATGTCTACTTCCACTACAATATGAATATGTGCTCAAACCTCAAAAGACTACCCATCCGTGCTGCCCCAAATGTCATAGTCAAAGACCCAAGATTCTTAATTTCTTAGAATATTATGTATTTGATTTGTAATTTTGTAATGCTGATACAATGTCCTTTGGACACTTTTTTGTTTTTAATTTTGTAATTGTTTAGACTTTCTATTTTATTTTTGTAATAGGTTAGTTATTATTATTATTTATTAGTTTATTAAATATTAGGTAGTAGACTTGTAGTCTATAGTGGTACTTCATTAGAGTCTAAATTAGTAAATTTTTATTATGTATATATTATTTTTGTTCATGTAATTTTTTTTTTAATCAGGTTTCTTAACTTTTTTTTTTTTTTTTAACTTCTAATTTTATGGGCCCCATTTTAGGCCCATTTCAGCGATTTCTGAGCCAAAAATGGCCCAGAAAGGGGATGGGGCGGACGGATAAACCCCCCCAACCCGCACCCCATTATCCATGACGAGGTACCCTGCCCTCGCATGCTGGGGGCGGGAGACAGGGAGAAAAATCAAGACCCCGCTCATGCGGGGGCGAGGGGTGGGGTGGGGTGGGGTGGGGGTGGGTAGCACCCCTAGTTTGGACGGAATTTTGTTGAATAAATTATTTGTTTGGTCTATGTACAGTAACTCTTTAAATATGATCAGTGGGTGCTTGTCACTGTAGCTCAAAGCCATAGACTTATTTATTTGGCTAATCCAATACAAGTAAATTTGGGACAAACTCGACAAATATTTGGATGGCACTGACATTTGGCTAATCTTAAGCAAAATTGTGGGCGCATGAGCCTAATCAACTGAAGGGTTCTTCGACTTTCATCTTTCTTCTCTCCTTGAGAGTTTGTAGTACTTGGTTCGAAGAAATCTGAACCTCAAGGTTATAAAATACATAATGGATTTCAATTCCAAGTCATTCCTCTATATTGGAAAGAATGCTTGCTTGATAATTAATTATTTCGACACATAAGTCGTGACGATCAGTAAGCTGTAAAAGCAATATAGTAAGAGCACTCTCGTTGTAATATAGCCAAATGTAAACCAAATTTTAGTTAATATCACATGAGTTTGCATTTGTCTATTCCATTCAAATTCAATCCCCACATTGGATTATTCATTTACTTTCTATATAATTATAAAATATTATTAATTTAATTATTTTTTTATTTAATTTATTTTTATCACATTTTGCATGCTACCGATTATATGTTAATTAATAATCACACTCTAATTAAATTAATATTTAAAAAAATCATATTTTCAAAAGTCATTTAATGCTAATAAGCACAAATATTTGATTAAATTCATCTAAAATTCTATATAAATGTCTTAATTGCAAACCAAATATCTACATTTTCCATCCAACTATATTCTTTTGCCAAACTTTCTTCTATCCAACAATCATATCTACTACATTTTCCATCAAACTGTCTTCTTTTGTCAAACTCCAACATACTTGTGTTCATGACTACCAACATACTTCTATCCAGTTATCATGACTACCAACATACTTGTGTTCATGTTAACAACACATAACAATAGCATGACAAGAAACCCCCAGACTACAGCCCACTAAAGAAACTTTACACTGCTATGGTATTGTATTTTGAGCTCACATCTTTTCATTTCATTGCACAGTACATATATATACAACTCGAGAGGCCTAATTTTAGGCAATCAAAATACATAACTGAAAAGGAAATTTACAATCACAATAAATGGCAATATTTACAGCAAATAAGAAACTGATCCTAGAATCATGAGAGATATAGAAAAATCTGGCGATGTTTATGGTGGCAGTTGGACTTGAGTTGGAACTTGTTTGATTTCTTCAGTTTCCTTGATACGCCCCCGCAAGAACGAGCTACCATCAGATAGGCCGATCTTGTCTCGTAGACAATCTATCCTTTGTCTTGAAAGTGGCTTGGTTAGTAGGTCTGCAAGCTGATCATTAGTGTGTACATGACGAACATTAAGAACCTTTTTTTCCACCAGATCTCACACAAAGTGAATATCTATTTGGATGTGCTTCATTCTCGAATGTTGAACAGGATTAAAATTTAGTTGTGTTGCACCCAAATTATCACACAAGAGTATTGGAGGTTGTGATAATGTAAACTTCATCTCATGAAAAAGAGATAACAACCATATGGACTCTACTGCAGCCGTTGCTAAAGCCTTATACTCAGCTTTTGTTGATGACCGTGCAATGGCACGTTGCTTTTTGGAACTCCATGAAATGGGTGTGTTGCTAAGAAAAATGAGATATGCGGAAGTCGATTTTCTATCATCCAAACTACCAGCCCAATCAGCATCCGAGAAACATGTGAGAGCTAAGTTGGATGTTTTTCTGATATTGATTCCATGAAAAATGGTGTTCTTCAGGTAAGGCAGCAGTCTTTTAGTGGCTGTCCAGTGAGTTTGGGTAGGGCAATGCATAAACTGTGAGAGTTTATTCATTGCAAAGCTTATATTAGGTTGAGTTATCGACAGATATTGTAGTGCTCCAATCACTCTTATGTATTCTATTGAATCAACAAATGATGAACCATCTGTGAGCTTTAAGGGGACCGAAGTAGATAGAGGAGTAGTGACGTCCTTAGCTCCATCCATACTCGTTTTAGCTAGTATATCTCGAATATACTTATGCTGAGTGAGAAACAGCCCTTCGTTTGTAGGAATGACCTCAACACCAAGAAAGAAATGTAAGGATCCCAAATCTTTTATGGAGAATTTCTGTCCAAGTTGATCAATAACACTTGCAACAAATGTTGAATTATTTCCAGTGAGAATCAAATCATCAACATACACTAAGCAATAGGCAAGTATGGAACCATCATGAAACACAAATAGAGAAGAGTCTGACTTAGCATTGGTGAAACCAAATTCAAGCAGGGCTTGTTTGAGAGCAGAATACCAAGCACGGGGTGCTTGTTTTAACTCATATATCGTCTTTGAAAGACAGCAAACGTGATTTGGTTTTAAAGGATTTTGGAAACCAGGCGGCTGCTTCATATACACCTTTTCATTGAGAGACCCATGAAGGAAGGCATTATTGACGTCTAATTGCCGTAGAGACCAACCTTGCATAACAGCAAGTGTTAAGACAGTTCGTATGGTGACTGGTTTTACAACGGGACTAAAAGTCTCTTTATAATCCAGTCCTGGTCTCTGTTGAACCCATTGGCCACAAGCCTGGCCTTGAATCGATCAACAGATCCAACAGCATGCCTTTTAATTCGAAACACCCACTTACAACCAATAATATTATAATCATTCAGAGGTGGGACAAGTTGCCATGTGTTATGACGCATTAATGCAGTCAACTCAGAGGACATGGCATCATGCCATCGTGAATCAGTGAGTGCTTCAGTGACATTTGTGGATTCCAAGGTGGGTGGGAGGGGATGCTTAGTGACTACAAAAGATTTTTTTAGCTTCTAAATATCATTCATTGATCTGGTAGTCATGCGATGAGTGCGGATTTCAGGGTTCACAGAAGTAGTGGGTTCATTTACTTCTAAAGGAGAAGGTGGGTTCGAAATTAATTGAGTGGAGGAGGGAATACTTACCTAGAGAGAAGTCGGCGCACGAGGGGAAGCATTCGCAGGCGTGGGCGAGATTTGAGCACCCATTTCCGAAGCTGATGGGGTTTGAGAAGATGCCAGGATGACTTGCGGCAACGAGATTTGGACAGAGGAATCTTTGGCTGCTGTTGGAGATGAAGACACCGAATTGTTAGGGTTTTGTTGAAAATGAAAACTGGTTTCGTGAAAGAGGACATGCCGAGAGGTAACAATCCTGCGAGTATGGGTCTCGAGACAGAGATACGCATTTTGGGAGAGCGAGTAACCCACAAACGTGCATGGTTGGGCCTTGGGCTCAAGTTTATGTGTGTTATAGGGCCTAGTTAATGGATAACATAGGCAGTCAAATTGCTTAAGCTTGAGATAATTTGGGATTTGTTTGAACAATTTCTCAAACGGAGATTGATTTTTCAAAGTTGAGCTGGGCATGCGATTTATGAGATAGGCAGCAGTTTGAAACGCATATGGCCAATAAGAGAGGGGCATATGAGCATCTGTGAGTAAGGTAAGACCAGTCTCAACAAGATGGCGATGTCGTCTTTCAGACATACCATTTTGTTGTGGAGTGTGAGGAGCGGCTGTGTAATGACTTATCCTATGAACGGAGAGATAAGATTTTAATCTAATGTATTCCCCACCATTATCGGAATAAAGACTCTTTATTTTTGTGTTAAACTTATTTTCCACAAGATTTTGAAATTGTGAAAAAATTGTTTGAACATTGGATTTGTGAGTCATGAGATAGAGCCAAATATACTTGGTGTAATGATCCACAAAAATGACATAATATTTGGAACCACCTATGCCAATTTCATGAGAGGGGCCCCAAACATCCGTGTAAATTAATTCCATGGGAGTGGTGCTAGTGAGACCATGAGAATTAAACTGTTGACGATAAGCTTTATTTTGAGAACATGAAGTACAAAGAGATAAATTGTCATCCTTATTAGTGGGCAAAGAAAATGCATGAATTAAATGATGAACTATTTTTGACGATGGATGACCAAGTCTTTTGTGCCATCCATAAGTTGTGGTACGTTCATGGACATAGGCAATGGCATGTTTGGAGTTTGGTAGATGCTCAGGAAATGGGTACACTCCATCTTCACATTGGCCTTTAAGTAGTGTCGCCCCCGTGATCCGATCCTTCACCAAAAAATAAGTAGGATGAAATTCAAGATAAACATTGTTATGCTTGGTAAAGTGATGAACGAAAATAAGATTTCTTTGAATTGTGGGAACACAGAGGGTATCTCGTAAATAAAAGACACGTTTAGATGATTCAAGAGATAATGAACCAATATGAGACACAGGCAAACCTGATCCATCACCAATTATCACCTCATCAGTACCATCATATTCGGAATTAATTGATAGATTAGAGAGATCGGTGGTCATATTGTGAGAAGCAGCCGAGTCAACCAGCCACTTTTTATTTTTTCTTGAGAGGATCCTGCACAGCTTGCAGTGAAATTAGCCGAATTCATTTTTGGGTAATTTTTAGCCGTATGGCCCACTTGATTGCACCATTGACATTTAGGCTTGTATTTCCTGTAGCTCGACTGTGAGGGTCCATTTTTATTGGGCCTGTTGCTACTGCAATTCTTGTTGGAAGAGAATTTAGGGCTTGATTTATGCTGTCCAACAGCTCCTCCTTGCCGATTGGAATAATTTGCAGTGGGGATGAAGGATGCTGCCAATTGCTTTTCTAGCCGTTGCAAGTAACTCTCATGACCTACAAGAAGGTCATGGAGTTCTTCAAATTTCAGAGAGGTCTCGCGAGTGCGGATGGGTGCCGCAATTTCTCTAAATTCGGGACCCAATCCATTGAGGATGTAAATAGTTAAATCATCATCCGAAACAGGATGATCAATGACGGCAAGTTCATCGGCAACCACTTTGATTGCTTGAAGAAACTCAGCAACAGTGCGATTGCCACGGGTGCTCAAGGTCAAATCTTCCTTGAGTTGCATCGCACGGGTCCGTGATTTTCCTGCATATAAACGGGTAAGAGCCATCCAAGCTTCATGGGACGTTTTGTATGCAGCAAGAAGTGGGGTAATAGTGATGGAGGTTGAGGCAAGAATTGCATGTAGGATGAGTTTGTCTTGGCGAACCCAGTGGGAGTTCGCGGCTTTGGAGGTAGCGGAATTGGTTGCGTCAATGGCAGGGCATTGTTTTACACCAGTGACATAATCAATGAGATCATAACCAGTGAGCAATACTTCGAATTGAGCCCTCCACTGAGGGAAGGTAGAAGGGGTAAGTTTTTCATTGATGGTGGTTGCGGTATTGATGGTGATAATGGGTGAGTCTGTGGCAGCCATATCACAGGAAGAGGACAGAGATACTCGTTAGAGGCTGGCTCTGATACCATAAAGAAACTTTACACTGCTATGGTGTTGTATTTTGAACTCACATCTTTTCATTTCATTGCACAGTACATATATACAACCCAAGAGGCCTAATTTTAGGCAATCAAAATACATAACTGAAAAGGAAATTTACAATCACAATAAATGGCAATATTTACAGCAAATAAGAAACTGATCTGGGAATCATGAGAGATATAGAAAAATCTGGCAATGTTTATGGTGGCAGCTGGACTTGAGTTGGCACTTGTTTGATTTCTTCAGCTTCCTTGATACCCACTATGTACAAGACACACATCTTCTATGCTAAACAAAAAAAACCTAGATATGTCATACTAAGTTACAAAAAATCCAGATCTGTCATACTAAGTTAAATCTGCACTTCCAACAACACATAACAGTAGTACAAAATGCAGTTATCAAAGAGGTTTAGAAATGTCGACCAGCCACTTCAGGTGTTTTGAGTAGTACCTGCAAAAACATAGTCATCTATAAATGTTGGCAGACAGCACTTCCAACAACACATAACAGTAGTACAAAACGCAGTTATAAAAAAGAATTACAAAACTGTGGTTTCGGCAACCTGTGGCAAACTTTGAGCAGAAAAATAAAATACGAGAAAACAAAGTCATTACAAAACTAATCATACTTCTCCCTCCATGATTATACAAGAAAAAACACCCATGAAAGTGCCAATGCAATATTCCCAACAACCTGCCTCAGAACAACCATGAAAATGTAAAGAAGCACAAACCCCTTGGCAAAGAAGCTCTGCAACTCTCTGTCCTTGACAATAGAAGCAAGAAGCAAACCAGAGAAGCAAACCAATGGAAAATAGAAGCAAATCAAAGACGGAATCTTAGGACCATGGCCAAAACAAAGATTCTTATAGAACAAATAAATCATACCTAAGAATGATGGTGGCCTGGATAATGGCAAGTTGATTGATTGTCTTATTTCAAGTTTGTCTTTATACAAAACTATTTACAAAACTGATGAGATAATGACCCAAAACATTACAAGCAAAACTTTTTAAAAAGCTCAAGAAAAAAAAAAAAAAAAATCTGGGAAACTTCCATTGACGCATTTAGTGAAGTATGAAGGAAAATGATTCCAAATAAATAATTTGAATATTATCGAGAATGAAGGTGAAGAATAGCCTAAAGTGCTAAACTAACTGGCCAAGAACACAGGAAAGAGCAGCACCAAAAGCCTAGCCAGTGCTCCTCCTCCTCTCCTCTATGAGGCCGATATTGAAGCCTCACCATCCTTAATCAGTTTCTGTCTACGATCAGATCAGAAACTTCATGGATTTTCTTTGTTTCACGTCACTACAAGAAATATGGGTATTTATGACCATTCTTTTGCAATGAAAAAAACTATATGCGATGAAAACATATTTATTTTAACTGAAAATAGTCATTTTGCTAAAAATAACTGGTCGTAAATAAGAAATTTTCTTGTAGTACCGTAAAAATCTCTCATTCCACAAAAATAAATGGAGGAAGTGAACGGAATATAAAAGACCGCACAAACCATAAACGACGGAAAGTAAGGGGGAAATGGAGAGAAAATCTCGGGACCATTGGTGGGAAAATTTTTTGCATAAGAGAGAAGGGATAAAAAATGCAAGGAAGACTCTAGAAGGAAGCAAGGAAAGAGAGAAATCGAGGGAAGAGAGAGAATCTGACCGTTAGTAGGAAGAAGAAAACAATAAAATAATCATATGGCCGAGCTACAATGACCGGCCAAATATGACTCTAGCCTGCGAGTTAACGTAGTTCAAAGTCAAAATTACTTAGACTTGGCTAATTCAATACAGTGTTTTTTATGTAATATTAGGCAAATATTTCGATTTAACGATGAGAGTGCTCATAGCTCTCTTTCTCTGTAAAACAGTAACAGCATACAGATTGTTGCCTACAAACCTGATCGTAAATTTAGAAAAGAAATTAAACACCAAAGACAGATGCCACAAATATCGCAAATGACAAAGTACCACCAGATAAGGTTATGGTTGCTCTAGGCCTTTTGGACATTCTCTCATGCTTTATCCAGAAAAGGTAGTTATGTGTGTCTCAGCTGCGTCTGCAAATCACCGTCTAAACAGATCAGAAAGAAAGGGTTTGTCGAGCATAATCCTACCAAAGTCCACTTCAAATCACTGTATACTTTTTTAAAGCATGCATTAAAGCTGAGTAGCAGTTCGGCCCACCCACACACGCTACATCCATCTAAACAAGCCTCGCAATACCAATTAATATGGCCCATTCGATAATCATACGGTTCCTTCTTCGTTGATTTATTTATTTATTTTTAATTCGGAGGCTGGCACATATGCCAAGAAAAAAGAATAACTACAGACTTTATTATTTCGATAATACTTTTAAGCCCCATGAATTTACTTCTTCATTCTTTTTAAAAAAAAAGTATCTTTAAAAGAAAAATATTTTTTAAAAAAAAAAAAAAGAAAAAAAAACGTGCAATAGCTGAGGGGGCAAAAATCATGAAGCTGAGTAGCATCACCCTAATTATTTAGAGTTGTAAGTTAAGAAATTCTCATGTAACTTACTTATTTTAGCTTGTAAGCTGATCAGTTATATATTAATAATTGAATTTTGAATTAAAAATTTTCTTTTATAATAAACAGCATGAACTAACGTCACCCAAAATATAATAATAATAATTCATTAAAAAGCATATAAATAAGCAGAGAGTAAGTAGCAAGCCAATCAAAATGCTGAGGGTTGGGATGATGCCATGATTCTAATTCTTTATATCAAGTGCAAAGAAAGATGATGATCAATAACGTACACCAAAAGAAAATACTTGTTAGTACTTATCAATTAGGATCACATTAGATCAATTTTTTATTTATGCGGGTAAAATAGGAAAAATTTAATTACAAGCGATTCTGCGTACTAATATACGCATCTATTCAATATGATTGGTCAAAAAGTAGATTTTATTGAAAATAGTACTAATTTGAATTTAAAATATGAAGGCAACAACATTAATATACAGATTGGTATGCAAATTTGCTTGTATATAACAAAATTCAGACAAAATATTATTCAAATAGAACGAATGGATCAAGTGAATATATATAGATGGATTTGAATTTTTAGTAGATACCACTTGTAATATTTTTAGTGGCGCCGCTAGACGGTAATATTCTTCTTGTTGATCTATTGACGTGCTATCCATATGATCAGATCATGAGACAGCTAAAACTCCAGGTAGTCATATATATATAATATAGAAAAAATATATTTGTAACTATGAATTGTGTAATTGTCTTATAATTGTTTTGAAAAAAGTGAATAAAATATGACCCACGTGAAAAAAAATTAATTTTTTAATAATGAACTTCACTTTTTTTCAAAACAATTATTCGGCGTTTACGCACTCCACAGTCATATGTATATCTACGCTTAGTTGGTTACAGTGCAAAGAATTTAATAAAGGTATAGATCATCTGTCTAAATTCTTCGCAAAGCATATCCACAGTACACATGTACTTACTTCACTGTGGTTAAGATGCATATATAATTGAAGGAACTGTCTGCCAATGCCAGGACTACTCTTTTCCATCTATCATCACCATTGTTTTAGTAATATTGGTAGTGATAAGAGTAAAAATAGATCCATTCATATATATTACATTGCTTGAAAGAGCAAAGTGGCACCACGTAACCACAAATTATTGGATTCACCTGACATATATCTATATGTGTGTGTGTGTGTGAATACAAATATAACAAAGAAGACTTATTGTAAACTGATGGATCACTCGTCCAAAGTGAACCTCATTGTCATTGAAACACATGTCAATGTCACATCCCTCTCTGTCTGTCTCTCTCTCTCTCGTGCAATATAGAATTGTTGTCTAGTACAAACCCAGAAATATTGTAGTGAAGTGACGAGTTTGGACCAAGATGCTATATATCAACCAAAGCATAGATATCGTGTTGTCTGAGGGACCAGATTGGGCTGCCTATTGGAGATCAACTACAAGTACTGAGAGGTGGAAAAGCCTTAAGAATATATTTATATGTTATAGCTTCAGCCGTTTCATCCTCACCACTCAAAGTTCATGGGCCCTTTTACTGGAGTCGAGATCCTTCGCTTTCAGATTCAGTCCCTCCATATACTTACTCGTAGAGCCGTAATCACTTCCCAACAGTATGTTGGCTTGCTGGCAGTCATGTTGATGCTAATTTGTTCCCTTGTTTTGTTGAGCCGAGGCAGCCCAGGAACCCACTGTTTGAACCCCTTGATGGGACCACCTTATTATCCTCAAAAACTCGAGCCAAGCCTGCTCTAGTGAGACGTAGCTATAAAGATTATTTCCCAATGTTTATCATTCTTGTGTTTTGTCGGAAGCATTTCATTTTGGACCACAGATAAATCTCACAAAGATCACCTCCAAGCACTGCTATCCGGCCATCTTAATTTGATACTTCACTCCATTGTGGCCCGTTTAGATTGTCTTTTTCTCACAGATCTTATTGCTTAATTTTAAAGTTTATTGAAAATATTATCATTTATCTCACTATATATGTTGTATAAAAATAAAAGATTTGAAGATATTTCCCAATTAGCCTGCCTGACCATTGAATATTCTTGCGTAAAGTCGTGATTTATTCGAAGGTTTGCTTAGGGAGTGTGACTTGTGTCATCCAAGACATAAGTCTCCGAGTTTGACCGTACCTTTGAAAGAATGAAAAGCAATCAATTGTAGTTAGGACAGAATCCACCAATATATATTTAGTTCTCTTTTCGAATTCCATTCGTATTCCTTGTCAAATCTACCAAATTCTTGCCATATGTAAACTCATCCGAGGATGATTAAACTGAACTAGTCCCAACCCAAGCAAGCCAACTCTGATGTTAGTGACAAAACCACCACGACCAAGAGAATGCCCCCAATGACAAACCCTCAACAAGCAAAACAAAGTCAAGAACACAAAAAGATTTCGTATGAAGATGCCTCCATGTGAGAGCTTTCCCTTCATTATATATAATTACGTGCTAATGTAATTACAAATCCCCTAATCTAAGCATATGTTACAAGGAAATGTTACGAGAATATTACACAATTATATTTTCTAAATATGGATGATATGATTTTGGTGATTTGCAGATTCTCAAACTTTGACACCCCCCTCAAATTGATGCAGGAGAGTTGAGGAGCATCAATTTTTTTTTATGAAGAACTGATGCCGAGCACAAGCGAGAGGTTTGGTGAGGTCATTGGCAATTTGAAGATTCGTAGACATGCGGAGAAGAGTAATAATGTTGTTGATGAAAGCTTCCTAGATTGACTGATAGTCAACTTCGATATGTTTCATACGTTCCTGAAAAATTATATTTGCGGCAATCTGGATGGCACTTGTATTATCTACATATAGAGAAGTAGGAATGGTTTGTTCAATATCTAGTTCAAAGAGTAAGCCACGTAGCCAAGTAATTTTGGATCATGCCGAGAACATAGCACAATATTCAAACCAAAAAATCAAAAAATCGTTACTGAACCAGACCGAACCAGTGTGTTCAGTCCAATGTAAACCAGTTCGGTCCGATACCGGTTTCCAATTTTGAAAAACCGGTTAAAAATCAGTCCAGTTCTGGTTTTGCTTTTTATAACACCAGATCAAACCAATTCATATAGGGTTGTAATTGAGCCGAGCCTAGTCGAGCTGGTTTTTGGCTTACTGAGCTTGGCTTGACTAAAAAAACTCGAGCTCGAGCCCTAGCTTAAGATTTTTATTTAACCTTTGTTTGAGCTCGACTCAGTAAACTAAACTCTCGACTCGAGCATCCCAAAAATGAGCTCAAGTCGAGCTGAGTTATTTATTTATTTTTATTTTTTAATAAGATTTAATAATTAATAAATTAGATAAATAAAAATATAATATTAAATTTGTACAACTAACAAGTAGAATCTCTATTGCATTATAAGATTTTAAAAATTTATAAATAATTCATATGTAGCTAGTTGATATTTATCCATAATAACAATATATTATATGCCTACATACACATAATATGATAGCATATATATATTTCATACATACATGGTTATCGCATATTAGTATATGAAATTATTAAATCTTATTGACTAATTATTGTACAAATGATAAAACATAGCTATGAAGCATATTCAATATATAGGCATAAATAATTAGGTTACATATTATATATTTAATTATAAAAGTGCTATACTTATATTATTTGCTAATAAATATATATGTATGTATATATACATAAGTGTATGTATATATTTATCAATATAAGAAAGAGTTTTAATTGAGTCGACTTGGACATAAACGAGTAGGCTTTAACGAGCTTTAATCGAGTCGAGTCGAGTCGAGTCGAGTTTAGTAAAATATGTGTCATTTACTAATCGAGCGCGTATCTGTTTTCACTGTCGAGCATTTTTTTTTTACAAGTCGAGTTCGATTCAAGTTTAACCAGGTGAGTATCGAGTTAGCTATCGAACAGACTAGTTCATTTACAACCCTAGATTCATATATATAATTTTTTTAAAATTTTTTGTATTATATATAAAATATTTTTTATATTATATATAATTTTTGTTATATTATATCATATATATTATATGTTAAATTACTAATTAATATAATACCAAATTTTAAAATCTTATTATTTATGTATAATAATCTAATAACATAAAATTAATTTTATAAATCTTAATATAAGTTATAACATTTGATATAATATCTCAATTTTAATTTTAGAACATAAAATATTTAAATTAATATAACATAAAATTTAAATCTTAAAAATGAACATTAATATAAGTTATTAATATAAAACAAATTTTGATATATGTATGTATGTAACGACTCGGCCCAATAATTCTTGGGTCGGAATATTGATAATTTTTATTAGGTCTAAATTATATTTAATGAGCCATATTGGATAAGCCCACTCGTGATAAATTATTGAGATTGATTAGGAGTTTTAATTAGTCTCAATAGCTAAGTTAAACCTCATTTATTATTAAACGAGTTAGACTCATTTTAGAATTTAAAGATCGGCCATTAAAAATTTATTTCAATTTAAAATCATCACTGATGAAGTCCCCTACACAGTCTCAGTCAGTGTCAATCCTACATTGAATGAACTACTATAGTATGTTTTTAATTTCAAACACACTAGGATTACAATTCTATAATCCTCTTCACCTTAAAATTCCTAAACCCAACCCATACCATCCTATAAATAGTCGCAAGCAGTATACGTGCATATACCTATTCAAGTCTAGACTTTTTTTGTTTTTAGCTCTCTTTGTACCTTCAGCATGCCGCAGCCTTATTTCCCCCACCATGAAACACGGTAAGGCCACCATCATCTCTTCCTCCCTCCTACTCACAACCACCGCCGTCCCTCCATCGCACCATGATTGATTTTGTGTCGGAAATTTAGGGAGCAACACTATAATATAAGTAATCTTATCACAAATTAGGATAATCACATGTCAGCTTAGGTAAATTTTTATTAAACCCAATTCTTGAAAGTCAGTGTTTATGTATCACAGATGTAATGATATATGCAAACATGTCATCCAATATAATACGTCATTATGTCATTCTGCATCATGTTCAGATTCAACAATTATAATTATGTACGTATTATGTCAGACATCTCATTTTTCATAAGACACATAAGCTATCTTAAGTTTTAACTACAAGATAAGATTAAATCAGTTTAATTAGATGGTCATTCAGATGAACGGTACCAATATAGTTTTAAGGTGGATGTGGAAGCCATGGACTCAAGCTTGGTCCACTATAGTATGCCAGAAAACTATTAGCGGCTCCCCTTGCGGCTGTGGGATGTGGGGTCGGTGCACAACCTTACACATAGGGTTAAGTGTGTTGGCTAGTCAAAACAGATGAATCGAGAAGCAATGTATCAACCACATCTAAAAGGTGAAGATTTTTTCTCTCAGCAACTCCATTTTGTTATGGAATATATGGGCAACTCCATTGAGAAATAATCTCATTTTCTTGAAGGAAATCTTGAAATTGTTGAGAGGTGTATTCTTGCTCTAAATCAGAATGCAAGATTTTAATGCTGGTAGAAAATTGGTTCTCAATCAAAACTAAGTATTTTTTAAATGCTTCAAAAACTTCAGATTTCCTCCGTAAAAAATATATCCACATAAATTTACTGTACTCATCAATGAGTATTACAAAATACTTGTAATTAGCACGAGAAATCACTAGTGTAATCCCCCATACATCACTGTGAATCAAATGAAAGTAATGAGTAGAGGGCGCATCATGAGTCAGAAATGGAAGAGTTTTTCCCTTACTCAATTTGCAAATAGAGTACTCAAAATCAACATCTCTAAGAGAAATTGGAATATGATTATCCAACAAAATAGAATTTAACAGCCAATGAAGGGTTTGAGAATTCAAATGGCCCAACCTATTGTGCCACAACTGACATTGACTCTTAACAGAGGAACAAAAGAAAGAGAATATAGTTTTTTTTATTTTTTATTTTATAGGAAAACAACTTCATATTCATTAAAAGGCATTATAAAGAATGTTTATCAAGCCATACGGCTTGGGAAACATGAAAGGGAACACCATCTCACCACATCTTTATATCTTCAACATTTCAAGCATGTCTAGCAAGCCTATAAGCAGCCTCATTACCAAGACAATTGACATTTTGAACACTACAATTCTTGAACAGTTGCATTAGTCTTCTAGTCTCCTGCGCTAACACTCGTTGAGGCACAAAAGAATCACTATTAGTTTGCAGCTCAGAAATCATCATTAAACAATCATTTTCAAGAATGAGGGTTTTGAATCCCCATATTTGCACATATTTGCAACCCCCTAAACATGGTAAGGATTTCAACAACAGATGGATCAGAAACTTCTTCTTCCGCTTTGCTAGCTACCAGCACAACATCCCCACGAAAATCTCTGAGAATAATCCCTACCCCAACCTTCTTTTGATCATAGAACATATCACCATCTAGTAGGAACAATATGACCCTTAAGTTCTCCATTTATCATAATAGAAAAGGAAGCAGTCTAAATGCACTTCATAATCAATGGACCCAACAAGTCTCAAAGTCCAGTTTTTCCATTACAGCCTTAATGAATCCCCATTCATCCCTGTCATAGGCTTTACTCATGTCTAGTTTTAAAGACATGAAGCCTTTCTTCCCCTTTCTCTTTTGTCTCAAGTAATGAATCAACTCATAAGAAATTAAAACATTATCAATAATGAGCCTACCAGGTAGAAAGGCACTTTAGGACTCGGAAATGACATGTGGTAGAACCATTTTAAATCAATTTGCAAGCACTTTTGATATGAGTTTGTAGATGACATTACACAGGTTGATTGGTCTATAGTCAGTCACTTTCAGAGGGTTTTTTTTTTCTTTGGCACTAGAGTGGTAAAAGCAAGATTTATAGACTGAGGGAACTCACCTGAATTGAGTGCTTTAAGAACAGCTGTTGAGACTGCCTTACCAATGGTTTGCCAGTATCTCTGGAAAAAGATTGGTGACATACCATCTGGACCAAGAGCTTTTGTGGGATGCATCGGCATTAGAGTCGTATATACTTCTTCCTCTGTGTAAGCTTTAGTCAGCTCCTCATTCATACTGCTAGTCACCTTCATCTCCAGATTCTCAATGATGTCCATAGAGCCCATTTGCTCAGAAGTAGAAAAAAGATAATTGAAATAGCTAATGATGAGCCTATCCAGATCCTCCCCATCTTGCCATACACCACAGTCATTTTGTAACTTCAGAATGCTATTATTTTTTCTTCTTTGCGACACCTTAGCATGAAAAAACTTAGTATTTTGGTCACCTTCCTCTAATCACATGGCTCTTGATCTCTGCTTCCACATAATCTCCTCTCTCTCCAGCCACAATTAAACATCATCCCTTGCTAAGCTAGCAGCTTCTCTATCAACTCCTCTAGGGTCACTCTCTTGCAACATAAGGTTACGTTTTGCCTTCTGGAGTTGAGTATGCGCCCTGCCAAACTTGTGTTTATTCCACAAATCCAATTGTTGGCTACACTCTTTAATCATATCAGCTACTTCACACATACTACTTTGTGATGTCCCAAGCTTCTAGGTATCTTCTACAATTTGTGTACATCCATTCTTTCCAAGCCACATGGCTTCAAATTTGAATGGCTTCTTCCTCTTTTTGAACCAACAAACACCATCTAAATCCAATCAAATGGGCAAGTGGTCAGAATAAGCTGCTAGACCATGAATGACATTGGCTCTTTGGTGTAATTGACACCAGCTGAAATTTACAACAAAATGATCGAGCCTCTCACTAATAGTTGATGAGCCACCCCATTTATTACACCTAGTGAACATAAGCCCCAAGAATCCAAATCTCTGAGTTCACAATCAGTTAAAACCATTTGAAAGTTAAACAGTTGTTGTTCAGGTCTACCCCCCCCCCCCAAATTTCTCACTCTAAGCAACAATTTCATTAAAATCTCCAAAGACCAGCCAGTGTTGATCCTCTCCTCTCCACAGCGTACGAATTAGGTTTGAAATTTCCCATCTCTTACTAGCATTAGATTAGCCATAAATGCCTGTTAGAAACCATTTTTTATGAGGAACAGACTCATCCAACATTAAGGCATCAATATGAGACTTCAAGTAATTCAACACTAACAAGTTCACCTCTTCTTTCCATGGTAAGGCATGCCCCCCACTATGCCTAACACAATCAACAGACAAACAATTAGCAAAACCCAATAGAAACTTACATCTTTCCATAGCATGAGCAGCAAGTTTTGTTTCTTGAAGAAACAAAACATCGTGATCTTCGTTCTTGATCAAATCATGAAGGGTTTGAATACCATGTGGGTTCCCAAGCCCATGGGTATTCCAGCTTAGGAGTTTCATGGTTCCCGGCGGGGCTAGGAACCAACTGCCACTGATACACTTTGTTGTTCATCTGAGTATTTTGTCACCATCCTTTGTTGAGCCTTAAGTCCCTTTGAAGATCTGCCTTGTTCCTCATATCCCACCTCCAGCTTCTATTTCTCTAATTTTGTTAAATTTCGAAATTTTTGATCTTGAGAAGCACGTACTGGCACTTTCCTTTTCCATCTATGGGACCCTTCTTTGTTGTTAAGAACTAATAGAATGACTATCAGTCCATCTGTGTCCAGCTCATTACTTTGGACCAGCCCAGTAACAGCAACCCACGGGCCTTCAGACTCCATTTTTCTAATTTGGAGCCCAGCCGTTAGCCCTTCCTCTCTAGCAATCTTCAACAGCATGTTACTGCCATTTTCAACCTCCCTTAACTTTCTGCTTTCAGACTCCGGATTAATTTGAATTACCAGATTTTCCTTCATAACATCTGCCTTATGTAACGGTTTGGATATGGCTTGAGACCCAACATTTACTCCCCTTGAAATTTCCTTCGTAAATTCCTTGAAGTTCAAATTTTCTAGATCCCTTCCCGAAGTGGTTACCTCCCGAGCCCTTGAGCTGCCACCCACCGTGGTGTCCACCGAAATAGTTGGTTGTACCCTTTCCTTAGGTTCATCTTGTCTTCCTTTTGACAAAACACCATTGCTCCCAGCACGTAACCAAGGGCCATATGGGAGCATATCAACTACTTGCGACTCCATTTCCACTGTCCAAGACTTACAATCACAATGATTATGATCTAACATCCAAAAAGCGTAACAAAAATTTGGAAACTGCTCGTACATGAAATTGACCCTCACAGGTTGTGTCATGCCAAGATTGATCTTCTTGCCCCGTAACAAAAGCTTAGTGATATCCACATTGACCATGACTTGCATGAACTCCCCCATGCCATCTCACCATTTTCCAGATCAACTTCCTCTACCCTCCTTATAGCATTCCCTATAAGATTGCCTATGCATTCATTCCTGGCCATCAGAGGAAGATTATGAATCCTAACCCAAAAGAGAGCCTCTACCAACATGATCTGATGCACTTGTTTAAGCCCTTCCACCTCACTTACCAAAACAAGGTGTTTATTAAACGTCCATGGCCCATCACTCTTCACCCTTTCCTTATCCCGAGCATCATCAAATTCGGCTCTGAACAAAGTCGAATCCAGGTCACTAACATGTACCAGCTTCACAAGCCTCCATATTTTCCTCATAGTTTGCTTGAAAGCCATCTTGTTGTAATGCATGTTAGTGACCAGTTTGAAGATCAGACATTTTCCACTTCTTGCTATCGCAACATCTAACTTGGTGGAGTAAACACTTATCTCCTCTTCTTCCTGTTCAGTAAGAGAAAGCCGTTGATAAAGTCCCTCCAAATCCATTACCACCCCCACGTCCACCCCTGAAGAAACTCACCTCAGGAAAAATACTAAGAGACAGTGTTTTTATTATTCTTGTACAAGACCTGAGGACTGGCGAGTAATGGAATGAAACCTTTGATGTGAGGAAAAAACTTATAAATAAAAGTCTAGCGAATGTGAATCTACAAGATGCATTTGATCTATTAAGGTTCTGATAGCTCTCATAGCGCTCTGCACCCATTTCAAGTATAATTTTATAGCAAAAGGTGCCCTGTAGTCCTACATCAGATAGATTGAAAAGGCCTTTTAACTATCAAAAAGATGGCTTATAGCTCAAAGATGACCTAATTGTCCATACTCCTTGATACATTCAGGTGGAGTGGTTCAAGTCACTCTAGAATAGTCATTAATGAAGGAGACAAAATATTTATAGAGAATGATAGACTCGTCTTTTATGCTCCTCTACATGCAAGCAGCTCGTTCACTGCGCATGAAAAGGCAGAGAGAGCAGGGGTACTTCAGGCTACTGGTCATGCTCCAGAGCTTCCTAATAGGCGCATAGGAAAGAACTAAATGCCCTGAAAGACTAGCTCTTCCTTACTTGTTGTTTAGTTGGAAGAAGCTGTCCGCTCGTGCTTCTTTCAAGTGAGATGTCCATCCCACTTCGCTACATTTGCCCCTACCCCCGCACTTGGCTACATCCACTCATAAGGAAAGAATATTAGATACCTTTGGCAGTGTTGTATTTTTGGTTGAAATGGGATGGTGTTCAAACCATCTTTTCTTCTTTTAGACAAGGAGGGAATCTTTCCTTACTTTTTCTCCTTGTGGGTTAAGCGCGTAAGCAGTAACTTAAACAGCCTTTTCGTGCTGGTCAGGAAGCAAGCTACCTTGACCATCTTCCGAAATTATAAATAATCTACTGATCAAACGTTGTAGGGGCGGATTGCTTTACATTCAGTCATTCCACAGCCTAAAGCAATCTTCTTCTAGTTGTGGGGTGAAATCCTGCCTGAGCCCACTCTGGCCTCATAGGGTGGGCCTCTGTGGTTGCTAGCTAGGGACGGAGCACCTAGAGCGAAAGTCATTGGTTGTTCCATTCTCTCTTCATTCTTTCTTCAGATCTCCCTTTCTGTTGATCCAGGAAAGAGTAAGCCTAGTTTCTCTCATCTAAGTCGCTCGCTTCGCTTCGCTTCAAAGGGAGGGAAAACACCTGGCTTTAGTGGCCAAGGGAATTCCCAACCATTTATGCATTGGATAGACCATTTCCTGTATTCCACTAGTTGATTGAAGACTTTCTTATTGGTATATCAATCTATCCAGCACGGATTGAAATAGAAGCCGGTTCGACAGGAAGCTTTTGAAAATGCAATGCACCCAAGTATTTTAGGAAAGTCAGGACTATGCTTCTAATCTACTAATCGGTAAGCATTCATGTTATCTATCTTTCTCAGGATTTTTTTCCTACATTACTTTTCCTTTTTAGTCGTCCATGTCAACGGCAAGGCTTATATTACTCTTTCGCTTTTCCTCCAAAGGGCTTTTCTCTTTCTTTCTTTCTTTCATGCTCGTATCTGGTATGAAAGACACCAAAGATGAAATATAGAGTCCCTATATCCTTGAAGTTAGTGGAGAACAGCCATGGAACCAGATTTTTCATAAAATATTATGTCCTTTTTGTTTTGCTCTGCTTTAGGCTATCCAGGTATTCAATCCTACCGCTAAGATGCTCAGTTTACTCTTTAACCTTGATTGGAAGATGGCTTATTAAATAATTCGTGCATAAGGGTAAGGCCCTGTACTGATATTGTTATTTTTTAGTGTGTTAATATATTCTCACTTACCCCCCCCCCCCCAAAAAAAAAAAAAGGCTAAAGAACTCGTAAGCAACAAACTCGCAGTTAACATAATCAACAGAAGCGGATTTAACCCAGACTCCATATCTCTTTTGACTCTATATATTTGGGCACTTGATATCTATGGTTGGTTTGGCCTAGGATCCTTGAAGCGAGGTAGCTAGGCCTACCATCACAGGGAATCTCAAAGCCCCGAGCTCCGGGCAATGTTCAAAAAATGCGGCGCCCTTTTTCATTATCATCTACTGCCCTTTCTTTCCTCCCGGCTATTCACACATGAAGATCATCATATGTATGCTTGACTTCGGTTGCCGAGGAGAAAAAAACCCTACAACAGGGAGAACCCATGAGAAGAGAAGTGCCTAAATATGCCTAGCAATATATATATATATATATATATATATATATATATAATGAAAGAGAATATAGTTAAATCCTTAGGAAGTTTATTAAAACGAAGAAGAAAGTGGCATCCACATTTAGGCTCTTTCATGAGTGTCTTCCCTGACACCTAATCTTGCAAAATGCAACTAGAACAAGAAAAAAAGATATTACAATTATTATCTACTAAATGCCTAACAAAAATAAGGTTAGTAGATAATCCAAGAGAATAAAAGACATTTTTCAAAGAGGGAGATGAAGTGATGGGAAGATGAACCCTATTTTTGGTATGGATTTTCAAATTTCCATCATATTTTGGATGTTGACAAGATTGTCAAATGAAAAGGTCATGTAATTTGACACAGCTAAATCAAGGAGTCAAAGATTAAAGAGAGATTTGGCTTGGTTTTGATAGTGAGTTGAGATGAGATAAAATATGAAAGTTGAAAGTTGAATAAAATATTATTAGAATATTATTTTTGTTTTGAAATTTGGAAAAGTTGAACTATTTATTGTATTTTGTTTGAAAATTTAGGAAACTTGTAATGATTAGATGAGTTGAGATTGTTCCATTATCTAAACCAAGCTGGTAGTTTTAAATTCTATTCTCTTCCAGTTGGAATTTTCCGTTCCGGTGTAGTATCCAGGACACTATACCTCCTTGTTTCATTTTGCTCCAAATCCCACCATGTTTCGGCTATTCTAACCAATTTCGACTGGCCGGAATTGGCATTTTGGGCCCTATTCTATTTTGGATTGTTTTTGTAATTTTTTTTGCTTGGATACCATTTTTGTAAATTTTAAATCTAGATGGTATTTAATTAATTCTAGAATATAAAATGTATTTATATAATTTTAATTTTTTGTAACTATAAATATGTCCCATCATTCTCTCTTTTTTTAAATATCATTATTTTTAATAATTTCTCTATTCTTTTATTTTCTTTTTCTTTGTTTTTATGTCTCAACTCAATTCTGTGATTTTTTCAATGGATATTCATTTTATAAATCTTCAATTCTTCCATACATCTACACATATACATGATACACACTTACATATATATGTGTGTATGTTTTTATTCTATTAGTTGTTAGTTTATATATACATATAAATATTTATATATAGTATATAATTAATCTCGAAACGGTATATCGGTATCGAAATATTTCGTTTTAGAACTTAAACCGGAATGATCACCGGAATAGAATTTAAAACATTGTTATTTTCTGTGAGACTAGGTGTAGAAAATGCAAAAAATATCATTTGTTGCACAGTTTCAACTGTGAGAGAAGATGCGGCTAGTTGTGAAGGCTTTGATGTAGGTTGAAGATATGGGGTCATAAACTATGTCGACTTCAATAGTGGTGTGAAAAGCTCGAGGATTTCGATTTTGAGGACGTTTCCAACATTCAAAAATGACATGTCCTTTTCCTTTTCCTTTCCAGTAATTGCATAACTTCTTCTGGCACTGGTTGGCAATATGGCCGAGCTCCTTACAACTATAACATTGGATTTTATTCATATCCTAACCCCTCGATTTTCCTTGTGCAGCGTATGCAACATTGAGAACATGGTTGGAACTCTCTTCTTGTTCCAAGGTTGCTTGTGTCATGTAGCGCCAGATTCCATTCAGACAAGTATCCAAAGATGGTGAGGGAGTTCAAGTCAATAGGTTGGAGTGGATATTTTCGAACTCATGACGCATTTTCATCAAAAATTGATCTCGCTAACTGGTTTAATGAACTATTCAAATGGCGGCAAGAGAGTCGTCAAAAATAATATTGCTAACTTGACATATTCCCTTGAGAATAATTAGCAATTTCTTACTCCAATTGAAAACGCCTGGCTGAATTATCTTAATTACAAACCCGTTTCAAATAATCTCACATAGTTTGTGAAGTCTAATATGATCGTAAATTGAGAATGATGGAGGGATCCACATAGCCCAATATCGAACTCATTATATGAGCATCTTTTCCCTCCCAATCATCAACTTTGGTCGGATCAATGGGCTTGGTGTCAGAATCATCAATATGGTCCCATAATTCCTTCCATTTAAGGTAAATCTGGAATTGAAATTTCCAGATAGAGTAATTTACCTGAAAATCTGATGCACATGAAATGAGATTTCTCCATATGTGAATTATCGAAGAATTGCGAGAGAAGCAAATACACAAAATTTGATATTGCCGATGAACTCCACGTACAAAACCAACAGTGAAAAGCCTCCACACCTTGTCAAGAGCTATTGTCACAATAAAATATAAATTCAAGGATTGGCCAACGGAAGCACGTACAAATGGGATGGTCACAGGTGTGGCTCTGATGCCATGACAAAACCATCAAGAGAATGCCGTGAATGACGAAACCCCAACAACCAAAAGAAAGTCAAGAACACGAGAAGATTTCGTATGGTAAATTACTGGATGCCTCAATGTGAGAGCTATCCCTTCATTATATATAATTACTAATATAATTAATTACAATAATCTAAATCTCTTAATTTAACCATATGGTACGAGAAAATATTACCAGAATCTTTAGAAATTTCGTTTGTTTTTATAATTTTTTTCAATTTATCTCATTTTATCTTATATTATCTAATTATTATAAATTTTTTAAATTTTAATATAAAATAAAATAAATAATTTAACTTTTTCGAATATCAAAATAAATATGATATTAAAAATATATATTTTAATAATATTTTATTTAATTTTAAATTTTAATTTCAACTCATCTTATTTATAAAAACAAAGGATGTGATAGTATTTGCCGATTCTCTGATTTGACCGTTAGCATATCGCAATGCCGACTGGCACTCGAATGCTTGCGCACAAAGTTTCAATATTTCTTTTTCAATTTTGATACAAGGAGTTTGTGAGTATCGAACATGGCAGTGCGGGTGCAGGAAGACATGTGACAAATTCAATTATTCATCCCTGCAAGTCAGCCGCTATACGGAGTTACGGTCCCGCCCGAGCGTCCATTAATGCCAGCATCAAGTATAGTACAAATTGTTTCTTAGTTGAACGCCCTTATCATGAGTTCGATCCTTTATTTCTCTGCTTATGAAAAGAAATTCAGTCGGAAACTAAACTTCAATTGTAAGTATTGTGAGTGATCAGTGCGATTTGATCATTTTTAGGCTTCTTGGACGAGAAAAGTTGTCATCTTGAGAGGGTTTCAGAGAGCGAAAACAGATTTTAATATGGAAAATAACCAATTTTTTCAAAGGGTCACATAAATTTGACTGCAAGATCTGTAGAGATTGTGCTTCAGAATAGATGTGTAGATAGATTTAAACAAGAAGAAGTTTGACGATTAATAGTAGGATCATGCTAGCGGGCTGTCCAACGTTTATCGATTGGCATGCTGCTAGTTATAAATTTTTTGTTCTTTACTTTTTAATTTTCTTTTAAATATTTTTTTAATATTTTTAATTATTAAAAAAATAAAAAAATATATAATTTTATTAATAATTACTTCTTTAATTATTAAGTAAAATAAATAAATTAAAAAAATTAAAATACATGAACAACAAGATTGAACAATAAATTTGAAGAACCACGTTAACATTTTCCTTAATAGTAATTTAATATAAATAAAGAGTTAGGTTGCGTTTGGATATTGAATTGAATTGAGTTGAGATGATAAAATATTATTAAAATATTATTTTTATTTTAAAATTTAAAAGAATTAAATTATTTATTATATTTTATATTAAAATTTAAAAAAATTATAATATTGACTTGAAATGAATTGAAATAGGTTTGTAACTAAACGTACAATGCTTTCGTAAGCAGAATACAGATTTCTTTTGTGTGCTCAATGACACTTATTAGACCCTGCACGCAGAGTAGACTGGTTTGGTCCATCCCCAAACTGATGGTACGGCTTTAGAAAATTACCAGTTTGGCGAAAGAAGTCCATTTACAACTGAACTTTGGCGGTACCGATCGCAATTTAAGATGGGAGGTTGTTAGGTCCAGACCTACTCTGCCTACAGAACTACTACATTCGACATTGCAGTTGCAGCATCACTCTTTAGCTCTGCTGTGCAAGAAAGGTATCCGAAATTCGATGAATTAAGGCCGCATTTTGATGTTAAAGTGAATTGAATTGAGTTGAGTTGAGGTGATAAAATATTATTAGAATATTATTTTTTAATATTATTATTATTTTAAAATTTTAAAAAATTGAATTATTTATTATATTTTATATTAAAATTTAAAAAAATTATAATGATGAATTGATGATCCAAATGAAACTTAAAAGTGGTGCTTATAGTGTGAGCATTACTCTTAATAAAAAGAGAGAAGATCAGTTGACACAATATTCCTCGGTTTGTCTAAAAATTTAAGTAAAAAAAAAAAAAAAACTGAAACCCCTGCTATCTTCGAAGGTATGAACGAATAGAATAGAAAGGTAAAAAAAAAAATGGCAGACTCGCAGTGGGACTGGCGACAACAATGCCTGCTGGTTCCCTAGAAATGAAATTGAAGTTCACCAATTGGAGTATATTACCAAAAAGCCCTTCCCGTATTGTCGCTATCTTGACGCCTCATATGTTGCAGGTCACCGCCCCCACCACCATAGAGGCCCACTCCCTTCCATTGCAATGCGCCCACCTCTCCCTCCACTCGTGTCAAAAAAATGACTTTCATTTTCTCCCTTCGCCTCTCTCTCTCTCTCTCTCTCTCTCTCTCAAATAACACAGTTCTATCTAATTCCCCAAAGTGATATGTAATAGAGAGTAGCTTTATTAATTAGATACCATCCCCCCGCCCCCTTCTTTTTCTCTCTCTCTCTCTCGATCGAACTAAGGTTCCGCCCGTCTTCCCCAGAACAGATAGAGTCAGAAAGTCCAATACTTGAGAAACAAAAGAAACAATATAGATCGATCCATGATGGGTCTTCTATGGACTCGGTTGTTTCTGCTTCTTTTTCTCCTCCCGCCTTCTTTGTCCGATCCGAGTGACGAGCTCTGCCTCACCCACCTTAGCCAGTCCTTGGAGGACCCCAACAAGTCGCTCCAGAACTGGACCAAGTCAACCTTCGCCAACCCTTGCTCTGGATTATCCTCATACCTCCAAGGCGCCACCTGCAACAATGGCCGCATCTACAAGCTCTCCCTTACCAACCTCTCTCTCCGTGGCTCCCTCTCCCCCTTCCTCTCCAACTGCACCAACCTCCAGACGCTCGACCTCTCCTCCAACTTCCTCTCCGGTCCCATCCCTTCCGACCTCCAGTACTTGGTCAATCTCGCTGTCCTCAACCTCTCCTCCAATCGCCTCACCGGCCAGATCCCCCCTCAGCTCACATTGTGCGCTTACCTCAACGTCATCGACCTCCACGACAACTTGCTCTCCGGCCCCATTCCCCAGCAGCTGGGCCTTCTCGTTCGCCTCTCCACCTTCGACGTTTCCGGAAACCGCCTCTCGGGTCCCATACCCACCTCGCTGGGCAATAGGAGCGGCAACTTGCCCAGATTCAATGCGAGCTCCTTCGAACGGAACAAGGATCTTTACGGGTACCCTTTGCCCGCTATGAAGAACAAGGGGTTGTCAGTCATGGCCATTGTTGGGATCGGACTGGGAAGTGGGTTAGCCAGCCTGGTGCTCAGTTTCACTGGGGTGTGTATATGGCTCAAAGTTACCGAGCGCAAGATGGCTCTGGAGGAAGGCAAAATTAGTCAACTTATGCCTGATTATTGATCAAAGCTTGCAATTTCTGGATATATTCGAATACTACGGGGCTGAAGAAATTGAGAGTGTCAGGTATGTTTTAAATATATATATGAGGATTGGGGCTAGTTTTTTTTTTTTTTTTTCCTTATTTTCTTCTTATGGGTTTTTTTTTTTTTTTTTTTTTTTTTCTTTTTGGGGGCTTGGGGGTGGGTGGGTATTTTCTTTTACTGATCTGTGGAGGGATTTTTATTTTCTTTTTCATATCTATTAACCATTTTGTTTTTTTTTTTTTTTTTAACTTTTTTTCTCTTGTGGGGGTTGATTATCAATATATTAATTTAATTAACAATCAGGAATGTATAAAACAATTCAAACATTTGGTATCAGTAAAATAGTACAGTCTATCTTTCATTTTCTCAGTGGTGTAATGCAATTAATTATAGTGTAAATGTAATGGTCTTGGATTTTATGGGGTGCGCGCGTGTGGTGGGGCATGTTAAGACTTCGATGGGTTATGTTGAGTGAAGAGCAGCTTCGTGCAATTTTGTCCGGCAGTGTGCCATCTCAATATGAGTATATACAAACAAAGAAACAAACAGCTGGTGGGAAGTTTTACATGCCGAAACGTCTGGCATTGAATATTAATTAACTTTTTTATATGCATGCTTTGGAAATAGATCTACTCTCTTCTAGTGTTTCCTAATGTAAGCTGGTGGGAGACCAAGTCCACCTCGTGTGTGGAAAATGTCGAGCTCACACCTCTGATGCAATAATTTAGTTTGTAGTTTGCGCTGGGTATGCCAACATTCCGGGCAGTTTGCTACTTGTTTCACTCGGGTTTTGTGTTCACTTGTTATCCTTTAATAAGAAAATAAATAAATGGACGACGAGACATTGATTCAAGCTAGATTGCCAGTTTTCTGGTTTTCTGCTTGTCTTCGCTTGAACTGAACAATTCATCGGGTTGTATTCGAGAGCACTCCAAGATAATAAAAGTTTTGAGAATTTTGTGTTTTATAAGCTTTCTGTAGAATACCCACTTATTTATTTATCTGTTTCTGGGCATAGAATTAGAATACACAGCTTGAATCCAATGATTACTCAAGGTGGATGAAGTGGTTCACATTATTGTGGGTTGTTACTGGTTTTTAAACTTTTTAAGGTTCCAATTCCACTTTTTGCGCTTGTTAATTTACTCTCTCTCTCTCTCTCTCTCTATAGGCGAACATACGTGGGCCTAGGCTTCGTCGAGCTTCGATTTTTCAAAGTTCTCTAGGATTAACTTTAATCCGCGGCGCCATTACTTTTAGACAAGTGACATTGAGATACTGATCATATATTAGATTTTAGTAAAAAAAAACTTGGCATGTAGCGGCGTGCCTCGCCCCCCCGTTTTCCTCGCTTTTACTGACTTTTTTTCAAAGTTTGGAATTCAAGTTTGGAGTCTACAATGAAGATGCGAATGGGGCGTAGTTTGAATGGAACCTTTTAGCACGATTATTTTATGCCCGAATTTCATAAATTAGTGAGTTGCTGTAGAGAATTACGAAAAGGGAGACACGCCACGCCACGCCACGCCACGCCTATCCAAATTCTTTGTATCTAAATAAAAAATAAAAACTCTTAATTGGGAAAGAAATAGAGGCAACTCAAAATATGGGAAGCATCAAGCAAGCATACAAACAGTTGAATAAGCAAAAGAAGTGGTACTGGGGGGATGGGTCGTTGGCACTATAGTTGGGTGGACAAAGTAAATGATGAAATTTGTCCGAGGATTAGGAAAGCATACCGTTTTCAACTACACTAGGCCCATGCTTGTCTCTGTCTAATCAAAGACTTTGCCTCATCTAATGGCTGTAAATAGCAAAAATATTCAACTCACACCGAAAGTGAAGATGGTCAAATGTGCTGTCATTCCCCGTCATTAATGTGTCCTCCGAGAATGGCATGCATTCCATCATGGGTTTGGGCCCCATGCCTCCACCCATCTTAATTCTTGTACTTTTCCCCATAAAGTTTCAAGCAACTTTCGAGTGATTTGGTTCTAAGCCCAGTATGCTCTATCTATTATTAATAACTCTGCTCCCTCCTGCCTCCTGATTCCGACTCAGATGCTTGCAACATCCCTATATAATCCCACCCAGAACAATAAAATGTTTCTGAAATAATTCCAAAATTACAATATGCTGCAATTATGTGCATGTATCAATAAGAATTCGATTAGTTTTTGTTTTTTACTTTTCCCGAAAGATCACAATCCTATATTCTCACCAACATTTACTGCCATCGCCACTAGCACAAGAGCGGGTGTCGTAACTTGTATGGATCACAAAAAGATGTGCATCTATCACTCTCATGTCGTTTTATTGGTAGGTGGATAATGATACAAATGGAACTCTGCCATGGTTATCTTGGGAGGTCGAGATGCAAGAGATGAGGGAGAAGTTTCGATAACAGGAATTAGGGATATAACGGGTCTGATTCGGTCTGATTTTGAATAAAATTTAATATTGAACCGGTATGTACTGATTTTGTATTTTCAAAAAATAATTACGCACTGGTTACTCTCCTAAGCTGGTACCTTCGATTTTACCGGTCGGGTCCGGTTTTAATAAAATGTAAATGTCATAAAAAATCTATTTAAAAAAAATCTGTTTTATAAAAAAAATATGTTATGTAATAAAAAACCGCTATAAAATGTTATTAATATATATATTTTATGTTTAAAACATATGATCAAATAAATTTTCATGTTTAAAGTTAAAATTTTATGTTATAAATTTATTAAATTATAATAACATTATCTTATATACAATTATACTTTATATTATTATTATATATAAAACCAAACTGATTCCACCAGTTTTGGCCGGTCTGATCCGATTTTCCGGTTAAAATTTACACCCTTAACAGAGAGGGAGAAAAAAATATCTTGAGTTTATTTCATCTTAGTAAAGTTGCTTACATCTTAAAGAAGAAAGGAAAAGGATAACAGTTGCTTGAGAAAATTCCTCAGTGGGATACTGAATTCTATAAAAGTTTTGTATATCTTCCTTTGCCTATTTACATTGACCCTAGGCCATATTTATACACAGGAGCTTAAATGAAATGTAAATTACATTTAAAAGAATTTCATTTGAATTTACAGAAACAGATTTTGGGGACCACACGGGACCACTCAGCCATTCTATTATTTGTAGATGCTCCAGGTCCTTCTAGGCGTGCTAGAGCTACATCTGCAGCTGCTCATGCTGAGTGGTATTTACAGTTGTCTTAATACTTCCCCGCGATCCAAGCTTCTCAGGACATACGGTGAGACTGGATCGTAACTGAGCAAAGCGAGAGGAAGCCAGTGGCTTTGTAAAAATATCTACAACTTGATCTTTGGAGGAGACAAAAGACACTTGGAGAGATTTAGCAGCTACACGATCTCTAACAAAATGATAGTCAAGTTCAACGTGTTTTGTTCGAGCATGCAAAATAGGATTAAGAGTCAAATAAGTGGCTCCTAAGTTATCACACCATAATGTTGGTGGATGTTTAAGAAACACACCAAGTTTCTTCAAAAGAGATTGTATCCAAATGAGTTCACAAGCGGTGTTGGCAACTGCTTTGTATTCAGCTTCCGTAGAGGACCGGGCAATTGTGGGCTGCTTTTTAGAGCCCCATGAGATTAAGTGGGAACCAAAGAAAATACAAAACCCACCAGTGGACTTACGGTCATTAGGGCATCCGGCCCAGTCAGCATTGGAGAATGCAAATAATTGAGGTAAGGATTTAGAGCTGAAATAAATACCAAAATTTTGTGTAAGAGTAAGGTAACGAAGGATGCGCTTAATGGCTCGCCAGTGGGGAAGCCATGGATAGTGCATGAACCGACACACTTTGTTGACAACAAATGAAATATCTGGCCTAGTGAAAGCCAGATATTGAAGGATGCCCATTACACTGCGATATAGTTGCTGATCTCAAAAGAGGAACCATCTATAGCAATGAGCTTACCAGACGAGGCCATGGGTGTGGATACAGATTTCGAGTTATACATATTAATGCGTAACAACAAATCAGAGATGTATTTGGACTGAGAAATAAACAGTCCACTAGAATTTCTAGTAACTTCAATACCTAAAAAATAATGTAGAGGGCCAAGGTCCTTGACTAGAAAGTGAGAGCCAAGCGCAGCAATGAAATCAGTGAGCAATTTATTATTGGAACCAGTTACCACAATGTCATCAACATATATTAAGACAAAAATGCAATCAGAAGCAGTATTAAGAATAAATAAGGAGGAGTCCGATTTTGAGCCATGAAAACCAAGGGAAATTAATCTATCTGTAAATTTGGATAACCAAGCCCTAGGGGCTTGTTTTATACCATAAATGAACTTAGTTAACTTATAGACGAAGGAGGGGAAATCGGGATTCACGAATTCGGGTGGCTGCTACATGTACACTTCATCTTCAAGGTCACCGTGAAGAAACGTGTTTTGAATGTCTAGTTGGTGCAACACCCAGTTGGAAGCTACTGCCAGAGATAGAACAAGGCGTATGGTATAGGGTTTGACCATTGGACTGAAGATCTCAGTGTAGTCTAGCCCAGGTTGCTGATGGAAACCCTTGATGACAAGGCGAGCCTTGCGACGCTCAAAAGATCCATCGACCATTTGTTTGGTTTTGAGGACCCATTTAGCACCAAGAGTATTGAAGTTTGGAGATGGAGGGACAAGGACCCAGGTACTATTTTGACGAAGAGCTTGGAATTCAGCTACCATGGTAGCACGCCACTAGGGATATTTAGAAGCCTCAGTGTGTGATGATGGTTCTTTTGGAATGGGTTGAGGAGATGAAGTTGTGATTGAAAGGGAAGGTTTTGTGGATGGCCAAGGAATGGTGCCATCCGTTTGGACTAAGAGGCAAAGTAAATGAGACTTTGACTTTGTAACCATGGGATGATGGGAATGAGGATCCGAGGTTGATAAAGAGGTTGAAGAAGAGGAAGAAGAAGCAAAGGGTACCGAGGATGGAGGTGCTGGAATTTCTGAAGTGGAAGTGCTATTGACAGGGGAGGGGGGCGGCTGTGAGGAGGGCAGAAGATTAGGGTTAGGTATCAGGGAGTAAGGGAAATGAGACCTAAGTGGGGACTGAGTAGATGGACTAAGGTGAGAAGGACGGGTTGGGCTAGAAGAGTCATGATGTTGTGGGCCAGGTGAAGTGGATTGTAATGGGCTTGTTGATTCAGGAGTTAGAGGAAGAGGTATATGCAGAAAATTAGGGGCCGAAATATGTGTATAGGTGCTGGACACAGGAGGAACAACCAATTTGAATGGAAATTTGGTCTTAGAAAAAATAACATCACCGGAAGTATAAGTACGACCCGTAGGCAAGTGTAAACATAGATACACTTTATGATCTGGGCTGTAGCCCATAAAAACACAAAGTTGAGATTGGAAATCAATCTTGTGACGATTAAAGGGCCTTAAATTGGGCCAACAGGCCACACCAAAAATCCTTAAAAATTTATAATCAGGAGTTTGATGGAATAAATCTTGAAAAGGAGAGGAGTTTTGAAGAATTGGTGTTGGCAATTGATTAATTAAAAATACTACCGTTTGAAATGCCTCAACCCAATATTTATGGGGTACCGAGGCATATGCAAGAAAAGACAAGCCAGTCTCCACAATGTGACGATGGCGTCTTTCAACTATACCATTTTGGGCATGAGAGTATGGACACGTTATTCTATGAGTGATGCCCAGCGATTTAAGAAGAGAATTAAAGGGGCAAAATTCACCCCCCAATCAAACTGTACGGCAAGCACATTTGTGGAAAAAGTATTGCTAACATAGCGTAAAAAGGCCATAAAGATAGTCGTGACACTTGATTTTGTTTGAATAGAAAATAACCAGATGTATTTGGAAAAGTCATCAACTATAGAAAAAATAAAAACGACATCCTAGTGAGCCAAGCACAGGCACAAGACCCCATACATCTAAAAACAAGAGTTAAAAGGGTCTAAGAGACCGAGATGGGGATGGAGGGTGTGGGAGTGCATGGGCCTTAGCTTGAGCACAAGCATGACACGGAACCAGAAACTTTTTATTCTTGACAGGAAGCTGAAAATGACTTAAGCTAAAGGATGTAATTCTGGAAGATGGATGCCCAAGTCTAGGATGCCAGATTTTTGAAGTTGTGAATTCACCCAGGAAGGCTTGTGGAGGGATGGTGGGAAAGGTTGGTAGAGCTTCCAAGCTGGGCGATGGTACAGGAAGAACATAGAGACCATTATCCACGTGTCCCCGAAGAAGTTCCACCCGAGTGCGAGAATCCTTCACAACAAAAAAATGAGCGTGAAACTCAAACTAAACTAGATTATCAATGCAAAATTGACGAACAGAAATTAAGTTCTTTGTAATGGAAGGAACATGCAAGATTTTATTGAGTAGAAAATTTCCAGATGAAGTGGGAAGAAAACTGGAACCGATATTTTGGATTGGAAGAGTAGAGCCATCTCCAATGCTAATTGTCTCGGTGTCTTTGTATGGAGTAGAGTCCGAGGTAAGATTTGTAAATTCTGAAGTGAAGTGATTGGTGACAGCAGTATCAGGAAACCAGGATGTGGTGGGAGCTAATAGCAAGGCAATGTAATTAGCAGCAAAAGAGGGAGGGGGAGGGGCTTGAAAGGTTTGGTTGAAATGGTGGTAGTAGGAAATAGCAATGTGTCCATGTTTTTGACACACTTGACAGAGGGGCCGTGCATCAGGTCTGGAAGAAAAATAGTTGGATGGCTGACCAGCTCTACCACGACCACGGCGCCCACCTTTAGTGAAAGGGTTACAACCTCTATTTGGAGCAGAAAGGGCACGTAATGCTGTAGCATTTGCTGCAAGTGGAGTTCTTGAAATCAGAGAGTGATTTTGGTGAGTTAAATGAGATTCATGATTTAAGAGATAGCTGTAAATCTGTTGAGAGGAGAGGGGGTCAGGTCGTGAGGTAATAACAGTGACCACCGACTCATAGTCTGAGCCGAGGCCAGCTAACATGTATATGAAAAATTGGGAAGATGAAAGGGGATGTCCAGCAACTCCAAGTGAAGCCGCAAGACGGTTGCTTTGTTGTAATACTCAGATATTGTTTCAGAGCCCTTCTTAAGAGTAGCAAGTTGGAATTGGGTCTGAATCACGTGAATGGAAGATTGAGCTGCAAATAAATCTTGCAAGATGGTCCAAACTTGGCTTGATGTGGTGCACTCAAGTACATGGCAGAGCACGGTGTCTGTCAAGAGAGAGTTTAAAGCAGAGATTATAAGCTGGTCCTGAAAGAGCCAGCGGGAATGAGCAGGATTCAGTTGGTCATCCAATGTAGGAGAGAGCATGGGTATCGATCCATCTTTATGGCCATACAACTGATGTCCCTTTAAGAAAGGGAACAATCTGAGCACGCCACAAGAGGTAATTATTTATGGATAACTTGATAGTGACAAAGTGGGAAGCAGGGGAGACAATGGAGGGATTGGGAGATGAAGGTGGAGGAGACGGTGGAGACGATGGTGAGGAACTCTGTGTTGTATCACTTTTCTCCATTTGTCGAGTAGGTTAGAGAGACTCTGTGTTTGGGATATTGGAAAAGGGAAAAGGGAAAAAGGAAGAGAAAAAAAAAATAAAGGAGGAAAACTGATTGATGTAAAAAGAAATTTTTTTGTGTTGGACGTAGGTCCTAGAAGGCTCTAGATACCATAAAGAAGAAAGGAAAAGGATAATATTTGCTTGAGAAATTCCTCAGTGGGATTCTGATATCTATAAAAGTTTTGTATATCTTCTCTTGCCTATTTACATTGACCCGTGGGCCATATTTATACACATGAGCTTAAATGAAATGTAAATTACATTTAAAAGAATTTTATTTGAATTTACAGAAACAGATTTCGGGGACCACATAGGACCACTCAGCCATTCTGTTATTTGTAGATGGTCCAGGTCCTTCTAGGCGTGCTCGAGCTGCACCTGCAACTGCTCATGCTGAGTGGTATTTACAGTTTTCTTAATACATCTGAAATGTACACATGTAGTGTATTTATACTTTCATATGAAGTACTAAAATTGAAAAACTAAATCAATGGTTACATCATACTATCAGTTACAAATGTAAATATAAAGTATAAAAATGTATATTTCTAATAGTCTACTTCAAGATGGAGTGTATATATTTAGGACACCCATCTTACTAAGCAAAAAATGAAATTGAAAAGAACCAAGAATTTTGATAGAAATATTACTTAACTGACACTGAGAAGCAACATGAAGTGTTTTGATGATATTTGCTTGCAACTTTTTCTCTCACAATGTGGCAATCTATTTCTATGTGCTTTGTTCTTTAATGGAAGACAGAGTTTGCAAAAATGTGGTGGGTAGCCTTGTTATCACAAAATACAAGTGCTGGCTGCGAATGCAGTAGTTGAAAATCCTTTAACAAGATAAGCAACCATGAGAGTTCACAAGTAGTAGAAGCCATAGCCCTATATTCTGCTTCAGTTGAGGATCTTGAAACCAATGTTTTGAATATCGTTTCGGTCGAGGCATTGAAACGAGATATTTCAGTACCGATACCGTTTCAGATATCGTTTTAGAATAGTCTATATATGAATAAATTATATATATAAATATATAAATTATATTCCAAAATAATAGTCTATATATGAATAAATTATATATATATATAAATGTATATAAATTATTAATAATCTAGTCTGAATTGAGGGGGTCTAAAAATAAGTTTGTAGTTTGAAGAAATGAAAAAAAAAAGTGTAAAGGCCGAAATATATATATCGGCCGAAATATGATATATTGGCTGGTACATGCCGATACATACTGATATATCGGCCAATACAGGTCGTTACGGCTGAAATTTTGACTGATACAAAACAATATACTGTCTGTACCGGCTACCCGGCTGGTATGGCATATTTCGGTCGTATCAGCCGGCACGAAACGGATTTCAAAACACTGCTTTAAACATTTTGTTGCTTCTTTGACTTCCAAGATATTAAATAATTTCCAAGAAATACACAAAAACTAGTGATTGATCTTCTAGTATCAACACATCCAACCTAGTCCGAATCACAAAATGCCTTAAGATGAAAATCAGAAATTGTAGGAAAGAAAAGACTTTGTCCAGGAGTACCTTTCAAATATCTAAGTACTCTGTGTACTACATCCAAGTGAAGTTTTCTTGGCTTATCCATGTACTGACTCAAAACTTCCACTGGTTAAGTAATATCTAGTGTCTTGATATAATTAGGTAGATAAGTCTACCAATCAGCATTCGATAGCTAGAAGGATCTTTTAAAAGATCACCATCTTATTTGGAAAATGTTACATTTTGTTCCATAGGAAATTCTACTGATTTGGTAGCTAAAAAGCCTGAATCTTGTAAAAGTATATAAGTCATATTTCCTTTGGCATAATTCAATGCATTTAGAAGATCTAGGAACCTCCAGCCCAAGAAAATATTTTGGGCTGCCCAAATCTTTTATCTTGAATTTGTTATCTAGAAAAATTTTCAACTCAGAAATAGAATTCATATCATTACTAGCTAAGATTGTACCATTAACATAAACTAACAAAGCAATGAAAGAACCATTTGTTGAGTTGATGAATAATGAATAGTCTTATTTTGTTTGCTAAAATCCATAATCAATAATGGCAATAGACAATTTAGAAAACCATTGTTTAGAACTTGTCATAGGCCATAAAGAGATACATGCAATTTACAAACTCAAGAGTTCCCTTGCTATGCATAACCAGGTGGAATGGTTAGATAGACTTCCTCATTCAAATCTTCAAGTAAAAAAATATTATTTACATCTAGTTGATGTCAATGCCAGTTTTTTACAGCTACTAATGCCAATAAGCATCTTATTGTAGTTAGTTTTGCAACTGGAGAAAAAATCTTCTGAAAATCAAGATCCTGAATTTGGTTGTACCCTTTAGCAACCAAACGAGCTTTGTACCTCTCAATAGTACAATTAGTTTTGTACTTGATTCTATATACTCACTTACAGCCTATTAGTTTCTTTCCTACAGTTAAAATAGTGAGCATCCAAGTCTCATTTGCCTCAAGGGCTTTAATTTCACCATTCATTGCTTCTTGCCATTCAGGAAATAGTATGGCTTGAGATAAATTTTGAGTTTCAAAATTAGAGGAAATAGTTAAGGCAAAATGTTTATAAGAATTAGAGAGTTTGTGATAGGAAAGAACATTAAAGAGTGAGAATTTTATATCTAAAGAATTATCTGCCAAGGAAATAGATTGTGATGAGGAATGAAAAGCCAGTTGGCAATGATAATCCTACAAATAGCTTGGTGGTTTTCTCAACCTTGTGGACTGTCAGATAGGAATTGAAGATGAAGTAGATTGATCTATGGGATAAGTATGAATAGTAGAAGAAGAATTTGATGGAGAAGAGGAAGAAGAATCTATGGAGTTTGGAGAAGAATTATATATGATAGAAAAAGATGAGGGTGAGTAGAAATTTACTTTGGAAAATTAGAGGCTGATTTTGGAAAGACAAATGGATTGGAAGGCATAGGTTGAGGAGGAAAAGAAGAGAAATGAATAACATCTTCATGAAACACAACATCTCAGGATATAAAGGTTTTATGTGTTTCAAAGTCATATAATTTATATCCTTTGACACCAAAGGGGTAACTAATGAATATGCATTTTTGGCTCTTGGGTTAAATTTGGATCAATCTCGGGTTAAGGTAGAGGCAAAACAAATGCAACCAAAAACCTTGAGGTGATTGTAAGAAGGGGTGTAGAATGCAAAACTTCATATGGAGATTTATTGGAAAGTAATGGAGTTGGTATGAGATTAATCAAATGAGTATCAGCAAGGATACAATCATTGCAAAACTTAAGTGGCAAGGAAGCTTGGAACCTTAGGGATCGAGCAACATTAACAAATGTTGGTGTTTTCTTTCGACTATACCATTTTGTTGTGGTCTTTCGACAAATTTTTTTGATATATAACATCTTTTGAAGAGAAAAACTAAACTGATGGTTACATCACACTCAGTTACAAATGTAAATGTAAATGTAAATATACAGTACAAAAATGTATATTTCTAAGGATAGTCCAACACTACACTTTTTAAATAAAAAAACTTACCTAAAGGTGCCTATAAAAAGAAAACATGGCTCAAGGCCAAAAGTTTACCTTTTCACAGTCTATAATCTATAGTCATATTAAACAATCAGGCTCGAAATTTTGTTTCACCAAGCTCCTCTTCAAACACCCATCTATCTTTTTTAACACGTGCCGCCGTAGTCGAGTCTCCACTCAACAAATTTCTTTCACCCAGATCCAATCCAATTATCTAGATGGTCTTTAGTTCAAACTTCAAAGTGAAGAGCAATATCCCGAAATCGAAGAGAAACAAAAAAAAGAACAAATGCTAAAAGTATTTGTATTTTTCTTTCTCCTTTCAGTTCCCGCTTATCTATCACATTTTATGTCATTTAACAAAGTTAGGTTAAAATCAATCTCAATTGTTCTTCCTCCCCTTACTGATTCAGGAAGGTTCAAATTGTACAAGTATCCTCAAGAAACCATGTCAATGTTTCATTTAAGCAAACGGTCAGATTCCTCCTACACCTACTACTATTGCAAGAATATTTTTATGTCGAGTGAGCTCCCATCAATTGTACATGGTTACTAAGTTTTCTAATATACAATAGAACATTAAAAAGGGAGGAGAAAGTCAATCCCAAAGGAGGTTAACTCTCAACAAAGGAACAAAAATTGGTGATGGTGAGGTTGCCATGTGAACCTCACGCATTGATGGAATGAGAGCGTCTATAATTATCTCAAAAAAAAATTGGGAGATGGCTATTTAATTTGTACGTAGCGTGTAGTTGTTTGGTTTTAGATTTCGATAGATCTAACATCTAAAGTTAGAAAAAATTTAGAGAAAACTAAGAAGAATAAAGCAAGGGGAGATACGAGAAGAGGGAAAAAAAGAGGAAAGGAGAGAATGTTGTGCCAACATTGTAGGGAGGCTTTTCTCACAAGAGGAGAGGTTGGGGCTGGGAGGAAAAACTTCCATTTACAAATAATTCACTTCATATCACTAAATAAATGCTTGTGGATGGACAAAAAAAGGTTATTTGGATAGGTGATTAATTAAACTCTCTTATATATGAATAAGGAAAAAATTCTCCTAAGTTTGGCCCGAACTTGAAGATCTCAAGTTTTAATTCATTAATTTGGTATGCCATGACATTAACGAAGTAATTAACTTCTAGTCCTAACCACATACACATGAATAACTTGGTGAAATACTTTTTCTTTCTATGTATTTTGCATGAGAAAACAGAATGGACATGAACTTCTATTTTGTTGTTGAGTACTTGTTCCCTAGACTGAACCACACTATGCAACATAAGAAAAAAAAGCACATACTAACAAATGAAGATCCTATAAAACAATTTGGGAGAACATTGAAAAGTGCAATGAAAAAACGTTGTGAATTGCATGAAATCTTGAATTTTTCAGATGCATAAGTTGATTATGCATCCATGATTGAATGAAAAAATATTTAAAAATCAGAGAGCCAACGTGCAGTTATGAATATGATGAATGTGACAAACAACTAATGATTATTTAAGTTGAAATGAGATGAGAAATCTATGAATAGTAGTGAAATTATTTGAACTAAGATGTTTTATGGGGTTTTAGGAAATGAAAGATACAAAGTTGAATACAAAATATAGAGTTAAAATATTGTTAGACTATTATTTTTTAATATTATTTTTGTTTTGATATTTGAAAAAGTTGAATTATTTTTGTGTTTTGTTTGAGAAAGTTGTAATGATTAATTAATGATTAGATAAAAAAGTTGAGAATTTTAACTTGAAAAATGTTTGTATTTAAGTACTGTTTGGATGTTCAGATGAAATGAGTTGAGACCATCTTAACATTCAAACGGGGCCTAGGATAGGCTTGAGAAGTGATATGAGATGAGAATTTTGTGAATTATAGTAAGATACTTAGATAGTTTGTAATATTTTATAGGATTTTGGGAAAAAAAAAAAGAGAAAAGTTGAATAAAAAATATTATAAAATTAAAAAATTGTTAGAATATAGTTATCATTATTAATTTTATTTGGGGAATTGAAAAAAATGAATTATTTTTTTATTTTTTGTTTAAAAATTTAGAAAATTTGTAATGATTAATCTGAAAGTATTTGTATTTAGTAATGTTTGGGAATGAGATGTGATAAGATGAGATGATATGAAAATTTTGGAATAAAAACTTTTTCCAAATAAGCCCTTATCTAAGAATTACGTGAAAACAAAAAGAAATTATTTGGACGCCAAAATTAAACATGCGTACGAAGGAAATTCTTGATGACCCTATATTCTACGTATAAATCAAAAAAATTATACTAATTATTTCACGGGAAGAAGGCAATATTGGACCCAAGAACCTCATGTGTTCTTATGGGTTCATCAATTCAACGAACCATTCCTGTGTCTACATTGTCTCCAAGTTCATCTCAAGAGTTGTCCTCTCGTGTCATCAAGTTGCACATTTTTTGTACTCTTTGCATTCCATTGTTCCAACAACCAAGATTTCTTGTGCCCTCAAATTGGATTTGAGCCTCTTTGTCGAGTTTTCTCAATCCTCATGTAAATATCTTTCAAATATTGCTGGATCAACCACCCGAGATCATTCAAATTCATCATGCTCAAATTCTACAGCGGTAAGTGTTCATCAAGATTAGAATTTTTTTTTTTTTTTTTTTTTTTTTTTTTTTTTTTTTTATGGTCTGGTTCAAAACCCTCGTATCCAAATGGTCCCGAGTGTAGATAGTGGGTTGGGGATTAAATTTAAGAGTAATGTTACATACAGTTTTAGGGTGTACAAGTTTCGTGCACTCATTTTGGAAAAAGAGACGTCATTTGTTTTTTAATTGTAATAAGAAAATAAAGATATTTTTTCATGATTGGTGTAGATATGAGCATCTTTAGCGCTGTTTCTTAATTGGATAAAAAGAATAAATATGAAATCTAAAAGTTTTATACATGATGATATGAATATGTCTGTATCTATTTTGTTCTATGTTATGAAATGATATTGCATATGAAAACTCTAAGGCGTATGATTTTGTTCTACTCTGATTTATGGCCTCGTGGACGTAATAGTGGTCTTTGGCCACATCATAGGACATAATACTGGTCTCCAGCCCTGCCACGGGATACAATAGTGGCCTCCAGCCCCGCCACGAGATATAATAGTGGTCTCTGTTTTGAGTGCGTCACCTTGGTGACGAAACAGTGATGTGTTATGCTTGGTTAACTGTAGACATGCACAACCCTACTACGGGGATTAACATGGCCTCTGCTTTTGTCTCTAATGATGTTTTATTTATACTTGTACCTATGGTCTTTTATATATTATTATTATTATTATTATTATGATGGAAAGTTTTTGAAAATATCACTACCATATTTTGAGAACTATCTATTTCTGCATTCTGCAGATAGCTCATATTTACACACTAGTATAGGCTCACTGCTTATTGAGTTGTTGATTACTCACCCATTTTCTCCACCATATTTTCATATGATTTTTGAGACGTTGTTCCCGAACACCCGATACCAATAAAAAAAATATTTTCAAATAATTTTGATGGTTCGACTATGAATCAAGGATAGGAAGCACGTACAAAATTAATTTAGTTTAGAGAATTGAGTACCAAAGGGTACTATATTTTTTGGGCTTTACCAGTAGATTTGTCATGTTATGGTGATTAAGTATTTTGAGAGATTAACATTGTTATTGAGAGTTTGTGGAGCTGTTAATTTATTTTTTTGGATTATTGCATTGATGACCTTGTAGAGGAATATATATAATTGGATGAAATAGATGAATTTATGTTTATGGAGTCTTTGGAATATATATATATATTTATATATATATATATATTTATTGTGGGAGACGATTTTCTAGGTGACAAGAAGTGATACCCTGATGCCTTAGGTACAGGGCGTTACATTTAGCCTTTTAACCGTAGTTAAACGCGTGGCTCTTGTATTTTTGCCTACTAGAAGTTTGGAAATTTACTTATAAAAAAAGAAAAAGAAAAAGTTTGGGTTGTCCCTATTTATATGTTGTATGTTGAGATTTGTTGTTGAGTGATTTCATGATTGGTTGACGAATGGAGGGTCTCTAGTTTATAATGTCATGGTCATAGGAGGGAATGAATGTGAAAATGTGAGTTGGTGTTGTGATGTGTCAGGGGTATGGTTGTAAATCGTGACATGTGTTGGGGGTGAGATTTAAGCAAATCTAAAGAGTTTGGTTTAGTCTATTGGTGGAGTAATGCGTGGATGTTATACTTGGGCCATTATAAACTCAAGGCACTAGGATGGACTATTTTGTTTATGGGCTCATTTTGAGCTATAGTTTCTGGTTAGAGTTTTATTAGTTAGTTGGTTTTGTATTTGTATAAGTTATTAATACGTTGGCGATATCTTTCTGAATTGGGTTATGATACTGAATTAGGTTGTGAAAATAATCAATACTTCTATATTAGACTTTGCCAAAAATTGACTAATGTTGATTTTGTGAAAACCTGTATAATATATTGTGAAATTGATTATTTTTCTGCACTAGTATCTATATTTGAACAGTGAAATGTGATATTTTATCATGATTAATATAGACATGAGTATTTTTTTGTACCTTGTTTCTCTACTGCATAAAATGTGAATATGAAGTCTGAAATATTTGATCTAATTATATGATATTTATTAACTCAATAGTTTGTTATGATATGATATTGCATGTGAAAATCTTGAGTTATAGGATTTTTTCTGCTTTGATTATAGGCCCTGCCACGGGTAATAATACGGTTTCTGGGTCAAGGACAGACAGTAGTTTATAATTTTATATCTATCTGTTTAGCAATTAGGGAAGGATGTTGCTACGTCCCCAGAAAATTTTTACCAAAATCTTTTATCAAACACTTAAAATCTTATTTTTGTTTTTTTTTTTTTTATCTTTTCTTTAACTATTTTTTTAAACTACATAAATATTTTTAAAAAAATTAAAAAAATCACATATTCATTTAAAAATATTTACTTAATCATTAAGTAAAAAAATTAAAATAAAAATTAAAAACTTTTCTGTAAAGAATTTCGGTAGACATGTTCTGCGGGCGTAGTGTTTTTCATTAGGGAAACAAAACAAATCTAAAAACTTTAATTTGCGTTGTGTTGTGTTGGTTTTTTCTTCCATACGAAAAGAAACTTTGTTTCTATTTTGATACTTTACTTCTGAGAAAAAAAAAAAAAAAAAAAAAAAAAACTTAGGTTCTATTTTTTTCTCTCTTTCCTACATTTTCTCGGAAACCAGACGATGTTTTCTTTTGTACTTTTTCCCAAAACCGTACTATCCCCTTTTTAATCTATTGATTGAAATTCCATTACATATTGAAAATGAGGGAACTACATCCACTGTCAATTTCAATTGCAATATTTTTGACTCAGAAATGGTTCAGATCTTGTTGCTTATACTTTAATTGTCTCAGTGTATGATTATATCCTCAAAATTATTTGCTCTACAAGTGGGTTTGGTTTTGCAGGAGAAGAGGATGAAAGTCAAGCTCTTACGTATCTTTCCATGATATTGTATTCTGTTGTTTTGTTTTATTTGCATTTTCATTGAATGTCTATTGGACTTGATGAATTCCCTGCATGGTTTATGGTTGGTAATTTATGGGCTTCGATGATTATTGGATTTCCTGGATTATGCTTTATTTCTGCCTAGGAAGTTCAAATTTATTCTGTTTGAAATATGATCATATTAAAAATTCCCATTGATCCTCTAATCCAAGTTCAGATTTTGGAAAAACTTAGTATTTTTCCTTTTTCTTTTGGCTGTTGAATGGGAAAGATAACACCCGTTTTCACTGTAGCTCAAAATACCCATTTTCCCTTTTTGATTCAATGGCTCAAGGTGGGGAAGCTAGAAGCAAAATATATTGGTATTACTTTGTTGATATAAACCTCACTTCGATGTTAATTATTTTGGCTTCTTTGTGGAAATGGTTTTCCCTTGATTCAATTATCCTTGTGAACATTTGCTGCGCTCCCAAACAGAGTACGTTCCCGTTACATCTCGTATGTTCGTTACTTTTGGTGAAGTAGTTTTTAATCATGTGACATAGGTGTTTACATGTAAATGTAAACAACTATACCTTCAAACCCACTCGTGGGTAGCCCAAGTGGTAAGGGTGAACTTGTGTGCATGAGCCCCATGTCACAGGTTTGATTCTCCCTGGGTTCAAACTGTGATTTAAGTGGGAGGCCTTGGCACTGGGTTGTTGTGCCAGTCTCCCTCGGGGTTTAGGTTCCATGGGTGAGTCCTAAGGGCTCTGCAGTGGTGGTTCCCCCTCATAAAAAAAGAAAAACTGTAACTTCAAGTTTTCAGGGGATAAAAATTTCAATGTTTTAATAGACTATCAACACTGATGTGTTTTAGAGCTCGTCTCTGTAAAACTTATTAAGATTGTTTTATAATACGTATAACAATGTGTTGAACTACTTCAACAAGTCTGCATGTAAGATATGTCTTCCTGCAGAGCCATAATTGTTATCTTCTGTGTTAATGATAGGTGGCATGCTGTTGCTTCTTGGACGTGGGATGCCCAGGATGAAACTTGTGGGATCTGCAGGATGGCCTTTGATGGTTGCTGTCCAGATTGCAAGCTCCCTGGGGATGATTGCCCACTAAGTTAGTAATTCTATTTATTTGATAACTTTCCACGGTGCCACTATTTCTCCTGTTGAATTCAAAAAGTTTAAGTAGCTCCTTAAATGAGTTTCTAGGTGTTGGACTTGTAATTTGTGGCTATTAAAATTTTTTATCAGAAGTATCTTATAGCAAGCTTCAACCATGTCTTTTGTTTGTTTGTTTGACCATTGCAAGAAACAATTTTAATGCTCTTGATCATTTCAAATGTATAAGAAGGAATACTTTATGGAACAATTTCATATACAATATGTGATAACTACTTGTCAAGAATTGTAATATATGGTACATCGTACCTAGGTCAGGCAAATGCTTGCACATTGACATTCTCTACTTTTTCTATATGAACTTCCCACATAGGAGTTTCAGGATGACTCTATAATGTCATGTTGTATGTTGTAAGTAGCGCACAACTCCAAGACTTGGTCTGTGTTAGAACAGTGGAGTTCCTGCCGGTGATGGCCAAATTGACACCAAATTTGAGGAAAAAAAAAGTTGCTTGCTTACAACGGTTGGTTGGAGGAAGCTCCGACACTCAAGTTAGTGAGGCCATTTAGGGGCTGTTTAAGTAGAAGTAAAGATGGTATGACTCAGAAGTTTTGGAGTGATTAGGTCCTTCTAGTTATGGTACCTTCCTCTAATCTACCCGTCCTTACACAGCGTGTGCCAGGTGGGCGCCACCTTTCTCCAGGTACTGTTTCATGTCGTTTGTGCTGCCCATTCTCTTTTTTTTCTGCCACTTCCCGTCACTGTGTAATGATGATGGGCTCATGATAGGTGGTTATAGGCCACCCAATAAGGGTCCATTATTATGATTGATAGTGGATCAATTATTATGCTAAGAAGTGGATTAGTTACAATATGGGCAAAGCAGATTGGATATAAGGACACAATGTTTTAAGGAGGTTTACGCTGCCTTCAAAGTAGGTGTGTAAGGAGCTCGGTCTGGACCAGAAAAACCGACCGGACCGGACCGAACTCCATACCGGTTGGTCTCGGTTCCATAAAGTGTTGACTGAAAACATTTGGTCAGTCCTGGGGTTTATAAATTTTGGACTAGACTAGACCAAATTCCTATATATATTTTAAAAATATTTTTAATAATTTAATATATTATTTTTATATAGTAATTATATAAGTTAATGATGTAATTTTCATCTAATTTATTATCTTTGACCATATAAAATATTTTTTTAATGAATTAGTTACATAATCCACATTAATAATTCACTTAATTTTAATTTAGTAATTTAAATAATTTTTTTATTAATTTATTTGAAAAATAATAATAATTGGGCCGGACCGGACCGATAGCTACTGGTCTGGTTCGGTCCCTATGGATGTTCGGTCTGGTCCGGTATGGGGAAAATGGACTGAAAATTTTGGTCCATCACCCTCCCGGACTGGACCGGACAGATTTACACCCCTACTTCAAAGTGGCTATTGCAGTGAATTTTGTATTTATTAGTCCCTTTAATTTGGTACTTTTCACTATCTTTCTCTTCCTCACCTCCCACTTTCCATCTCTTCTTCTACGGCAGAGTCATTTGCCATACCAGTACAAAAGGTATAGGCCCAGCGAATCTTCATTGATAGGTGGTGAATCAGGGTACACTAGTCCACCACCTATCAACTAGGGCCGGACCTCTGTTTGGGTTCACAAAGCCATTTTTCACCATAGACATTACTGATTCTTCTGCTGTTTTTCTTGCATTTAGAAAATGGATCGAGTTCTCGATTTTGCTTTTGTTTTCAATTTTGGTTTGTTCATGAATCCTTGATTTGTGTTGAAAGAATTAGGGTTGAAATTTTTCAGCTTGGCATGGTGTTTGCTGTTTACTTCTTGGCAAATTTTCAATTGGTTGAGGCTCGGGTGGATGGTTACTTCACCCCACCGTCCCCTAGGACGAGTGCAAGAGAAATCCTCCCCGTAGTGGGGAACAGCCCCAGCAGGGGTGGGGCCGTGTCACCCCAAAACCTGATGGTAGGGGGCTAGTAGCATCTCTACTGTAACTTATTGATGAGGAAAAAAAAAAAAAGAGAAAAAGAAAATCCCACTCTTCATGTTATGTAAAATTAAAATATTTTTATTACTCTCAAAAGCATGCAAATACATTGTTCTTATTTTTTTTCAGTTTGATATTGTGCTTCTTGTGAAGTTAAATGTCTGATATTAGGGAAAGGATTGCATGGAAACCATTTCTTTTGGGGTTCTTCCTGTTTGTACCCCTAAATGGCTGAAAGAACAGATGTAACGGGAATAGATTTAGGGGGGGAAAGACAGTTCTGTTTTTGTTGTAATAGTTGGTAATTTTTTCTGACAGGAAATGATTTTTATTTTCGATCCTTGATCTTGCAGTTTGGGGCGCATGCAACCATGCATTCCATCTTCACTGCATCTTAAAATGGGTGAATTCACAGACATCTCAAGCACATTGCCCCATGTGCCGTAGAGAATGGCGATTCAAAGAATGAGAAAAAAAAGGGAATGAGTTCCATGATGAATTGAATGAATCCTGGCTGTGTATGTTAGTGCAATAAATGCATTCTTGTTGCGACCTTGTGTTTATGCAAGTATGGACGGGCTAGGCACAAATGCATTAATGCCGACATATTGGGTGATGGAAGGTGAGGAAACACTTTATCATAACGTTTTGTAGTTTATCCATGATGAGAAATGATAAATTATATATGCTTCTATACTATTTGGTCAACAATTGGAAACCATTAAAATATGCCAAGTAAAGAGATGTTTGATAATCAGAAAAGTAGAATTGGAATACAATATTGATATCTTTAAAAGTTCAGGGCGTTGGTGATGAGCTCTATCATTTCTCTAATAGTTGAAAACTTCTGTTTTGGCTGCTTGTTAGCGTTTTAATTATTGTTGATGATGTCGATATCTTACTGTCCAAGCTAGGAAGATTGTGGTTCTATATGTTACCTTTTGTAGCTTTGCCAAGTTATTTTTTTCTTCATAATTCATATATCCATTTTTTATTCTAGATTAGAAGAGATACATACATATCCACCCTGCAGTCTTTTCTCCACTTTTTTTTTTGAACTAACAATTTCATACATCACTGAAGCATTACAGGATAAACATTACAGTGAGTTCTAAGAACCAATTGTTCAGATTCCACTCTAAGATCTAAAGCTTTTTTAGCAAGAGAATGGGCAATATCATTGCCACTTCTTTTTACCAACAAAGTTTCACAAGTCTCAAAAGTAGATAGAAGACTTTTAGTATCATCTAATGTGAATCCCACATTATCCCATCTGTCTTGTTGTCTATTTAGGCCTTGAACAACTTGAAAAGAATCACCTTCAAGGATGACTGATGTTAAACCCAATTCTGATGCTAACTTTGCAGCTTGAAAGCCCCCTATTGCCTCAGCTAGTAAAGGGATCACACAACCTGCTTTTGACACTCTTTTAGTAGCTAAGATACCTCCTACATGATCCCTTGCCACCAAGCCAAGGCCAATACTGTCCTGAGATTCACTCAAAGCTGCGTCCCAATTAATTTTAACCTGACCATGAGGACGGGGAGTCCATTGCACAACTTGGTTAGAAGTAAATGGATGAGTAGGCCCTGTAGCTGCCTGTGTAGCTTTAAATTCTGCAAGATCCTGAACTGCTTGTTGAGCTAACAAAGTGGGATGCAAAAAAGTTCTTTAAAAAATTAACTTGTTTCTTCGATACCAAATGCCCCTACTGTTACAGCAAATAGTTCCATAAGTTGATTGTCACATTTAGCAATTAGAGATTCAAAAATCTCCATAAAACTATCTGCTCTCAATGAGCTCTTTTAGGTTCATCTTCTTCTTCTTAAATAGGTTCATCTTAAATAGGTTCATCTTTGTTGGCAGGGACTCCATACAAGCTCTCCACACAAAGACCTTCACTGCATTAGGAAGATTTAATTTCCAACAGCAGGTCCAGTCTTTATTGTTTTGAGCTCCTCGAGATGATTGTCCAAGATGGATTTCATTGAGTTCCTTCTGAAGATGATAGGCACTCTTAACTGTAAAGCTCCCATCCTTGGTGCCTAACCATATAATTCTGTCTCTTGCACCAGTATCACTTACAGGAATTTTCTGGATGGTGGCAGCATTTCAGTACCCAACATGTCTAATATCATTTCTCTATTCCATTGCTTGGTGTCCACTTGAATCAAATCAGCTACCTTGGCTGCCCCATTTAAAATCTGCCTTTGGGGTTGAACCATGAAAGAAGATGGTTTAGGAAGCCACCTATCTTTCCATATTTTGGTATCTTGACCATTCCCAATTCTCCACATGGAGCCTTGTACAATAAGCCCTCTTGCAGCCAATAGACTTCTCCAAATAAATGAAGGTCTGTTACCAACTTTCGCCTGGAAGAAATCTGTAGTTGAAAAGTATTTTGGCTTGAGCACTTTAGTTGCTAGGGAATCAGGAAAATGCAGAATTCTCCATGCTTGCTTAGCCAATAAAGCTAAATTAAAACTTTGCAAATCTCTAAAACTCATAGCATCTGCTGATTTTGCTTTCCCCAGCTGACCCCAGGATATCCAATGTACTTTCCTATCCCCATCCTGCTGTCCCCACCATAAATGGTTCATGACTCTATTGATTTCCAACATTTAAATACTCCCATGCAGTAGGTAGGAATTGCTTGAACCACTGCTTTTAGAAGAATTTCCTTCCCTGCTATGGAAAGAAGTTTGGATTTCCAATTGCTCACCCTACCCCTAATTCTGTCCAGAATACTTTTGAAAGCTTGATTTCTAGATCTCCCCACAAGAGCTGGTATGCTTATGTACTTTTCATAACTAGTAGTTGCTCGAGTTCCAGCAATATTCAAGATATAATCCCTTGTTTCCTTTGAGTATTTGAACTGAAAAATATTGTTGTATTGTCCTTATTTATTTAATTGCTGACCTGAGGCCCCTTCATAAAGACAGCAATGAGTTGATATTAGCCCACTCCACAACATTGGCTTTACAAAAGAGTAAGCTATCATCTGCAAAAAATAAATGGTTGATGGTAATCTGACCTTTTCCCATGGGATAACCATGAATGCTCTTAACAATTTGTGCATGATTGAGTAGAGAGCTAAGGACTTCTGCCACCAAAAGGAATAGATAAGGGGATGGAGGATCCCCTTGTCTAATACCTCTAGATGGTTTAAAAAATCTGTGGGGATCCATTGATAATAAGTGAGTATGACACAGATGAAACACATCATATCACTAATTTGATCAAATTCTCATTAAAGCCCATTTTCAGCATTACCCTTCTCAAAAAACTCCATTCCATACGGTGATAGGCCTTGCTCATGTCCAATTTAATTGTCATATGTCCTTGCGTGCTTCTTCCTTTAATAGACATTGAATGCATGGCCTCGAAAGCTACAATAACATTATCCAGAAACAAAAGCACTTTGGGTTGGAGGGGTGATTTGAGGCAGGATCTTCTTTAATCTATTAGCAATAACCTTGGATACCACCTTATATAACACATTACATATGGACCAATGCACAATTCTGCAGGAAACCCATCTGGGCCAGGTGAACCCAACGGATTCATTTGGAAAATGGCTTGCTTCACCTCCATGGCAGTGTATTCTTCTAAAAGCAAGTTATTCATACTCAAATCACTTTACTTTCCATCTGGCTTTAAGCATACATCCAGTCCCACAGGGTCTATAGAAGAAAATAAGTGCCGAAAATACTGGTCAATACACTCAGCAATTTCCTCCGTATCTCTAACCATTCTGCCATCTTCCCTTTTCAAATAGTTGATCACATTTGTTTTCCTCCTCTGATTAGCACATCTATGAAAATATTTTGAAATTCTGTCTCCATTCTTGAGCCAAGCTTGCTTTGCTCTTTGTTTCCATTTAATTTGTTTGCTTCCAGTAACTGATCAATTTGCTGCTGTAATACTTTAATAGACTCAGTATTTCCATTTATATGCTTCTATGTGTCTCCTTGTAGCTAGGTCTAATTCCCTTTCGCTTTAATATTTTAGATCAGACGTGGACGGGTTGTAAATGCTTTTTAAGATTTGGACACACACAAAAGCATGAATAAAGTGCTTCAGGTAATATCTACGGCATCTCCTCCCTTTCTTGTTTGCTCCACTCCGCTCTTGAGCTGTGTCTCCAGCTCATCGTCGTTGTCATGGTCCCTCGAGAATATAGTCCATGATCCACTTTATTGTATTAGATGGCATCCAAACTTAAAGTGGCCAATCACCTCCTGACGAATGGTCATATTTAGGCATAAACTTTGGCTGGGTTTCAAATTAATCCCTCTTCTGCGCTTTAGTGTCGGCATATGCATTGTGTCGGCATGGCTTAACAAGAACGTCGGCATAGGCATCTTAATACTAACATGTGTCACCATGGGATGAAAACTTGTTTTGCTTAACAAGAACGTCGGCATCTGTGTCGGCACAGGCATCTGTGTCGGCACAGGCATCTTAATACTAACATTTAATACTAATATGTGTCACCATGGGATGAAAAGTTGTTTTGCTTCACAAGAACACAATATTATAATTACAGGGATAATAATCCCAAGGGGTTGAAGGTCTTCGAGGTCTAAAATTCAACGCTTAATGAGTGTAAATAATTTTTTAAGATTATACATCTTGATAAAAAAAATTAACGATTTAATAATTTTATGTAGAAAAACTTCTAAAAATACAATTTACGAGATCGAAATTTATTCTACAAAAGTGAGCCTAAAGTCTGTGCCTTAGAGAGATTTCCGATATAAAAATAATAATAATAATAATTTCAGGGATCACTTAGAAATTATGCCGACATTAATGTTCACATTAAACTAAGAATATTTTATTTGGATTCATTAACATGACAACCGACATCCATGACCGTGATCATAGTCTTAATCACAATCAATCTTTTTCTTTACGACAGATAAATAAACGATGAAAAGGAAAAGCCAAAAAGAAAAATAAAACACTCACAACACTTTGATACACCGAAACAAGAAATATCTATCATCCCAAAAGCTATAGCCTATAGAAGAGCTCCAAATAGAGACCAAAACACATAGATGCGCTTCAGTCGACTTCCACCTGTCCAAAAACAATCAGCATTAATTTTCATATAGAAAAAAACTACCATGCGGCCCAATAGTTAGCGCTACATTTGACCGCTCATTGATTATTTATTTACTTTTTTTTTTTTTTTTTTTGTATTTACTAAATGATAAGGGAAATGATTTTAAATATAACGGTATACTTTAACCACAATTATTTAGTTGAAAATCATAAATTAGTGCAGGTCACGCCGGTCCACATCCAACATCCCTTGTGACAAAGGTCAGAGTACAGTAATCATGCGTAAAATTTGGGATCTAAAAATTTTATTTGCAACTTAACATGCAAAATACATCTTTCACTCACGCTATTAATATATATGACATAATTTAATTGGAAAAAAATTTAAAAAACTTCACTTTTACAAAGTAAATCTAATGATGCAAGTAATCATGTGGATGACTTATATTACACACCAGTTATTTGCAACGTTTCATTCTTAGAAAAGAGTTTTTTCTATTCACCATCTTCACACACAACACAACACACTACATTTTATTTTTATTTTTTTAGTTTTATTATTCTTAAATTAATTGAGTTCTTCTATCCATCAAGAAAAAAAAATTAAAAAATTAAAAAATAAAAAATTATGTATAGTATGTAGATGATAAGTATAATTTTTCTTAAAAAAATACATCAATGTATTCCTCATCGTATCAATCATGTTACCACTCTAATTAGTAAACACGAAACAAACCGCTTGTATGGGAGGGAACCACAGTATCTCACTTACTGTAGGTTCAAGTATTTAGAGAAAGTAGTGGCATTTATTTAAGATTAAGAGACTAATTAAGGCTTGTACGTGTAATCTTGTACAGTCAGCACGGAATAAATATGTTATATAACATGATGTCTGCTTTGACAACACCCACCAGTTTACCATTCCTCTATCGTACTTCAATCAACAAAACAAAAAAGAAAATTGAAAGCAAGAGGAGATCAGAGATGTTGGGTGCTTACAAAATAATAAAGTTCACTACTTGGTGATGGCATAGACAGCATAAATAATCCCAGGGATATAGCCCAAGATGGTCAGTAACAAACAGATCCAAAACTCCACCTGAATCACCCCGGCCGACCCCATCAAAGCATATCAGAGATTCATCATTATATAAATAGTAATCTAATAAAGACGCACAATATCAGCGGAGAGAATTAAAAGGAAGAGAATGATCGTCACCTGGCAACCAAACTTGAGAAAGACACCAAGAGGAGGCAAGATGATTGCCAGGAGGATGTCTATGCAAGTTGCCGCCATATTTTTTTTTTTTTTTTGGCACTGCTATAATTTCTTCTTCTTGGAAGCGAAAGTTGAAGAGCCTTTTGAGTTTGTGAACGGAACAAAAAGAGATGGTTTTTTAATTGTGTAGGAAAGATACTAGGAGACGTAGGTGGGATATATATAGAGTTATAGACGAGCCCTTCCCCAGGCAGGGCCGCACTCTGCGTGTTATCCACGCGTTGGATACATGCGTACGGTACTACTGCGTAGTATACGCAGTTTCTTGCCCAAAGCATTTAAAAGTATTAGTAGTGGGCTCAATAAAATTTAGTCAAAATCTCACATGCTAGTAATGAAATTATCATCAGATTTTGTAGAAGTTGACAGAGAAGAAATTGCAGAGAAGTTGATGGAGACACTTCAAGGGAGAGGAGTTGCGGATGAAGATGACTTTGACGAAGTTGCAGTGACGACGCACGGAATGCAAATCGTGTTTTTGAGTGTGGGATTAGGGCAAAATGCAGATCGTGTTTATGAGTCGAAGATGACTTTTTTTTTTGAGTTGTGCATCGCACGAAACGTTAGTCACACGGAAAAGATGAATTTTTTATGTGAAAATAATAATTGGCCAGCAAGAGGGGCTGGCCAAATTTGACTAGTGAAAATGATGAAAGCTAAAATTACTATAATTTTGTTGAGTCTATTGCAGTGAGTTATTGTGCACCTTACCTATTCTTTGGCTAAAATTTGAGTTTGTTGAGCCCACTACAAGTGCTCTAATTACTAATAATAACTGAGTAAAGTGCATACAACTCCTTGCCATTTGAAAGGGAAAATTATTTTCATGTTCCTTACCTTAGCTTGAAAGTTTTCTAAAACTAGTTACATTTAGGTTAAAAACTTTAGACCGGTTTGGAATCATAGATGAGATGAGATAGTTTTAAATAAAAAATAAAAGAAAAAAAAATATTATTAGAATATTATTTGAAATTTGAAAAAGTTGAATTGAGATTTGAAAAAGTTGAATTGCTTTATATTTTGTGTGAAAAATTGAGAAAATTGTAATGATGAGATAAGATGAAATACTTTTCGAATCCAAATGGGACAGGTTGCATTTGGATAGTGAAGTATTCTCGGGTATTCTGTGAATAATAATAAAAAAATAATGAAAAATAATGATAGAATATTGAATAGTAATAAAAAGTAGAAAAAAATAATAAAATAATAAATAGTAGTAAAGTATTTTGAGAATGATAATGATAGGTTTACTACCACAATTTTACTATTTTTTTTATTTTTATTTTTACTTAATAGTTAAGGAAATGGCTATTAGTGAAATGGTATATATATATATATTTTTTAATTTTGTTCTTAACGATTAAGGATGTTAAAAAAATACTTAAAAGAAAATAATAATAAAATAAAAATCTCAAATACACTATAGAGTAGTAAAATGATGGTAGGAGGGTAATAAGCATATCATTGTCCTTCTGAGAATATCCAAACTAGACCTTGAAGAAATGTACAGTTAACACGTCAAGACTGACTGGACTGAACCAAAACAGTCCAGTCCGGACTTTTGGTGGACCGAAAAAATCAGTCCTGTCCGAATTTTCCTCCAAGACCACCAAACCAAACTGATTACACCTTTAAGAATACTAGATGCAATTCGCTTTGAAACTGAGTTTTGCAACCATGAAACAACCATGTTATTACAACACTTCCAAGAAGGGAATAAAGGATATGAAGAATTAAAAACAGGGATAATTGACCCATTCGCAAACCCTAGTTTGTTCTTAGCACTCAGGGCCACCAACATAGAACGACCCCCAACATAATAGTTATCCCTAGTTAAAGATTGTACAAGAATAGCACTTGGACTATCACCATTATGGGGATGATATGGACTGGATGAATTGTCTGAGAGGTTAGAAGAAGAAACTGAAGAATTTACTGCCATTATAAAAAAACTTGTGTATTATCTAGGGAAGAGAAAGAATATTCTGAATCAGAAAACTGGTGTAGTATCTCAAGAGTTCTTGAATTCTGGATAAATGATCTATTTTATATACATTGAATATCAAGTGACTAAAATATATAGAAAGGGTATCGATGTAAAATAACCATCTAACTAGCTATACACTTGGGCATATCTATAAGGAAAATTCTATACACCATACTACCTTCCTACTTTCATCCCACTAAGTATGATGTGACACATTTATCACCATTAAATGATCATTTATTGTATGCTTCTTTATTATCTAATGGTGATAAATGTACCACATACTACTTAGTATGATCAAAATAGGATGAAAAGTGTGGTGTATAACATTACTTTATTTGTAGTAATCTGCAAACGACAACACCATCTCATCCCCACCAAACCTCATGTGCTCTTGTGGGTTCATCAATTCAACGAACCATTCCTATGTCTACGTTGTCTCCAAGTTCATCTCAAGAGCTTTCCTCTCGTGTCATTAGGCTGCACTTTTTTGTACTCCTTTGCATTCCATCTATTGTTGCAACCAATATTTCTTGTGCCCTCGAAATTGGATTTGAGCCTCTTTGTTGAATTTTCTCAATCCTCATGTAAATATCCTTCGAATATTGCTAGAGCAACCATCATTCAAATCCATCATGCTCCAATTCTACAGAGGAAGGTGTTTATCAAGACTATATTTTTTTCGGTTCGGTTCAAAACCCATGTATCCAGATGGTCTCGGGTGTGGATGGCGGGTTGGGGATTAAACTTAAAAGTAATGCTAAATACAGTTTTAGGATGTGCAAGCTTCGTGCACTCATTTTGGAAAAGGGACGTCCTTTGCGGTTGATGTCATTTTGATGTTGTTTAATCTTCTTATTTCAGTCTTTCATATCACTTTCCTCTCTCTCTCTCTCTCTCTCTCTCTCTCTCCCTTGAAAGACAAAACCCTAGCTTCCCTCTCACTACTCTCTAGCCATTACTATCGATGACTATCACAGATGCCGCCATCGTTTACCATCACAAAAACCCAATCTCTTTCTCACTACGATCTCGGCCTCTCTCACCTACTCAACAATTGCTTTGGAGATCAGGTTGGCCCTCTTTTATAAATTAACGGTTGAACTCGTCAATATGTAGCCACAAAATTTTAAAAAGAGTCGTGCTTTTTTTTTTTTTCTCTATGTTAACCTAGATAATTTTTCTCTATGTCAAAGTTATGCATTGTTCATTTTGCTAACTGTTCAGTAGGGTTTCTTGACACACTATATTTAGAGGTAATAAAATCAAAAAAAGAAAAAAGAAAAAACATGATTGAGTTGTCTTTGTGGCTGATTTATAATTGGTAATTTGCCAGCTAGTTGTATGAAAATCGATGACATAGAGGATAACAATTATGGCTATGCAGGAACACATTATAAAACAATCTAAATAAGTTTTACATGAGAGACATGGTAAAAGAGCTCCGAAACACGTTAGTGTCGATGGTCTATTAAAACATAGAAATTTTTATCCCCTAAAAACTTGAAGGTATAGTTGTTTATATCAACAAAGAATTAACAACGAAGTGAAGTTTATAAAAACAAAGTAATACCAACATAGTTGACTTCTAGCTTCCCTTCCCACCTTGAGCTAGCCATTTTGAAGCTCAAGCGGGTGTTATCTTTCCAATTCAACAACTAAAAGAAAAAGTTGGAAAGATACTAATTTTTTCCAAATCTAAACTTGAATTAGAGGATGATCCATATATGGGACTTTGTAATATGATCATAATAAACCATGTAGGGAACTCATCCAAGTCCAATAGACATTCAAGGAAAATGCAAATAAAACAAAAATACGAACTACATTTTGTCCCTAATCCAGATCAAAAGTATATATGATGGCTAAAGTAGTAAGTAAGGGTTTGAAATGACGAGCATTGGGTTTATGTTTTTCTGCTTTCAGTTTCAAAGTCATGAGTTGAGCTGCTCTTCAGAAACCATTGCCTTCATTTTGGCGAAGACTAAAATTGTTGAGAAATAAAGAACAAATGGAAGCGGAATTATGATAATATGGTGACACTCCCATGATGGTATTTGTCCTACAAGTTGGTGATGAACAAAAGAAATTGAGTGCATTCATTTGTGCACCAATGACCCCTATTTATAGGTCATCATGCACCGGTTGGCAAAGGGCACATACATTGGTTAACCAATGGTAACCCAAAGGTCACAACCTTAAGAAGTGACACAACCTATTGGCAAATGGCATAACCATTGGTAAACCAATGGTAACCCAAAGGTCACAACCTTAAGAAGTGACATAATCTATTGGCAAAGGGCATAACCATTGATAAACCAATGGTAACCCAAAGGTCACAACCTTAAGAAGTGACACAACCTTTTAACTAAATCAAAATGTTGTATCTCTTGACACCTTACTAGTCACACACAACCTATGTTAGAAGATATCATTCCAAGGGTACACCGTTTGGTGATCGCACCCTTAGAATAACAAAAATAAGTTGATAATAATATTATGTAATCTTCTAAATCGAATCAACTAATTTTACGTAAGAGAAGAATAAATAACATCGCTATACATCAGCTTTTAATGATCATCTTTTCTTTTTTGATAAATTTGATCATCTTTCGCTATACATTTTTGAATTGTGAATCACTATCATCATTTTTTTACAATGAATAATGGCATTAATTAAGCATTTCTTATGGGGCATCATATATGTAATTTGGTTAAACTTTTTGTTTTCCCATTAATATATAACTTGATTTAATTATATTTATTATTGTTTATTCAAATCTTATTTAATTACGATGCAATTGATGGGATGATATGGCTTTGTAGAAATAATTTCCATTTAATAAAAACAAAATGAGATAGTGGATGATCTGACTTCGTAAGAACAAGGCCTGAAATGACTCGGCCTGTCTTAAGACCCAAGCCCAAATCTTTAGCTCAGGCCCAAGCTCCGAAAACCCTACTTTTTTTTTTCTTTCTTCTTTTCTCCCCTTTCTTCCCATAGACCAATACCTTTTGAGTTCTAGCGTATGTCCCGACTCTCCCTCCCTCTTTGTGTTGCCAAGCCACTGCCCTCCAGACTAGGCCGTTGCCAGTAGGTACTTCGCCCCTTCTCCGTCTCTTTTTTTCTTGCTACCTCTATCGTTCTCGTCACTGATTGCAATGCCATGCCACGACGATAAGTCCTCCACCCATATCTTTCTCGTTGTAACACACTAGATGAAATTGATTCACACACACAGCGGAAAAAACTCTCTTCGAGGGGAGCGCCTCCAGAAAAGGGGATGAGAGATAGAGAGAGAAAAAAAAAAAGGAAACTAGGTTTGCATTAACTTTCTAAATACTCTTCTCATTGCTACAGGAAACATTTAAACTACAAACTTCTAGAAAAAAAGGCCTCAGCCTTGTATAGATATAACCCAAGACTATTAATAACCCAACAAAGCAAATAAAAGGAAATTGCCCAAATATCTTAAGGCCTAGTTCGTAATACTTAATAACATAAACTACTACTTCAATTAAAGGGCCTAGGTCCAGCCCATGAGCCCGTTTGCTTTGACTTCTCCTTTCAGCCAAGTACACGGAAGTACCTTTACTTCCTCAAAAGCTCCATTTCGACAATCAGTTCCAGTTTGTTCCAAGTCTTTTGCCCTAATCCTAACACTTCCGCACCGCTGCTCACCTTTCTTCAAGTTCCTATCTCCACCGCATGCGAGGGTAGCCACTAAGACTTGTTACATACCCCTGCCCTTAGAACAGCTTGCCCGCAAGGTGATGGAAGCCCTCCTTTAGCCGCGAGTAAGTCTCCCATGTAGCGTCTGCTACCTCCTAGCCATGCCAACGGGTAAGTAGTTCCACCACTGCCTTGTTCCCTACCTTTCGCATCCTTCTATTTAGAATTTCCTCTGGCTCTGGGTAAATGACACCATGTTCTTCTACTGGTGGTAGGGTCTGCACAGTCGAAACTTTGGAGCCTAATTTCTTCTTATGTTGAGACACATGAAATGTTGTGTGGATCCGAGACGAAGGTGGAAGGTCGAGCTTGTATGCTACTGAGCCGATCCGCTGTAGAATTTTGAAGGCCCATAAAATCTGGGTGCGAGCTTGAGGCTTCTACGCTAAGCTACACTGGTCTGCTGATAAGGCTGTAGTCTGAGGTATACTGCTTCTCCCACTTCAAAACTTTGTTCTTTTCTTTTCATTTCATATCTAAGTATTTCTTCATTCGATTTTGTGCCCGTTGAATGTTGTCTTTGAGGAGCTGTGTGATTTGGCTTCGGTTGCGTAATGTCTAGTCTACTGAGTCAACCTTGGCTGTCCCAGGTATATAGTTTAGAATCCAACATGGGGGGTAGCCGTAAAGTGCCTCGAAGGGTGTCAATTTCGTGAATAGATGTTGAGTGGAGTTGTACCACCACGCAACAAGGAAAATCCATAACACCCAATCTTTCGGCCTGTCACAAGTAAAACACCTGAGATAATTCTCCACCGTCTTGTTGATAGCCTCGGTTTGGCCATCCGTTTGTGGGTGATAAGCCGTACTCAAGTCCATTTGAACTCCTTGTAAGGAAAAGAGTTTCGGCCAAAAAAGGCTTGTAAAGGTGTTGTCCCTGTTTGACACAATTGATGTTGGCAGCCCATGCAATTTCAATATGTGCTTTAGAAACAGTTCAGCCATTGTTTTGGCAGTGTAGGGGTGCTTTAATGGGACGAAGTTGCTGTATTTCATTAATCGATCTACCACAACCTAGAGGTTGTTGTAGCCTTGAGAGTTTAGGAGGCCGTCTATAAAATCCATCGATATGTGTGTCCATGGTTGGGAGGGATGGGTAACGGTTGAAGTATTCCACTGGGCAGTGAGTTATCATATTTAACTCTTTGATAATTATCACAGGCCCTAATGAATTGTTTGAGGTCTTTATTCATCCCGAGCCAATAAAAATCTCTTCGCATTCTGTGGATAGATTTGTCATACCCTGAGTGGCCCCCTACAGGCTACTGTGTGAGAGTTCCATTAGCCTATTCTTGAAATCTTTGTTGTCGGGAATGTATAGTCTACTTTTGTAAAGAAGCAGACCGTCTCTTATGGTGTAGCTTGGATTCAAACTGCCCTTGTTGTAGGTTTCCAAGAGTGTTTGCAAGTGCGCAACCGAACCATAAGCTCGCTTCAATTCATCGATCTGGTTCACACTAGGAAAAGTAATCAACATAAGTGTCTCATCTTCTATTTTCTCCTTTCTGGATAGAGCATTAGCAGCTCTATTTTCATATCCCCTTGTATTCCACTACAAAATCGTAGCCGAGAAGCTTTGTAATCCACCGTTGCTGCATTGGTGTTCCAATTTTTTGATCTAGCAATTGTTTAAGGCTTTGCTGGTCAGTCCTCACCAGAAATGTTCTTCCTAACAAGTAGGGTCTCCATTTCAACATTGCCGAAACAAGGGCAAAAAATTCCTTTTCATATGTGGACATAGCAAGTGCCCTCCCCTTTAAAGCTTGGATGTAAAAAGCTATACGTCTATCCTGTTGCATCAAAACAGCCCCCACTGCATTGCCGGATGCACCACACTCAACCATAAATGGCATAGTAAAATCAGGTAGTGCCAACACCGGAGGTCAAGTCATTGCTTCTTTCTACTTGTGAAATGCCACCTTAGCCTCTTCACTCCAACAAAACCCATCCTTTTTAAGTATTCTTGTTAGCGGGCTGCGATTGCTCTATAACCCTTAATAAATCTCCAGTAGTAACCTGTTAATCCCAAGAATCCCTTCAATGCCTTTAGGGACTTTGGTAAGGGCTATTCCACTTTGAGCTTCTCGGGGTCCGCCTTCACATCTCTAGCTAAAATTAAATGGCCTAGGTAGGCTATCTCCTTGCAAGCAAAGCGACACTTAGATTATTTTGCAAACAACGAGTGCCATCTCAGCGTCTCAAGAGTGAGCTTTAGGTGGGTAGCATGCTCTATCTCAGATTTGCTATACACAAGAATATAGTAAAAAAAAAAAAAAATAAGTATAAATTTCCTTAGAAATTGGCGAAATACCTCATTCATAAGGTCTTGAAAAGTGGAGGGTGCATTAATAAGCCTGAAAGGCATTACTAGGAACTCATAGTGCCTTCCTAACACGGATATGGTGGTAACCAGACCTCTAATCCAGCTTTAAAAAAATAACCAACCCTTGTAGCTCATCCATTAATTCATCTACCACGGGGATAGGAAACTTATCCTTGATGGTCACATTATTCAGCCCCCGATAGTCCACACACAACCTCCAAGTTCTATCGGCCTTTCTAACCAGCAGTACGGGGGAAGAGTAAGGGCTTTGGCTAGGTTGAATTACTCCCGTTTTTAATAGTTCTTGAACTATTTTCTCAATTTCATCTTTTTTATGGTAAGGGTAATGGTAGGGCCTTATAGAGATGGGTTGGTGTTTGAGATAAGGTTTATAACATGGTCATGGGTACGTGGGGGTGGTAATCCCTTTGGTTCAGCAAATACATCATTAAAATGGCCCAACAGGGTCTGAATGTTTGCTGGAATGGGCTCTTCAGCTTGCTGGTTCATGGCACTATCTTCTTCTATCAGCTGCAAAATGACCCCCTTGTTTTCCATTTTGTCACCTTTGTAAAACGACCCTTCTTCGATCATATGTACTATTGTAAGGCCTTGCAACATAACTTCTCTGCTCTCATAGCAAAATCTCATGGACAGGTTTGTAAAATCCCATACGATAGAGCCAAGCTCCCTCAGACACTTGACACCCAACACCATGTCGCATCCTGCCAATACCAGAATTTGTACTTCTAACAGAAAAGTTGTTCCTTGAACAAATAACCTCACATCTTTGCATTTTTCCTCACTTGGGATGAGATCCTCATTAGCGACCCTTACTTTGACTCTTCCAATGCCATCAATAGGCAAGTTGGATTTCTTAATGATAGCGTAGTCTAAAAAAGTATGAATAGATCTGCTGTCAATCAAGATTGTGACCCACTGGTTTCCAATTCTTCCTTTCACCCTCATTGTGCGTGGGTTGTGTGATCCGGTAATTGCATGGAGTGATATTTTAGGATTAGGTGGGGTAATGGTGGTTTCAAAGGTAGCTTGGGTTGTTATCATTTTGGTCACACAACTCCTCCACAATGGGCTCACTGTACTCACTATCCAGCAGCACCTCCTATAGTAAATAAAGCTTGGGATTTTGGCATCTATGGCCCGGCACCCATTTGGTGTCACAATGGTAACACAATCCCTTGTCCCTTCGCTCTTTCATCTGGGTTTGGGTTATTTTGTGGATGAGAAATTGTGGCTGGTTTTGGAATAATCTGTCGGGTGGGTTGGAGGGTTTTTTTAAATGCTAGGGTCGAGTGAATATAGTAACCTGGATCTAGGATATCGTTTGGTTAAGTTAACCTTTTCCTCTTGAATTTTGGCTAGGCTATATGTTGTGGTAAGGTTAGTGGAATTGAACATTCAAACAGTTAACCGGATCTCATCTTTTAGACCACTCAAAAAACAACTCAACTTGTAAGTGTCAGACAAGCCCTTTAATCTGTTAGGCAAGATCTCAAGCCTTGCTTGATAGTTTCTACAGATCCAACTTGTCTCAGTCTAGTGAGGGCTTCCATTGGGTCGTCATAAGCATTAAGCCCAAATCTAATCAATAAGGCCCTAGTAAATGTGTCCCAATCCCAAAACTGGATAGTATCTTCCATTTCTTGAAACCAAATAAGGGCTTTGCCCACCATGTGGAATGAGGTAAGCCTAAGTTTTTGATGTGGTATTGTATTGTGAAAATGGAAAAATTTATTAACTCTATAAAGCCAACTTGCAAGGTCTTCCCCATTAAAAATGGGGAAATCTAACCTTACTGTGCGAGCTTGCACATCTCCCATATTTTGATGTTGAAAATGCTGGCTGTGAGGGATTTGCTGTTGTTGTTGCTGGAAATGGGGAGGCAGATTCTGTTGCCGCTGTAATTGGTTAGTGTCGTCCCTGAGTTGTTCACTGGAGGATGAGTCCCTAGAACTAACGTGGGGCTGCTTTTGCTTCATTCCAGTTGTTAACACAACTAGCTGTTGTACTATCATCTCATTTTTCTGTTTGAGAGTAATCATTTCATTATCCAAGCGTAAAAACTTAGCATCAGACATTTTTTTCATTTCATTGTATTGATTTTCTAAAGATTTTTTTAAGGCAGTGAGCTCGTCTTGTAGTTGGTTGAGTCTTGTTCCTTCAGCCATTGTAGACAGTGCCAAAAATCGTGGCTCTTAATACCACTTTTAACACACTAGATGAAATTGATTCACATACACAGGGGAAAAAGCTCTCTTCGAGAGGAGTGCCTCTAGAAAAGGAGATGAGAGATAGAGAGAAAAAAGGAAACTAGGTTTGCATTAACTTTCTGAATACTCTTCTCATCGCTATAGGAAACATTTAAACTACAGACTTCCAGAAAAAAAGGCCTCAACCTTGTACAGATATAACCCAAGACTAATAATAACCCAACAAAGCAAATAAAAGGAAATGGCCCAAATATCTTAAGGCCAGTTCGTAATACTTAATAATATAAACTACTACTTCAATTAAGAGGCCTAGGTCCAACCCATGAGCCCATTTGCTTTGACTTCCTCTTTCAGCCAAGTACACGGAAGTACCTTTACTTCCTCAGAAGCTCCCTTTCGACAATCAGTTCCAGTTTATTCCAAGTCTTTTGCCCTAACCCTAACACTTCCGCACCGCCGCTCACCTTCCTTCAAGTTCCTATCTCCACCGCATGCGAGGGTTGTTTTAGGGACCCCGGTCTTGTCCCTAAACATTAAGTCCACGAGCTCGCCTTGGTGATGATGGTGACCGAGTGATCCTTGCCAACTTGCTTGGCTTTCAACAAAGGTAGGTGTTTGGATGATGGTGTGATGGTGGAGTTGGGTAGGCTAGGTGTTTAGGCTTGCAATTCTAGATGGACAGCTAGGGTTTGTTCCTCTAGGGTGGTGCCGAATAGGTAGGGCTAGGGTTGAAAATTGGTAGTGAGGCTAGGGTTTCGGGTATGGTGCAATTGAGGTTGCCGAAATTAGCTAAGGGGATTAAGGTTGTCGCCCAAGGGAAATGGTGGCTAGGGTTTCGGGTAACAAGGCAACTAGGGTTGCCGAAAATGGGGTTTGGAGGGAATTATGGGAAGATTCCTAAGTGTTAGGAATCTTCGAGGATTTGGTGGATTGGGAAAGTCAAAGTTGACTTGAGTGATTTTAGGAATGAGGGATTTAAGGGATTGAAGATGATGTTCAATTCCTTAAATCAAGGGATTTGAATTGGAAAGGTCGAGACTCCTAAAAGAAAAGTGTTTCCTTATGGAGAATGGAGGGTTTCGACTAGGGCAAAAGTGATAGTGCCGAGTATGGAAGTAAGTTGTGGGCTAGGATTTGATGGAATGTGGATTAGGGCAAACACTATAGTGGGCGACACTAAGTGTTTGGAGGGATCAAATGAGGATATTTGGGGGCCACGACAATGCACATAAGATGAACACAAACAATCTCAAGAACAATCCAAGAACACTTCAATTACAATGTTCACAAATTAATAAGAACAATGGATAGAAAATGGAAGACAAGATAATGAATGGAAAATACTCATAAGATTGATAAACTGGATCACACTTATTCACGAATTGTAAAATGTGATCCTCTCCTTGGGTTCATGAATTGCACCCCAAAGAGCCCAAGTGCAAAGCACTAAAATGATTGATCTCAAGAACAAAACCGTCCAAAAGGAAATTGTTAAAAGATGTAAAAGAAAAGACTAAAGGTCCTATTTATAAGAGTTACAATTCTGAAAGCTCCAATAGGTCCCTTGGAATAAATAAATAAATAAATGAAAATAACATAGTGGCACGAATCAAGTTGGTCGTGGCATGCATGAACCCATGATGGGCTAGGATGGTGCATGGTGGTCTTCAGGTTGGTCCATGGCTCGATAGCACCACATGGCTTGCTGATGGGCATGGCTTGGTGTCATGCAAGGCCTGCTGATGCTGAACCATGTGTGTGTGCTGCATGGCCTAAGCTGGTGGCCTGGGTGTTGGGCTGCAAGGCACGGGTTGGAGCCATGCGTTGGATGGCATGCCTCACTGGCCTAGCCTGCAAGGCACGAGCTGAGCCGTGCGCTAGATGGCATGCCTGCAAAGGCATGCCACTAACCTCGCTGGCGTGCGGCGTGGGGCACCTGCAGGGGCGCGTGCAAGGGCTTGCGCATGGCTGTGCGTAGGTGCGCGCGCATGGGCGTGCGTAGGCGTGCGTGCAGGGGCGATCGCTGGGCTGAGTGTGGGCACGTGTGCAGGGGCGCGCAGGGGTGCGCGTTGGGCTGAGTGTGGGCATGCGCACAGTGCCGCGCGCTGTGTAGGGCTGTGCGCCTGGGCATGCGCAAGCCCCGCATTGTGTGGCGCGCAACTGCTAGCCTCGCTGGCCCGCATGCTGGGCGCCCTGTGCGTGTCAACGCACGGGCCAATGTATGCATGCATGCTGGGCGTCCCGTGCGTGTCACGGCACGGACTAAGGCATGGGTGTAGGCTGGCCATGGTGCAGCCCTTGCCTTCCAAGGGTAGTGTCGAGGCTTGTTCCGGGGCCACTTTTCTTGGGGTTTTAACAAGTTGCCACTGGGACTTGTTACACTCGTGCTCTCATTTTCTCTCTATGTTCGTGTCTCACTCGTGATATCTCTCTTTTGCTCTCTCTCTCTCTAGCTCTCCATCGACGTCTGATTGTATGGCTGACTGCGGTGACTGACAAAGGTCACTGGAGCCAACGTGATGCCCCAAGTCACCAAGGTATGTCTTGGTCTCTCTCTCTCCTGCTTGTCTACTTTGATTACTCTCTCATCTGTCTCTGCTTTCCTGTCTCCCACTCCGTCTGATTTTGGTTTTCCATACTGTGTTTTCTCACCGTGTTGAATTCGGTTTTGATGTCGTGTTCAATGTCATAGAGCATTACAACGTCAATATACAACACTACCACACTTTTGAATCTAACTGATCGCCGCCTCGAGATTTGGTTAGGTATTTTCAAACTGGTTTGGTTAAATAAAATCAAATTATCTTATCTTATCTCATATAATTATTATAACTTTTTCAAATTCTTATACAAATATAATAAATAATTTAATACTTTTAAAATTTTAAAATAAAAATTATATTATAATAATATTTTATTTAACTTTTAATAAAATATCTTATGTCCAATAATTTCATTTAAAATGCGTATCTAAATAAAAAAACAACCAAGCCCAGCTGTTAGAAACCTAAAATTTTTCCCTCTTTCTTTTGTTAAAACCCAACAACACCCCCCCCCCCCCCCCCTTCCCACTTGGCCGCCGGCGGACGTCTGCACAGCCCGCCTCCCCCACGACGCCACTCTCTCTGCACGACTCCTCTGTCGCCACTTGCCACCGCGCCAGCCCCTCGCCGTCCGTCCAGGTTCGTGCCGTGCCGCGCCTCCGTCACGCCGGTAAGTTCCGTATGTCTCTCCTCTATCTCTCTCTCTCGCTCTCTCTGGCGTTCTCTCTCTAACTCTCCGGTTATCTCTCTCTCTCTCTGTCGAGTTCTCATTCTCGCTCCTTGCATCACCGCCTCGCAGTGGCCACCGCTGCAGGCCCTTACGCCGCCATCCCGCCGTGCACCACCAGATCTGTTTGAACGACGCCAGCAACCTCACGCCCTTTCTGTTTGAAACCGCGACGGACCAAGGGCCACCGTAGACAGCCTCTCACCGCCAAGGTATGCCCCTCTCGAAAAATTGTCCCTGCTGTCACGTGTTAATCACTGTTTTAAAAATTCTTTTTAACATCACCACCTTATCACAGGACATTGGAATCAGCCCTAGACAGCGGCGTCTCGCTCTCTTACTTTTTACGGGCCATCGCACGAAATTAGGTATAGAAGTTCGAGTAATTCGTCTTGCATTTTGCACTGTACTGTTGTGACATGGACGGTTGGTGTTACTGGAGATTTATGCTTCTGTTTTTATATGATAAATCTGTGATCTATGTGAAGTTATGGTGTTGGTTTGTAGTAGTTCTATTGGTGTTCGTGTTGGACTTGTGATTGTAGGCCGTTTGTGTTGGACATGTGGAAATTGTGGCTGTTGGGTTGCTGTTTGGGTGTTTGTTTGACATGCAGGGAGGCTCGGGTTTGTAATATTGTGGGTGGAGGAGACTTAATAGTGGCTGTAATGTTATTGTATAAGCTTGTTCGACATGTCGAGAGTAAATGTGCTGTTTATGTGTTTGACAAGTTGAGTTACCTATCAAAAAAAAAAAAAAAAAAGACAAGTTGAGTTACTTATAAAAAAAAATGTGTTTGACAAGTTAAGTTGTGTTTGAAATTGTGAACTGGTTGTAACTTATCAAAAAAAAATTGTGAACTGGTTGTATACCATGTTGGGAATGAGTTTATAAATAATAACAAGTTTGTGGCAAATACGAGGATGGGCTAATTTTCTTGAGGTAGTGAATTTCATTGGAGGTGGTGAGTAATTTGTGCATGCTGAATATGTAGCACGGGTTTTGGATTTTCGTTAATGAAGTAGGCTTTTGTGTTGGTTTGGGGTTTGTTGGTAAAGTTAGTGGCATGCTTGTTTAGGCTATTAATTTTTTTATTGAATGTGTTATGGTTATAGGTTGTGATACTGTTAGAGGTCGGATCCAAGGCTTAAATAATACACGGCAAGAGTTAGGTAATGGGTGCTCCTATGCTAGACTTTGCCTAAACGGATTGAGGTTGATTATGAAAAATATGCATATTTTGCTATGTAAAACTTTAAAAAAACCTCGGTCATTTTTCTGCATAACTCACTATATCTGAATAAGAAAAGAAAGATATTTTGTCATGATTGGTGTAGACATGAGTATTTTTAGCACTCAGTTTCTTAATTGTATAAAAAGAACGAATATGACATCTGAAAGTTTTATACATGATGATATGAATATGATCTGTATCTATCTTATGCTCTGTTATGAAATGATATTGCATATGAAAACTCGGCATAAGATTTTTTTCTGCTTTGATTTATGGCCCCGCCACGGGATATAACAGTGGTCTCTGTTTTGAGTGCATCACCTTGGTGACGAAACAATGATGTGTTATGCTTGGTTAACTGCAGACATGCACAACCCTACCTCGGGGGTAAACATGGCCTCTTCTTCTGTTTCTGATGATGTTTTAGTTATGCTTGTACCTATGGTCTTTTATATATTATTATTATTATTATAATGGAAAGTTTTTGAAAATACAACTACCATATTTTGAGAACTATCTATTTCTGTATTCTGTAATTGGCTCATGTTTGCACACTAGTATAGGCTCACTGTTTATTGAGTTGTTGATAACTCACCCTTTTTCTCCACTATATTTTCAGATGATTTTCGGGACGCTGTTCCCGAACACCTAGTGCCAATAAAAAAAATATATTTTCAGATGATTTTGATGTTTTGGCTAGGAATCAAGGGTAGGAAGTACGTGCAAAATTAATTTAGTTTAGTGGATTGAGTACCACAGAGTACTATGATTGTTGGGCTTTATCGGTAGATTTGTCATGTTATGTTAATTGGGTATTTTGAGAGATTAACATTGTTATTGAGAGTTTGTGGAGCTGTTAATTTATTTTATTGGATTATTGTATTGATGACCTTGTAGAGGAATATATATAATTGGATGAAATAGATGAATTTATGTTTATAAAGTCTTTGGAATATATATATATGTATTGTGGGAGACGATTTTCTAGGTGACAGGAAGTGACTCCCCGACGCTCCGGGTATGGGGCGTTACATTTTGCCTTTTAACCATAGTTAAACTTGTGGCTCTTGTATTTTTGCCTATTGGAAGTTTGGGTTATCCCTGTTTTATATGTTGTATGTAGGGGTGTAACCAGTCCGGTTCGGTCCGGTTTTGGACAAAATCTAGGACCGAACCGGTATGTACCGGTTTTGTATTTTTCAAAACCGATTACGCACCGGTTACCCTCCTAAACCGGTACTTCCGGTTTTATCGGTTTCCGGTCCAGTCCGGTCCGGTTTTCCGGTTATTTTAAAATGTAAGTTTCACAATTTGTCATTAAAAATTGTTTATAAAAAAAAAAAATTAAAAAAAAAAAACTGATTTAAAAATATGTTTTATACTTTTATTAATATATTAGACTATATAATAGTATTAATATTATATTATTGGTATAGTTATAAGTTATATATTAGTATTAGTTATAAACTATATATTTACTATTAGTATTAGTTATAAACTTTTAGTGATTTAGTATTAACATTTTATGTAATAATTTATAAATTATAATAAGAAATTTTTTCATATATGAATATATATAATTATATATATTATATATAAAAATTTATAATTATACATAATATATAAAACTTATATATATAATATTTTGTATAAAACTTATATATACAATAATACAAATATTATTTTTTATATATATTTTTTATCAACCGGTCCGGTCCGGTCCGGTTCGGATCGGTTTTCCGGTTTGAATTTACACCCTTAGTTGTATGTTGAGATTTGTAGTTGAGTGATTTCATGTTTGGTTGACGTATGGAGGGTCTCTTGTTTATAATGTCATGGTCATAGGAGGGTATGAATGTGAAAATGTGAGTTCGTGTTCTGATGTGTCAGGAGTATGGCTGTAAATTGTGACGTGTGTTGGGGTGAGATTTAAGCAAATCCAAGGAGGTTGGGTTAGCCTATTGGTGTAGTGCTGCGTGGATGATGTACTTGGGCCATTATTAACCCAAGGCACCAAGATGGACTAATTTGTTTATGGGCTCACTTTGAGCTATAGTTTCGGGTTATAGAGTTTTATTAGTTAGTTGGTTTTGTATTTGGAGAAGTTATTAATATGTTAGCAATATCTTTCCGAATTAGGTTATGATACTGAATTTAGTTGTGAAAATAATCGGTTCTCCTTTGCTAGACTTTGCCTAAAACTGACTAATGTTGATTTTGTGAAAACCTGCATATTTTATTGTGAAATCAACCTTGATTATTTTTCTGCACTAGTATCTGTATTTGAACATTGAAATGTGATATTTTATGATGATTGGTGTAGACATGGGCACTTTTTTGTTCTCTGTTTCTCTACTGCATAAAATGTGAAATGAAGTCTGAAATATTTGATCCAATTATATGATTTTTTTTTTTTTTTGATAAGTAATCCAATTATATGATATTTATCAGCTTAGTACTATGGTATGATATGATATTACATATGAAAACCCTGAGGCATAGGATTTTGTCTGCTTGGGTTATAGGCCTTGCCACGGGTAATAATATGGTTTTCTGGGTCAAGGACAGAAGGTAGTTTATATTTTTATATCTATCTACTTAGCAATTAGGGAAACAAAACAAATCTAAAAACTTTAATGTTTATGCATTGTGTTGGTTTTTTCTTCCATACGAAAGGAAACTTAGTTTCTATTTTGATACTTTACTTATAAAAAAAAAAAACATAGTTTCTATTTTTCTCTCTCTTTCCTACATTTTCTCAGAAACCAGACGGTGGTTTCTTTTGTAATTTTTCCCAAATCCGTTCTATCCCCTTTTTAATCTATCGATTGAAATTCCATAAGATATTGAAAATGTGGGAACTAGACCCACTGTTAATTTCAATTGCAATACTTTTGACTCAGAAATGGTTCAGATCTTGTTGCTTATACTTTAATTGTCTCAGTGTATGATTATATCCTCAAAACTATTTGCTCTAAAAGTGGGTTTGGTTTTGCAGGAGAAGAGGATGAAAGTCAAGCTCTTACGTATCTTTCCCATGATATTGTATTCTGTTGTTTTGTTTTATTTGCGTTTTCATTGAATGTCTATTGGACTTGATGAATTCCCTGCATGGTTTATGGTTGGTAATTTATGGGCTTCGATGATTATTGGATTTCCTGGATTATGCTTCATTTATGCCTAGGAAGTTACTTATAAAAAAAAAAAAAAAAAAAAAAAAAAAAAAAAATTATGCCTAGGAAGTTCAAATTTATTCTGTTTGAATATGATCATATTGAAAATTCCCATTGAACTTCTAATCCAAGTTCAGATTTTGGAAAAACTTAGGTTGGGTTTGGATACACAGTTCAGATGAGATGTTTTGAATAGTAGTTGAATAAAATATTGTTAGATTTAATGTTTTTAGTATTATTTTTATTTTGGGATTTAAAATAGTTGAATTGTTTATTATATTTTTGTTTGGGAATTTGAGAAAATTGTAATGATGAGATGGAATGAGACGAGATGAGATGAGATAAGGAGGTTTGTGTATCCAAACCCAGACTTAGTATTTTTCCTTTTTCTTTTGGCTGTTGAATGGGAAAGATAACACCCGTTTTCACTGTAGCTCAAAATACCCATTTTCCCTTTTTGTTTCAATGGCTCAAGGTGGGAAGCTAGAAGCCAACTATATTGGTATTACTTTGTTGATAAAAACTTCACCTCATTGTTAATTCTTTTGGAAAAAACTTTGTATTTTCCCTTTTTCATTTGGCTGTTGAATGGGAAATATACCACCTGTTTTCACTGAAGCTCAAAATACCCATTTTCCCTTTTTGTTTCAATGGCTCAAGGTGGGGAAGCTAGAAGCCAACTATATTGGTATTTCTTTGTTGATATAAACTTCACTTCAATGTTAATTAATTATTTTGGCTTCTTTGTGGAAATGGTTTTCCCTTGATTCAATTATCCTTGTGAACATTTGCTGCGCTCCCAAACAGAGTACGTTCCCTTTACATCTCGTATGTTCATTACTTTTGGTGAAGTTGTTTTTAATCATGTGACATAGGTGTTTGCATGTAAATGTAAACAACTATACCTTCAAACCCACTCGTGGGTAGCCCAAGTGGTAAGGGTGAACTTGTGTGCATGAGCCCCATGTCACAGGTTCGATTCTCCCTGGGTTCAAAATGTGATTTACGTGGGAGGCCATGGCACTGGGTTGTTGTGCTAGTCTCCCTCGGGGTTTAGGTTCCATGGGTGAGTCCTAAGGGCTCTGCGGTGGTGGTTCCCCCTCATAAAAAAAGAAAAACTATACCTTCAAGCTTTCAGGGGGATAAAAATTTCAATGTTTTAATGTGTTTTGGAGCATGTCACTATAACACTTATTAAGATTGTTTTATAATACGTATAACAATGTGTACTTATCAAAAAAAAAAAACAATGTGTTGAACTACTTCAACTAGTCTGCGTGTAAGATATGTCTTCCTGCAGAGCCATAATCGTTATCCTCTGTGTTAATGATAGGTGGCATGCTGTTGCTTCTTGGACGTGGGATGCCCAGGATGAAACTTGTGGGATCTGCAGGATGGCCTTTGATGGTTGCTGTCCAGATTGCAAGCTCCCTGGGGATGATTGCCCACTAAGTTAGTGATTCTATTTATTTGATAACTTTCCATGTTGCCACTATTTCTCCTACTGTTGAATTCAAAAAGTTTAAGTAGCTCCTTAAATGAGTTTCTAGGTGTCAGACCTGTAATTTGTGGCTATTAAACTTTTTTTATCAAAAGTATCTTAAAGCAAGCTTCAACCATGGCTTTTGTTTGTTTGTTTGTTTGACCATTGCAAGAAACAATTTAATGCTCTTGATCATTTCAAATGTATAAGAAATACTTTATGGAACAATTTCATATACAATATATGATAGCTACATGTCAAGAAATGCAATATATGGTACACCGTACATAAGTCATGCAAATGCTTGCACATTGACATTCTCTACTTTTTCTATATGAACTTCTCACATAGGAGTTTCAGGATGACTCTATAATGTCATGTCGTATGTTGTAAGTAGTGCACAACTCCAAGACTTGGTCTGTGTTAGAACAGTGGACTTCATGCTGATGATGGCCAAATTGACACCAAATTTGCAAAAAAAAGTGGCTTGCTTACAATGGTTGGTCGGAGGAAGCTCCGACACTCAAGTTAGCGAGGCCATTTAGGGGCTGTTTAAGTAGAAGTAAAGATAGTATGACTCAGAAGTTTTGGAGTGATCAGGTCCTTCTAGTTATAGTACCTTCCTCTAATCTACCTGTCCTTACACTGCGTGTGCCAGGTGGGTGCCGCCTTCCTCCAGCTGTTGTTTCATGTCGTTTGTGCAGCCCATGCTCTCTTTTTTTCTGCCACTCCCATCACTGTGCAGTGATGATGGGCTCATGATAGGTGGTTATAGGCCACCCAAATAAGGGCCAATGTGCATGTCCATTATTATGATTGATAGTGGATCAATTATTATGCTTAGAAGTGGATTATTTATAAAATGGGCCAAGCAGATTGTATATAAGGACAAAGTGTTTTCAGGATGTTTATGTGCCTTTAAAGTAGGGGTGTATGGAGTTCGGTCCGGACCGGAAAAAACCGACTGGACTGAACCGTTCGGACCGGACCAGACCGAACTCTAGACCAGTCGGTCTCGGTCCCATAGTGTGGACCAAAAAGATTCAGTCCAGTCTCGGGGTCTATAAATTTTGAACCGGACTAGACCGTATCAAACTCCTATATATATTTTAAAAATATTTTTAATAATTTAATATATTATTTTTATATAGTAATTGCATAAGTTAATGATGTAATTTTCATCTAATTTATTATCGTATAAAATATTTTTATAATGAGTTAGTTGCATAATCCACATTAATAATTTACTTATTTTTGATTTAGTAATTTAAATAATTTTTTTATTAATTTATTTGAAAAAAAAATAAAAAATAATTGGGCCGTACTGGACCGGACCGGACTGGACCGAACCGATACCTACCGGTACAGCCCGGCCCGGCCCCTATGGATGTGCGTTCTAGTCCGGTCCGGGAGGTCCAGGGAAAATGACGGACCAAAAATTTTGGTCCATCACCCTCCCGGACCGGACCAGATCAATTTACACCCCTACTTCAAAGTGGCTATTGCAGTGAATTTTGTATTTATTAGTCCCTTTAATTTGGTACTTTTCACTATCTTTCTCTTCCTCACCTCCCACTTTCCATCTCTTCTATGGCAGAGTCATTTGCCATACCAATACAAAAGGTATGGGCCCAGCGAATCTGCATTGATAGGTGGTGAATGGGTACACTAGTCCACCACCTATCAACTAGGGCTGGACCTCTGTTTGGGTTCACAAAGCCATTTTCACCATAAACATTACTGATTCTTCTACTGTTTTTCTTGAATTTAGAAAATGGATCGAGTTCTGGATATTGCTTTTGTTTTCAATTTTGGTTTGTTCATGAATCCTTGATTTGTGTTGAAAGAATTGGGGTTGAAATTTTTCAGCTTGTCTTGGTGTTTGCTGTTTACTTCTTGGCAAATTTTCGATTGGTTGAGGCTTGGTTGGATGGTTACTTCACCCCACCGTCCCCTAGGACAAGTGCAAGAGAAATCCTCCCCGTAGTGGGGAACACCCCCAGCAGGGGTGGGACCGTGTCACCCCAAAACCTGACGGTAGGGGGCTGGTAGCATCTCTACTGTTACTTATTGAGAAGGAAAAAAAAAAAAAAAAAATCCCACTCTTCATGTTATGTAAAATTAAAATATTTTTATTACTCACAAAAGCATGTAAATGTATTGTTCTTAATTATTTTTCACTTTGATATTAGGAAAGGATTGCAAGATTTTCCATTTCTTTTGGGGTTCTTCCTGTTTGTACCCTTAAATGGCTGAAAGAACAGATGTAACGGGAATAGATTTAGGGGGAAAAAGACAGTTCAGTTTTTGTTGTAATAGTTGGTAATTTTTTCTGACAGGAAATGATTTTTATTTTCGATCCTTGATCTTGCAGTTTGGGGCGCATGCAACCATGCATTCCATCTTCACTGCATCTTAAAATGGGTGAATTCACAGACATCTCAAGCACATTGCCCCATGTGCCGTAGAGAATGGCAATTCAAAGAATGAGAAAAAAAGTGAATTGAGTTCCATGATGAATTGAATGAATACTGGCTGTGTATGTTAGTGCAATAAATGCTTGCTTGTTGCGACCTTGTGTTTATGCAAAGTATGGGCGGGCTAGGCACAAATGCATTAATGCCGACATATTGGGTGATGGAAGGTGAGGAAACACTTTATCGTAACGTTTTGTAGTTTATCCTGATGAGAAATGATAAATTACATATGCTTCTATACTATTTGGTCAACAATTGGAAACCATTAAAATATGCCAAGTAATGAGATGTTTGATAATCAGAAAAGTAGAATTTGAATACAATATTGATATCTTTAAACGTTCAGGGCGTTGATACTTATCAAAAAAAAAAGTTCAGGGCGTTGGTGGTGAGCTCTTATAATTTCTCTAGAAGTTGAAAACTACTGTTTTGGCTGTTTGTTAGCGTTTTAATTATTGTTGATGATGTCGATATCTTACTGGCCAAGCTAGGAAGATTGTGCTTCTATACGTTACCTTTTGTAGCCTTGCCAAGTTATTTTTTTCTTCATAATGCATATATCCATTTTTATATTCCAGATTAGAAGAGAGACATACATATCCACCCTGCAGTCTTTTCTCCACTAGACAACCGTATGCCAAAGTTAGGAAGATTATATATGCTTCTATGTGTGTCTCCTTGTAGCTAGGTATAATTCCCTTTCGCTTTAATATTTTTAGATCAGACGTGGACGGGTTGTAAATGCTTTTTTAGATTTGGAGACGCACAAAAGCATGAATAAAGTGCTTCGGGTAATATCTATGGCATCTCCTCCCTTTCTTGTTTGCTCCACTCCGCTCTTTAGCTGTCTCCAGCCCATCATCGTTGTCATGGTCCCTCAAGAATATAGTCCATGATCCACTTTATTGTATTTTAGATGTTATCCAAACTTAAAAGTGGCCAATCACCTCCGGACGAATGGCACTATCCCTCATATTTAGGGATAAAGTTTGGTTGGGTTTCAATGTGGTCACCAACATGTGGTCACCATGGGATGTAAAGTTGTTTTGGTAGTTTTGCTTCACATGAACGCAATATTATAATTACTGGGATCACTTAGAAATTAATGATAATTTGGTTGAAAACTAAGACAATTCACATTAAATTAAGAATATTTTCGTTGTCACAATCAATCTTTTTCTTCACAGCACATAAATAAACGATGAAAAGGAAAAACCAAAAAGAAAAAAAAAAATAAGTCAACACTTGATAGCTGTCCTCCCAAAAGCTATAGCCTATGGAAAAGCTCCAAATCAGAGACCAAAAGACAGATGCGCTTCAGTCGACCTCCACCTGTCCAAAAACAAACAGTATTATTTTTCATATAATTTAAGAACAGCTAAGCCTACCCCACTTTAGCCACAATTATTTAGTTGAAAATGATTTTTTTTAACTGATTATACACCACATTTGATAAAAAAAAATAAAAATTAAAAATTAAAAATTAAAAATTAAAAAATTTGTGGTGTGAAGATATGATTGAAGTTTTTCTTAGCAAAACGCATCAAAAGTATTCCTCATCGTATCAATCATGTTACCACTCTAATTAGTAAACACGAAACAAACCGCTTGTATGGGAGGGAACCACAGTATGTTCCGTACTGTAGGTTCAACTATTTAGAGAGCAGTTTTAACTTTTACTTTACTACGGATACAAAAACTGTTTTATATTATCATTATAATTTTTTTAAATTTTAAAATAATAATAATATTAAAAAATAATATTATAATAATATTTTATTTAACTCTCATCTAAAATTATCTTTGCGGTATGGCAGATGGCTTGTACGTGTAATCTTGTATAGTTACAGCACGGAATAATTATGTTGTATAACATGATGTCTGCTTTGACAACCAGTTTACCATTCCTCTATCGTAGTTCAATCAACAAAAACATAAAAGAGAATCGAGAGCGAGAGGAGATCAGAGATGTTGCGTGCTTACAAAATAATAAAGTTCACTACTTGGTGATGGCGTAGACAGCATAAATAATCCCAGGGAGATAGCCCAAGATGGTCAGTAACAAACAGATCCAAAACTCCACCTGAATCACCCCGGCCGACCCCATCAAAGCATATCAGAGATTCATCATTATATAAATAGTAATCTAATAAAGACGCACAAAATCAGCGGAGAGAATTAAAAGGAAGAGAATGATCGTCACCTGGCAACCAAACTTGAGAAAGACACCAAGAGGAGGCAAGATGATTGCCAGGAGGATGTCTATGCAAGTAGCCGTGCCTTCGTCCGCCATATTTTTCTTCGAAGCGAAAGTTGAAGAGCCTTTTTGAGTTTGTGAACGGCACAAAGAGAGGGTCTTAATTGTGTGAGAAAGATAGTATAGACGTAGGTAGGATATATATAGAATTATAGATGAGCCCTTCCCCAGGCAGGGCCGCTCTCTGCATGTGATCCACGCGTTGGATTCATGCGTACGGTACTACTGCGTAGCATACGCGGTTTCTTGCTGAAAGCGTGTAATAATAACTGAATAAAGTGCATACAGCTCCTTGCCATTTAAAAGGGAAAATTATTATCATGTTCCTTACCTTAGCTTGAAAGTTTTCTAAAACTAATTACGTTTGGGTTAAAAAATTGGAAAACTCTACTTACCTTATCCAAAGTATACCGCTCGGTTTTTTTCTTTTTTTTTTTTTTTTTTTTTTACCGAACGATGAAAAAAATGATTTTAAATGTATTTATATATATATTATTTTTTAAATATTTTAAAAAATAAAAAAAATATAAATAAATAAATAAAACTAGTTTTATAATTGACGGTAACACCAAGCGGTAGCACAGCTCTAAAAAATTTAGAACAAGCATATACGAGAGTTTTTTGTTTTTATAAATTAATTGCTTGTTTTAAATTGGTCTTTCAGACTGTATTTAGATGTTGAGCTGAATTAAGATGAGTTGAATTCTTTATGAATAGTAATGAATTGAGATGATGAAATAAGTTTTTTGAAATCTACCTAAAATGAGTTTAGATGTATTTATAAAAAGTTAAAAAAATGTTATAGGTCCTGCATACAAAGAAGTTGAGTTGAAAAATATTGTGGATCCTACATGTTAAGAAATATTGACTCTAGAGTTGAGTGATGTTTAGTGATTTAAGAGTTGTGTATTTGAATATTGGGTTAGAGTTAAATTTAAATTCAACTCAGATAATCTCAGCTGCTTCCATGTTCTATGTTACATTAATAATAAAAAATATTAATGTGACACTTGTCTGCCATATAATGATCGATTAGAAGATAATTTGTAGCATATTATGTACTTTTAATAGTTAAAAGTTTTAAAGAAATGTACCGTCAACACGTCAACATAAATAGTAAAATAATATTAAATAAAATTTTCTTATAAATTTTAGACAAAAAATATTATGTTCATGCTTACTATACATAATATGCTGCACATTGTGTTCTAATTAGTTATGACATGGTGGTCAACTGGTCCGTCTTCATTTTCCATCGAGAGAATAAAATTTTAAAACTTGATCATATGGTGTCCTTTATAAACTTTTTTAAATTATATACAGGATAATTCTACAACCACCGCTGTGAGTCTCGCTCCCCCATCCCGCTTGAGTTGGCGTGCCCATATGGCAATATTTTAATAATTTAGAAAAATTTCAGAAAAACTCAAAACGAAAAGCATCCCACGTCTTCCTTCCATTTTGGAAACATTGAGAACGAAGCTCCTCTGCTCCAAAACCCCTCTTTGCACCATTTCTTCCCCGTTGTGTTATCCTTTGTCGCCTCCTCCGGCACCGACCACTAGTCCACACAGCAAACTCAGCCCCTCATCCCCCTCGACAACCCCTCCTCGAACCTCCTCTACTCTGAAATCCCTCTCTGCTCCATTTCTTTCCCGCTGCGTCCTCCTTCGTCGCCTCCTCCGGCATCGACCACGAGTCCACATGGCAAACTCAGCCTCTCATCCCCCTCGACAGCCCCTCCCCGAAGCTTCCGTCGCAGCCCCTCATTTCCGCGTGGCATCATGTTGGGTTTTTTTCTGAAGATAGCATCATGTTTGGTTTTTCTGAATTTGTTTTGTTGTTTAGATGATGTTGGGTTTTTTCTTGATTTTTTTTTTTTAGATGGCAACATGTTGTGTTTTTCTGGATTTATTTTGTTGTTTAGATGGCACAGTCCCTTTATGCTCAAGTTTTCATTTACACCTTGTCATGTGAGTTTGGTTTGAAACTTTGAAAACTCCAGGTAAAGCTTATATGTTTTATAAAAATGGTTTCCAGAATTTTTTTGTGTATGTGTAGAATGAGGGAACATAAATCATTCCTAGACTATATCGAAATCTAAGATTTATTAGAATTGTGAGGGAATGAAATAACCAAGGGCCTAAAAGGTTCGAGCATTTTGCTGAAGTTTCATTTGTTTTTAAGGCAACAAAATGTAAAGGTAAAATTAATTTTTCTCTTTAAAAGAGAAACAAATAAAAGAAATATTTTTTTGATAGGTAACAAATAAAAGAAATATAAGCGCATCCTCATTAGTATAGCCATATACACGTAGTTTTAGTTGGTATGAACCTTTTATACATGCCATGCCATTCCAAACATACAAGAACACCCGTCATGTGTTTAGCCCAAAAGTATCCTCTAGCATACACACTTTTCTTAGCACCTTTCTGGGATCAATGAATGAAATGATGTTGATTAGTTTTAGTTTTGCAAAATTATTCAGTACTTAGTTTTAGTTTTGCAAAATTATTCAATACACACTATTTTCTGGTGCATGAAGTCTTCTTCCTAGTTATTATTTGTTGGCATGTTGTTTTCTTTTCAACTTGCACCGAAAACCAAATATGTTGTACGTTTTCATTGAGAAGTCATTGCAAAGCCATGTCTTCCATTTAGATTATAGTATCAATGCCACTTATAAAAAAATATCATATTATCAATTCTTATTCCTTTAGCCTTTAATTTATGGAAGCACTTTTTTTTATGACAATTATCAGCCAGCAGACATAAAAATGAAAAATTCATGTAAAGATGCTTTGCCACTTTACTGCCATAAGGGCATATTATGCTAGTTTGTCTCGGTTACTTATCTAATAATTATGCTCATTTATCTATTGCTTCTATTTAAGTAGAGAATTCTGTCAGATGAACCTAGAAATTATTTTCCAATCTTTAAGCTTGTTCTTTCATATATAATGAATCTCCCTTGTATTCAAATGTGATGTATCTTCGTAGACAATTTCAAAGTTGGATGGACAATGGTTGCCGACATGCTTCATTCAGAGAATGAGTGTGATAAGATTGGAATTGATAAGGAGATTGAATGTGATGAAACTATTGAAGAACCTATGGTTTGAATGAAATTTTGGAATGTAGAAGAAGTTCGGTCTTACTATTTGAAATATGATAAGCAGAAGGGGTTTGAGGTGTGTAAAAGGAATTCTAAACAGGATGACAATGGGAATATCAGATGGTTATGCTTAGCATGTGTGCGAGGAGGCAATTCAAAGAGTAAGACTGCCAATGTTATGAAACCAAGACAGACAGAGAATATGGGGTGTATGGCTAGGATTAACGTGATATTGAATGATGAAGGTGGATATACCCTATCTAAAGTGACCTTGGATCACACACATATTTGTAGTCCAAGAAAGGCAAGACATTTCAGATACTTTAAAAATGTTGATGTCCGTGTGGCTAAAAGGTTTGAAATAAATGACTAGATAGTAATAAAGTTGTCCAAAAATTTGAAGGTTGTGGTTGTTGAGGCAGGGAGTTATGAGAATGTGCCATTCAGAGAGAAGAAGTGTCGAAATTACATTGACAAAGCACGACAACTTCGCCTCGGGGTTGGAGGTGCTGCAGCTCTATGTAATTATTTCCAATATATGCAAAAAAGAAATCCGGATTTTTATCATAAGATAGATATTGACAATGAGATGCGCTTAAAGAATATGTTTTGGACAGACGCTCGAAGTAGAGCTGCGTATGAATCATTCGGGGATGTGATTAGATTTGACACAACATATTTGACTAATGCGTATAAGATGCCTTTTGCACCATTTGTGGGTGTGAACTACCATGGGCAGTCAATCATATTCAACTAGGGCTGAGCAAAAATCCGACAATCCGACTCTGAATCCTACTCCGCAACGGCTCCGCTCCGACTTGTCGGAGTCGGAGGTTTTTTCCTCTTGGAAGTCGGAGTCGGAGTCATTGATGAACCGACTCCGGCTCCACTCCGATCCGACTTCGACCCTCTGACTCTGCCTCCGCCTCCGACGTGGCCCTTCGACTCCGCCTCCAATTTTATACATATTTTATAGAAAGATGTGTTTTTTTATATATTAATTATTTAAATTTTATACAACTATATCTTATATAGTTAGTTAAACTCAATAATATACTAGTTAAATAATATATTGATACTATAATATATAGACTAAATTGACTAATAATAGTTTAGTATATGACTATATGTAAGTTATTTAGTATAATATAAGTATTATATTATACTAAGTACCAACTATATAACTATTATAAGTTATAATAACTTTACTCATATAAGAGTTATAGTATTAATAATTTAATAGCATATTATAAAAGTTATAGTATTATAGTATATATAATATACTATAAACACTAAGATGCATAATAACATCAACATGTAATATTGTAATACTAATGGATAAACACTAATCTATAAATTTATAATAACATATAATACTAATGTATAATAACTAAAGTATTATTCATATAAATTACTAATAGTATTAATTACTATATATAAATTAGTAAACCACTTTAAGCCTATATATAAATTCCTATATAAATCACTATAGTATTAATTACTAATACTATATTACTATATGATACTATTAACTATAGTGATATACTAGTATTAGACATTAGTGTACTAATACAATCAGTGATATAGTTAGTATAATATTTATACTAATACTATTATATAGTTATACTAAATTAAGATCACTATAGCAAATACTAATATATAATTATGCTAATCACTATAACTAATACTAATACTATTATATAGTTATACTAAATTAAAATCACTATAGCAAAAGTTTAATCAAAAGTTAGTATGTTACTTGTTTTATTTAGTTGTATTTTTTGTTATAATCAAAAGTTTAATTAGTTTAGATTGTAATGTTGAGAAAATTAAAATTTGAAAGCTCACAATTTTTTTTTTTTTAAAAAAAGTGGGTCAAATATGAAGTTAAAAAAGATAAAAATCAAAAAATCAAAAAATCAAAAATAAAAAAATCCGACTCCGCTCCGACAAGTTGGAGTCAAAGTCGGAGCGGATTCTGTACGTCTCGGAGTCGGAGTCGGAGGTTGGGCCCTCTGACTCCGAAACAGTCGGTGCTTAGCCCTATATTCAGGTGTGGATTGATATCCAATGAGGATGCAAATATATTCGAATGGTTGTTTGAGTCATGGTTGCAGTGTATGAATGACCAACCGCCAAATGCAATCATCACAGACCAAGATAATGCCATGAAAATTACAATTTCGAGGGTGTTTCCAACGTCTAGGCATCACTTCTGCCTGTGGCATATAATGAAAAAGCTTCCTAAGAAATTTGAATCACATTATCGATATGAAGAAATCAAGAGTTCTCTACATAGATGTGTTTGACTCTTTCAGTGAGCATCAATTCGAGGAATGTTGGTGTGATATGCTTGATATGTATGTTCTACATGAGAATGCATGGTTGGTATCACTATATAGTGATTGGCATTTTTGGGTGCTGGCCTACGTTAGAGACACATTTTGGGTATGAATGTCAACTACATAGTGAAGTGAAGACATGAATGCATTTTTCGATGACTACGTTAACTCTAGAACAACTCTGAAACAATTTATTGACTAATACGATTCATTTCTTAGGAGGAAGGTAGAGAATGAAGCAATTGCGAACTTTAACTCATTTAACACCGAAATTCCTTGCATCAACCACTATTCTCTTGAGAAACAATTTAAAAAAGAATATACAATTGCTAAATTCAAAGAAGCACAAGAGGAATTGCAATGATTTCTATATTTGATTACCTCATTATTGGGATGTGAGTGTGGTAGAACTACGTTCGTAGTTGCCGATGAGGTTCAAGTTGGTGATGATTTGTTAAAATGGGCAACCTTCACTGTCAAAGTTAATCAAGATCCCCTTGGTATTAAATGCAGTTGTAAGTTGTTTGAGTTTAGGGCATATTATGTAGGCACGCTCTTCGTATCGTAACTCAGCTAGGCAAGCATACAATACCATCAAAATACATTTTAGATCAATGGATGAAGGATGTAAAGCGAAAATACACCTTCGTGAAAAGTAGTTATGACACTAATAGTATCGATGATGCCCAAAGGTATGATAGGATCCAGAATTGCTTCTATGAATTGTGTTCCAATGCGTCAAAGGCCGAGAGCAGTTGTGTGAAATTGATTAGCCAGATAGAACAATTGAAGGTACAATACCCTGGTATCCCTGATTCAACTACTTCCATGGAGGACACAACAGTTGATCCAGCTACTTCCATGGGGCAAGACAGGTAGAGTTATTAGTCCATTGGTAGTTCAGAGTAAGAGTAGCCCACCGTCTAAGAGAAAAGTGCATCTTGTTAAGAAGAGTCTTAAGAAATCTAGTACGAGAAGACGATTACACCATGACTCAGCCGAGGTTCTTTTTTATTAATATTGTATATAAAATATTATATTTCTTATAATGATAAATTATTATCTTCATTCCAATGAACAACGGAGTAGTCACACTCCAGATGAATGTACTATCAATGGCACACAGCATGAGGCTCCTCAAACCAAGGATCAACAAAGTTAAGTTTGGACACATGCGCCAGACTTTTTTGCTACTCCTTTAATTGCTATAGATTATTTTGGCATTGGACAGACTGCTCCTTTCTCACAGGTAATTCAAAAAACATTATCATGCGAAAATTGTTAACACAATTTATTTAATAATTTTATGCCACTCACAGTACACGCCTCATCAAATATACACTACGGATTTTTTTGATATTGGACAGACTGCTCATCCCTCACAGGTAATTCACACTACGGATTGTACTATTTATGTATGATTTTTTAAGTGTGTTGCCACTTTTAACATTTTTTTTATGCCCCCTTAGAACACAACTGATCAGGTAATCTCTTCCGTGAAATATACTACGTTAGTTTTTTAGGATTTCCCTGTTGATTGTAGTGACTTTTTGTTCATTTAGGAGCAATGGAGATGATTGCATGTCTTGGACCAGGATAATTATCCGAGAAATTAATCATATATGATGTAGATATCGTGATCGAAAGACGCCATGCTTCTGGAAGATAGCTGGTTGCTTTTCTATATTTTGTATATTTTTGGAGGGACTAATGGTGTATTTTGTATATTTTGGGACCAAATGATATATTTGTATATTTTGAGAGAGACCAATGATATATTTTGTATATATTGGGAGGGACCAATGGTTCCTCTTTATTAATTTTGTAATGAAATACCATTTTTTGAATGAAAGTTTAGAACGTTCAAAATTTGTGCAATAACAGTCTATTCTGAATTGACTTCTAGCTTGCAGGCACTTACAGAGATACAAACAATGTGGTCGTCATTAGCCAAAAAAGAAAAATTCATTTTCAAGAGACGAACTCCAGTAGATATTGTGTGTGTAAAATAAAATATAAGATGTATACCATAAAGAGTTAGGTTGATTCATTTGTCGTATCCACCATGAATATTTATACTCATTTAAGAATAATTAATAAAATTACTTTCCATAATATTTAACACAAAAATAAAGAAATTGGTTTGTTTCAATGTCTAAAAAGGACCACAATCCAAATTTATAATTTGTGGGGGTAGACGAGACTCATGTCACGGTATGAGCCGCCCTCTCCTTTCCCACCATCTAGTTTTTGGGGGTGCCTGCCAACTTGCATACTTCTCCATCAACTCAAAACAACTACGCCTATTTAACACCTTCTTGTTCCAAAATTCATGCATTAACACAGAGTCTATACATTCTTTATTTTTTACTACTACAAAAAGTAACCAACCAAATTTATACATCCTTTAACCAGCCAAATTTAAATAACATCTGCTCCACCAAATTTATATATCCTTCATTTTTTATTATTACAAAAAATAACCAACCAAGCATAGTCATATTACATCTACCAAGCAACCACCATCTTTTTTTTCTTTTTTTTTTTCAGAATTTTCCAAAAAGCATGCCTAAACAAAGTACACACGATATTGAAATTACTAAAACTACATTGACCCTCTCAAACTTTCTCTTGCGCCTCTCAGTCTCTATTTCTAGTTGATGTCGACTTGTTTGGATATCCATTACTAGCTGTATCTTTTGAATTTTAATTTTTAAACGGTTGATTCTCTTCTCGCTATATGGTGGTATTTCCGGGTCATACCAACAAAAAAATCCGCAAGAATGCCCAACTTGTAAAATCAACCAACACAACACATATTAGCAAACGAAGATTACTCATATTCCAGAAGCAAACCATATTTCGGTATGAATAAGCATCATATTGCTTTTGAAAAAAGATGCAAGTAAAATAGACTTGCTTTCACAAAGTAAAATAGACAAAGATTAAAAAAGTAACTTCTAAGCAAACAATTAAATAATATACTTTAAAGTTTTGGCAACTGAAAAATCAGTACCTCTCATTATCCTTCGTATGTGCGGTTCGTCGACATGCTTTAATACTACAAAAGCATATTGGGTATTCATTTTGGCAAGAGTTTCTTGAGTGTGAGATATTGCTATTGCTACTTGGTGCTTCAGACATTGTGTCAATATTAAGTGCTTTTATTTCTAGACTATGAAATGTCGAATAGTTGCTAGCTATTTCTGAACAACCTATCTGTATGCATTACCTGTTAATGTATTAATCATAGCCACGCTCAGCTTCGTAACCAAACTTCATTATTGAAGATGCGTGGATCGAATACCGACTCTTCCAACCTTTCATGAACAGTGGCACTTATTCATCATAATTAAACAAGTTTCTATTACAAATGACAATTAAACACTCAATTCCACTTTATCAACAAATGCACAACACTCACTTCCCTCACTCAAGGAGACAGCAATAAACCCAACAATGTCATCTAGCCTATTCTCTCTTTGCAACTTCTTGATATGTCAAATAAACTACAAACTATATAACCAGAGCTCAAAACACATTAAGGTACAAGCATCTCATTTCTTGAAAACTTGAAGTAACCGCATTACAGAAATAACTTGAACAAATATGAGCTATCAATAATTTGGAACACTGATATATACAAATGAAAACACAAATCAACTATAGTCTAAACAAAATATAGAATATGTGCAAAAGAAAAAAAGCATATATACACAATATAAAATGCAGTAATAAAAGCATCCATACTTATAATGAAAAAACATCCAATAATAAAAGCATAACTCAATTACCTATAACTTAAAATCTAGTTCTAGAAAATGGTGCAGATGGATTTATTAAGACCAATCAATATGCAAGCATTTTGGAAGAATGAAAATTGATTCAAACTTTTTTTTTGAGTTGGGATGGAAGATTCAATGCTGAGGTTCGCCTAATGCAGGGGAAAATGCTACAAAGTGGAGAGTGGAGTTAGGGTTTTTTTTCGGGAGAGAAGTACCCGATTCTGCTACGAAGTGGAGATTTTTTGGAAGAGAAGAACAAAAGCCGAGTGATTAAAAAAAAAAGAGCTTTGAGCCAAAAAAGGAAGATTCGAAGTTGGGACTCCGATTTCTTTGATGTGTGCTGCGACATAAATGGTTTTTTTTTTTTTTTTCTTTGGGAGAGAAGAACAAATGCCGAATAAACTACAAATTTTTTTGAGCCAGAAAAGGAAGGATCAAGGGCTGAGGTTCGCCTAGAACAAAAAAAGAAAAAAGAAGAATCTTTTCGAGAAAAAGAAAGAAAACTGAATGGTAGAGAAGAAGAAGAACAAAAAGAAAGGGATGTCAAGTCGAGGTTGGGTCTCAGATTTCTTTGAGGGGCTGCGATGGAAGCTTGGGGGAGGGCTGTCGAGGGGGATGAGGGGTTGAGTTTGCCGCGCAGACTCGTGGTCGGTGCTGGAGGAGGCAACAGAGGAGGATGCATCAGGGAAAAAATGGAGCAGAGAGGGATTTCAAAGCAGATGAGCTTTAGGGAGGGGCTATCGAGGGGGATGAGGGGCTAAGTTTGCCGCGCAGACTAGTGGTCGGTGCCAGAGAAGGCGATGGAGGAGGACGCAGCAGGGAAGAAATGGTGTAGAGAGGGATTTCGGAGCAGAAGAGCTTCATTCTCGATGTTTCCAAAATGGAAGGAAGATGCGGGATGATTTTCATTTTGGGTTTTTCTGAATTTTTTTTAAATTATTAAAATATTTCCACGTGGGCATGCCAGCTCAAGCGGGATGGGGGAGCGGGACTCACGGCGGGGGTTGTAGAATTTACAACCCATAGTAAAGCTGTTTGTTAGATATCAAAGCTGGGTCTATGCTTTCAAAGACATTAGCAGAGGGGGTTGCCTGGAAATTTGGAATGAACAATTGATTTGATTTCATAGCTATAGATCTGTGCTTGGTGATTGGCCTTGTTTTTGCCACAGATGATAAATATTTTGGGCTTGACATTTGTGGAGTTTGGTCTCCTTTGGATAGTCCAACAAAAGAGGCAACGAAAATTTGGTTTGTTTTCATTGTAGCAATTGTTCTGGGGTTTGTATTACTGAGGCTACGACTTTAGAATTTGGGTATTTAGTGGGAATTGGGATGCAGGGATACTTATGATTCCCTTCACAATTCAACCTTGTGGACAAGGTTGTTTGAAGGGGAAGGACATGCAGTTCTAATTCATCGGCCTTTCGGCAGTGAGAAGAAAATTGGTTAGTTTATGTGAAACGTAACTTCTTCCAAATGGATGCTTGCAAGATGACATTGTTGCAGTGGTGTTCAATTACGTTTGCTTCTTTACATTTCGGTTGATCACTTAAAGTTGTACTATGGTGGTGATAGGAAAGGGCTTTTTTACGCTATCATGGTGAAACTTGCATGGTAAAGAATATGAGTGATGGATGAGAGAATGAATTGATTTTTATTCATGTGATCTTTGCTATATCTATACAGAGTGTAATGGTAAAATAGAAAAACTAAGGAAAAGCTAGAGACAAGGATATCCACAGATTACATGAATATTCTATCGATAGAAGATGTCGATACAAAGATAATGCCTAAAATCTCGATGTTGACTAGTTGTGACGATCTTCCAGAATCTGTCACAATCTCTTCTTACTGGGATCATTGTCTCTAATATGCCCCCTCAAGAGGTGTGTTCCATTGGCAACACCAATCTTGGTTGAAAGCCATTGAAAACGTCGATGAGATAAGCTTTTTGTGAGGAGGTAGCAAGTTGATCTTCTATACTAACATGCGAGACATGCAAGATTCCCTTACCAACTAAGTGCTGGACAAAGTGTAGTGAATTGCTATATGTTTCATGCGAGAGTGGAAAACAGGGTTGAGACTTAGTTGGGTGGCGCCAACGTTGTCACAAAAAATTGTAGGAGCCGTGAGAATTGAAATACCGAGTTCACTAAACAAAGATATAATCCAAACAAAAGCTATATCCAGCCTTGTAAAGGCCAAATATTGTAAGACAATTACCCTTCGATACTCAGTAGCATCAACTGGTTGGGAGCCATCATTTAGCACTAAGTTTTCCTTGGAAGCAAGTGGAGTTTGAACCTCTTTGGCACCTTCCATTCAGGTTCAAACAAGGAGATCATGAATATATTTGCGCTGGGTAAGGAATAAGCCATGCTTGTAAGGAATCACTTCCATGCACAAAAATAGTGGAGGAGGCCGAGATCTTTAAGAGAAATTTTTTCTCCAAGTTGACGAATGATCTTGTTGACAATAGCAGAATCACTTCTAGTGATGATCAAATCATCCACATAGACAAGGAAATAGATTGTTAATTTATCCTGCTGAAGAATGAACAGAGAGGGATTTGCCTTTGAGTTAAAGAACCTCAAGTGTAGCAAATAAAGTTGGAGCTCCTTGTACCACGCTTGTGGAGCTTGCTTTAGGCCATAAATATATTTCTTTAGCCTGCAGACATGCAAAGGAGAGTTAGGATCAACAAAACCAGGCGATTGACCCATATAGACATCCTTATGCAAGGCTCCATGTAAGAATGCATTATTGATGTCAAGTTGCCATAAGGGCCAACCATGACTCACGACAAGAGTGAGAATGAACGAACAATGACGGGTTTGACTACAGGACTAAAGGTTTCAGTATAGTCAAAGCCCGGTCGCTGATGAAAATCCTTAGCCACCAACCGTGCTTTATAGCGCTCAATATTACCATCCAGGTTTCGTTTGATAGGGAAAACCCACTTGCATCCTACCATATTTTTAGCAACTGTTTTAGGAACTAGTTCCCAAGCACCATGTTTCACAAGAACTGTGAATTCATCCGACATTGCTCGGCGCCATTGGGATCTTTCAAGGCTTGCGTAACACAGGTGGGCTCCATAGGGTGAAGGAGAGGGTGCTTGGTAACTAGGTAGAGCTGCTTGGGTTTATAAATGTTGTGCATGGACCATGTGGTCATTGGATGGGTTTGGGAAGGCAGGACATGAGGAGGTGAGGGGTTGGGTTGGGTGGAAGATTACTGGGGAAGAGGCTGCAGATGGCTCTGGTGAGGGACTCGGTGGGGGCTGGATCGAGGCAGTAGGAGTAGCATCCTGCAGGTGCAGATTTCCAACTGGTGGAGATCGGGCTGGGGGCACCAGATGCAACAGTTCAGTAGGAGGTCCTCCACTAGAAGATGAGACCAGTGGCATCGGTTGGTGAGGAGCAAAAATGGCAAAGGGAAAAACATGCTCATCAAATTCAACATGTCTAGATATATAAGTTTTGGAGGACTCTAGATCTAGACAACAATAAGCACTTTGGGAAGTGTTGTACCCAATGAACAGACATGGACGGGAACGAGGGTGAAGTTTGGTGGTACTATACGGTCTTGACCAAGGAAAGCATTGACAACCAAAGGTTTTTAGTTTGAGATAGTTTGGTGGACGATCAAAGAGGACGTCAAATGGGTATCTATTTTTAAGAACTTTTGATAGCAGTCAGTTTATCAAGTAAATCGCAGTTTGAAAAGCATGAGACCAATAAGATAAGGGAAGAGTGGCTTGATGTAGTAAGGTGAGACTGGTATCTACAATGTGTCGATGACGACGCTCACTAGTCCCATTTTGTTGGGGAGTGTGAGGAGCAGAGGTATACAAACCAACACTATTTTAGGCTAAGAAAGAATGCAATGCTTGAAACTCACCCCCATTATCAGAATAAAAAGTTTTTATTTTGTGCTAAAACTGATTTTTCAGCATGGTTTTGAGGTGAGTCAAGATGGGACTGATCACGTCCGATTTTTTGCAAAGAGGAAAAAACCAGCTGTACTTGGTGAAATGATCAATGAAGATGACATAGTATTTGAAACCATCAACAGAGGTGAAAGATGCAGGGCCCCAAACATTAGTGTAAATATATTCTAATGGATGAGAACTAACAAGAGAGGTTTTTCCGAAAGGAAGATGATGACTTTTATTGCATTTGCACGAAGCCCAAAGGGTGCTCAAAGAAGAATCCTTAGACAACACATGTAAAGCATTATGATTGACAATTTGAGACACAAGAGTAGAAGTCGGATGGCCTAACTACCGATGCCAACTAGCCAGTGATTCACCACTAGTGCAAGAGGACGAGGAGAACTGGAAGCAACTGGTACCGGCAGTGGATGTACACCATCTTGACATCTAATTCAAAGGAGTGTCATTCTCGTGCTCTGATCCTTCACAAAAAATTCAAAAGTGTGAAACTCAAGAAAGAAATTATTCGCTTTGGTAAAGTTGTGCACATAATTAAGGTTTTTGTGAATTGAAGGAACACGTAAAGCATCAGGTAAGGTAAAAGTGCGAGAATGAGAAAGGAGAAGGAATGGACATGGAGCCAACGTGTGTAACACGCAAACTTGAGCCATCACCAATAACTACTTTGTTCATGCCATCATATTCAGAGTGAATAGAGAGATTGGACAGATCTGAAGTAATTGTGTGAGAGGCAGCATAGTCGACAAGCCATTTATTGTCCGAAGCACGACCATTTGTAGCACAATGTGTAGATGGTTCACATTTAGTAAATGAGGGACATTTCTTGGCTGTATGGCCCTGTTCAGCACAAAGTTGATAGGTGACAGCCGATTTGCCCCTTTTGTCACGCTTGGTATAGCGTTTGTCACCATTAGAGGATTTTCCCTGGTGCCGTTTGTTGCTGGACTCGGGCTGGTTGCTGCGACGTTGAGTGGAATTCGCAGTAGCAACCGAAGTAGCAGTAGCAGAATCTATGCGCTTGATGTAGCTTTCATGACCAACCAATAAATCATGAAGTTCCTCAAAATTGAGAGGGTTTTCTTGAGCTCGAATGGGCGCCACGATTTCCTTGAAGTCTGACCCGAGTCCATTCAGGACATAGAGAGTGATATCATCTGCAGAAAGAGGTGCATCAATCACTGCGAGTTCGTCTGCAAGTACTTTCACAGATAGAAGAAAGTCACTGACAGATCGGGTGCCATGTTGGATCAGTGTGAGATCCTCCTGAAGCTGCATAACACGAGTTCGAGACCTGTTGACATAAAAGCATCGAAGTCGTTCCCATGCTGAATACGATGTCTCCACAAATGCAATGAGAGGCATCACCACCTTAGAAACTGAGGTAAAAATGGCATGAAGCAAGAGTTGATCTTGCCCGTACCACAGCAAATAGGCAGCAGATGGGGGCAAAGTAGGGTCACCGTGAGATGGACATCGAAGTGTGCCAGCAATGAACCCTATAAGATCATATCCTATAAGAAGAGTGACTAACTGAGCCTTCCAAGAAGGATAGTTGGTACGTAGGGGTGAGCTTCAAGGGTAGTTGGGTGCCATCATTGACAGAAACTAGTTGTTGTTGTTCTTTCGATGAAGTGGGTGGAGTAGTAACCACGGGAACACTAGAGCTAGTGGAAGCCATAGGATCAAGGTTGGAGCAGTCTCGTTAGAGAAGAAAAAGCTCAGATACCATAAAGAATATGAGCGATGGATGAGGGAATGAATTGATTTTCATTCATGTGATCGTTGCCATATATGTACAGAGTGCAACGGCAAAGTAGAAAAACTAAGCAAGGAAAAGCTAGAGACAAGGATATCTACAAATTACTATATTCTATCAATAGAACATATCTATACGAAGATAATGCCAAAAATCTCGCATGTTGACCAGCTGTGATGATGTTCTAGAATCTATCATGATCTCTTCTTACTGGGATCCTTATCTCTAATACATGGCACCTCGTGGACAAGGTGCTTTAAAGGGGTGAGCAATATAATAGGTCTGATGGTTTTGAATGGTTAATAGGTTGGCATGTGTGGCTTGGTTAGTAAGGCAGGCCTTTTATTAGTCGTAGGGCCGTCAATTTAGCTAAGTTGTTGGAAGTTATTTATAAGCCTGTTAAAGCTTGTAAATAGTATTGAATCCTTGTAAGACTTCATTTTGAAGATTGACAATGAAATATAAGTTTGGAGGTTTTGGCTTTCTCAATTTACATCCTTGAGTCCTGGTCTTGATTTTCCATTCCATTTCTTCATTCTTTTCTTTGTCTTCTTTCATTTTCCATTAACCCAAAAATAGCACCCCGAGTGACCTTATGAATACGTTCAATGATAACGAAAAGGAACTGACCCTAGGAATGCATTGAAAGGTTTTAGAAAGTTTTATTGGTCTTATGACTGATGTGCAATGGGGTGCGTAATGGAGCTAAAGAGGCGGTCGCAGCCATTTTTTATGGTTCGAAGGGAATGGCTCACTTGAGTGCACCAAGTTTTAGGAGTGATATCCATATCCTAGACGGGGTGCAACACGGGAATGGAACCGGGTCCTTTTTCTTGAAACTTATATTTTATATAATCTGGTACCATACGATTGGCCATATTAAGTGGCTTGGCTAATTTTTAAAGAACTAGTAGTCTATACTACTTAAGTGCAATTTGAGGCAGATTAAGGCTACGTTTGGGTAGTGGAGTGATCTGATATTCAATATTTTATTATTATTTTTTATCTACTTTTTACTATTTTTTATTACTATTCACTATTATTTAATATTTCATAATTATTTTTTTATAACTTTTTCATTATAATTCACAGATCATCTGAGATCACCTTACTACCAAACGAAGCCTAAGTGGGCTGCTCTTGAGGAAGTAGTATCCAAATTGATAGCCAACATATCACAAGCAACTACACTTGTCTCTCTTTCCTCTTCAACAACTGCTATATGCTAAATGTGGTAGTATCAACCGAAGTTAAGTTCACTTCTATTCTCAACTGAACAAGTCATTGAATTTTAGGAGGAAATGGTTAGCAAGGGGACTAAACCTGATTACATTACATTTGTTTCTGTTGTATCAGTCTATGGCCATGCTTGCTGGTCATGTTGAAGAAGGATTGTTTGATTTGCTTAATTATATTCCCTGAATGAGGTCCATGGCATGAATCCCGGGCCTGAACACTGTCTTGCATGGTTTACTTACTTGCTTGGTTAGGTCGGTGAATTGGATGAAGCTAAGAGGTTTATAGAGTCAATGCCAATCCAACCTGACTCGTCAGTTAAAGGAGCTTTGCTCGGTGATTGTAGGAATTATGCCAATCATATATGGGTTCCTATTATTTGTTGAAGTCCCTGAACCTTCAGCACTCAACGCCCAACACCCAGCGTCCAACGCTCAACTGTCCATTGAATGCAAATAAATGCAATCGCCTATAAATTGAGGCACTCGGCGAGAGTCTCAAATCACACCCAAGAAGAAGAGAAAAGAGAGAGAGCCCGGAGAGTTCTGAGAGAAAAGAAGAGAGTTGAGTTGAGTGGAGTGTGATCCTCATTCTCTATAATATTTTTTTGTGTATCATTATTAATTAGTGAATCTCTTTTCTGTGGATGTAGGCAGTTACCGAATCACATTAAATTCTTGGTGACACTGAGTACGTAAAGCGTGCTCTTTTATTACCGCTTTTATTCATTCTGCTGTGTTGATTTCCCCAACATTATTGGACCTGGGTTCTTATCATATGGTATGCACAAAAAGAGTTCTATGTGCTTTTAACATATTTTTATGAATCCATCAATTATTATTTTAGAACTAGTGTTGGCTGTTGTTTAGCAAAGGATGCAGAACGTAGGAAGTCTCATGTTATGGAATTCTATGAATTTGGAAGGCAAATGACGTGTTATGAAAAGCCTTTAAAATTCTACCTTGCGGTAAAATAAAAGCACATATTTGCAGCCTTGCTGGCATATTCATTTTGAATCATGAATAAAAGCACATATGCATTCAAAACAAGTGGCAATAGTAAATCTTGATTCTCCATTAGTAACTCCTGATTTGATGCTCTTCGATTTGTCTCCAACCCACCCCAACATCATGTGATCAAGTTGCATCGAGAATTTAATAATTTACTTTAGCCCATCTGTTACTTCATCCATTCCATAACTCGTATCATCTCTTTTAACTGTACTGTAATATACGCAATCTCTGTGGTACCGAGTGACAGAAATAGTAGTATCTTTACGAGTCATGTTATATATTAGGATACAGCCTGTGCATATAGCCTGTTAATAGAAGTACTGCAAGAAACATAAACCTTTCTATTGAAGAAAAGAATTACTGTTTTAACATGGAAATTTTCCACAATAAAATCATGGCAGCAACAGACCAGAGATTCTGAACATCCCTTATGTTCCCATTGGGAAGCAGTTCCGGAGAAATCCACTCACAGCCCCTCATTTATCTTTGCTGCTCATATAATGTTCAGGTGACGTGCTACCTTCCATGAACTTGTTAAAATTTCTGGACAGTTGTCCTGGCAGGTTGTCGCATGAGTAGAGTTATTTTAATCCTGAATACAGAACATCATGGGCAGTCAAATATAACAAAAACAGGTGGTCCCTTCTGAAATCTGATCAAATGATATGTTGTTATCATATCTTAAATACAATGGTTGCCTCTATGTGTCTACTCTCAGCTGCATGCTCTCCAGCTTAGTGATCTGAACATGTTCCCTATGCACGCAGAAATAAGACTAGGGGGAAGAAAACTTTAAATGATGAAAATAGACATTTTCACAAAATGGAGTAAGTAGAACAATTCTAATGCTTGTCTTATTATTTTAACTTAAAAGGAAAATAATAGCCATACCTTCATATTATTTGTTTGTGGATGTACATGAATGATGCAGAAGTTGCATTTTTACATGGGTGAATCTGCAACTAATTGTTCATAAATTCTAGATATGGGTTGGTGGCACCTACAGACAAGAAAAAAGATTAAAAAAAAAAAAAAAAAAAAACAGCTGGTTGTTGTTTTTAGCACCCTGGCTCTGTGCTGCTTCTCTTCTTACCGGCGATTTTAAGAATTAAGATTCAGTCATAAAAATATCTGTGCGTGCTAGATGGATGTAGTGGTCATGTGCAGATTGCAGGAAGCAGAGACACGAGCCTGCAAACACAGTTGGCACCAAGAGAGAGAGAGACAGAGAAAGCATAATTCATGTTTGGGTCCAATTTATAAGGCTCTGCAGCCAAGAAGGGATTATTTAATAGGATGTCCGTCGCAGCTCTGTTATGTATGGAGGGTCACTTTGATTAATTTACATTATCCTCTGTTCTTCCCACGTCTCTGTATCAAAATTTCCTCCTGGGTGAAACCATATCACATTCTCCTCTGCTCATAATAATGGTACATGCAGCATATGAGAAAGAGAGAAATGCTAAAATGAATTGGGGGCCCACATGCATGTTTCCAAATCCCTTACTGGGCCAGTAAGGGTCCACGTGGACATTGCCCATTCCCTGATCTTGGAACGGTGAGGTCCACAGGAAATCCTAATCCCAACTTTAATAAAAATTTGGACAAATGAGGATTTAGCTTCTCAATCCTACTATGTGGGAGTCATGATAACGTACTTGATCCAAATCTAAACCCATTAACCCTAATATTGAATTATCTCCCATTAAATTAATGACTTTCCTACTTTTTCCTATTGCCGTATACTATAGTGGGCTCAAAATCTATCCCAAGCAATACAAAGTCAGTGATTTGGCTTTTGAAAGACCCTAGGGTCTTCGTTTATAAGAAATTACATCCATGGAAAAAGACACTTAAGATCTTGGTATAGGATATTAGCATGTTCAACTTCCAAGATAATGGGCAATAGATACATCTCGATCAAAGGGTGACCTAACAAGCTGATTATGAATTTATAATATGTGATGATCTTATAGATTCTACTTTGAAAGAATCACGAGTTACATGATCGATTGCAACTAATGATTAAAAAAAACCAAATTTAAATAATGGTATGAAATAGCAAGATTGAAGTACGTGGAAGCTTGTGTTTAACTAGATCCTAAATTTCTAATCATCATTTCAACTTAGACAACAGAAAAAGGGGTGATCTCATGGTTCATGGTAAAAATTCAAGTTTACATAATCAAAAGGATCATTCAATGCCAATACTACATTCCACCACCCAACTATATATATATATATATATATATATATATATATATATATATATATATATATTATTTATAAAGGGGTGGACGTTTCGAATTCAAAATTTTCATTTGAGAAGCTGAATCATATGCCATCAAACCATCAAATTCATGCCACTGCCCACCTAAATATGGCACAAACTCTCTCAAAAAATGAAGGGATGGAAGACGATTGTTTAGAGAGAGAATAAAAAAACCATTGTGGACAAGTCAATGGCTTTATTAATCCCTTAAGCCACAAATTTCAAACGTTACGTAAATAATATATATATATATATCTACTATATATAGAGAGTATAAAAAGGCGGGGGGAGACCCAGGCTCCCAATCCAACTGATGCATATAAGAACGAGGGTGATATGATAATGTTGTGTTCCACTATGAATGCATCCATTCAACGCACAACTACAAAATCCAATCCATAGCCAATTCGTTAAATAAAGATAACATATTATACAAAAAGGATAATATGTAGTATGCAAATACAGAGAACAGGGACAACCTACCACACCAATTGGGACACCTGCCCACACTTCCTCCATACCGGGTGTGAAATAAATGTTAGGCCTTATGAGTTTGGTACTCCAATCGCAATACAACACCTTCCTTAACTGTTGGATTTAAATTGGAATAATAAAAAATGTTAAGCCGAGGTCCACATAGACATGGGCCCGCACCCCATTAGAAAAAGAAACTTAACCATGATAACAAGTTAACAACCACTAACTGTGGTTAAGCTCATCTCTCTCCCTCTCTCTCTCTCCATCCTCTGCAAGTCTGCCAGCCTTTCGCCGTCTTCTACGTCAACTTGTATCCCCACCCCCCCCTTCCCCCTCTCTGAGCTTAGCCACAAACTCTTGAAGCTTGCACTTTGGGGAACATTTATTCTGATCTATGACCAAAATTTTACTTTTTTAATGCATCTGGATTAGCAAAACTTGACTAGTTCGAGGAGGATCAGATTTTCCAAAGATTTCTTGTTTCTTTCTAATGAATTATATGGATTTTTCACGGTTGAAAATTGGGTAGCGTTGTTTTAGCGGGTCTACAAGTCACACCGCTTTCCTGTGATTTTATGTGCAAAGTTAGTGGTGTTTGTTTGAGGTTTTTGATTTGATGATCTGGGTTTATTTATTTTTTGTTCCTATTTCTTGGGGTTGCTATTTAATGATTAAAAAAGCGGAAAAGATCAAAGTTTTAAACTAAAATTTTGGAGGGTTTTTGTATCAGTGGAAGCCATTAAAGAATTGGTTTGACTGATACTTGATTCTTAATTAGATTTGCAATTTTCTATATTATATACCTCCCTGACAAAGACTTTGGTATTGTGAATTATAACCGTAAAAGGAGTGCCCTTTCCTTTTCGGCCCTGTAAGTTCAACTGGGATTGTCTTATAGTGGCGTTTTGGACAGGCTTGGCTCTTAAATTCTTGTTGGGTTTCCATTTGTTTGGTTCTTTGAACTGTGCATCGAGAAGTAAAAGTAGTGAGTTGAAGCTACCAAAAATGGATGGGTGCTTGAACCTGGGGCATTTTTGAAGAACGAAGTGTGTTTCCACCTCTCCATCATGCCTTTGTCTGAGCTGTATCGAATGGCTAAAGGGAAGCTTGATTCTAATCAAGAGAAGAACACAACGTGTTCAACTGATCTATCTTTTCTGTAAGCTCAGTTTCACTTTCTTTTACTTTATTTATTTGGAATGCATTCGTTCACGCCAGCGGATTGGGTTTGGTGATCCTATTTGATCTTTGGTCATTTTTTCATTATTATTGTTCCTGTTCTTGTGGGTTATTATGATGCAGACCTGAGAATGACCTTTTTGAGCTTGTATGGGAAAATGGTCAGATTATGAAGCAAGGTCAGTCCAGCAGAGCTAGAAAGAGCCCAACTAGTAACAGCTTACCATCTTACTGTTTACCATCTCACACCGTTAAGACAAGAGATAAAGATATGGGAAATGGAAACAGTTCAAAGGTGGGGAAGTTTGGCGTCTTGGACTCTGTATTGAGTGAAATCCCAATGTCGGTGCCGTCCAGTGAAATTGATTTGAGTCAAGATGATGACATGATGCCTTGGTTGAATTATCCAATCCATGAACCTTTACAGCATGAATATTGTTCTGAGTTCTTGCCTGAATTTTCTTGTGTCACTGCAAATGAACTATCCACCGATAGTAATGTGGCATCTGAGGACAAGAGAAATAGTTGTAATATGGTCTATAGGGATTGCCATACCGATTCTGTGAATGATGGTGTGAGTTTAGGACAGGGGGATGTGTCAAAGGTTTCGCAAGTGGGAGGTGGCGAGGCCACAATATCTAGAACTAGTTTTCGTCCCATCCACTCGTTATCACAACAATGCCAAACATCACTTCCATCACTTAGATCAAAGGTTTCAGATGTCACTGGCAATAATACTAGCAACGTCATGCACCACAGTCTGTGTGGAGATTCAACACGGGTTGCATCTGCTGCAGATGGATTTCATAGCATACAGTTGCAGAAGAAAGATCCAAGGCCGCCTGGTAATAACTCCAATCTGATGAATTTCTCGCATTTCTCACGACCGGCTGCTCTTGTGAAAGCTAATCTTCAGAACATTGGCCTGATGGCTGGTTCGGGATCAAGCATGCAAAGGATAGCGAGCAAGGAAAAAGGTTCTGCTGCACCTAGTAAAAATTCTCCTGAATCAACAATTATCGATTCAAGTACTGGTTCCCGGAAAGAATCAAGTTCCCATTGCCAACCTGTCACATTCCCATCCAAGGTTGATTTAAAACCAATGGATGATAAGCCTGTTGAGGAACCGATTGCCTCTATTCAATCTGAGGCTGTTTGTCAAGAGGATGCCTCTAAGAATGATAAAACCTCCAATCAAGTCCTTGGGGAAAGTGCAACGAAAGGACTACGAGATTGTGAGAAGACTACAGAGCCTGTTGTTCCTTCTTCTTCTGTTTGCTCAGGCAATAGTGTGGAAAGAGCTTCGGACGATCCAACACATAATATGAAGAGGAAAGGTCATGATACTGAAGAGTCTGAATGCCATAGTGAAGTAAGTTAAAGTGTTGGTTTTACTTCTTTTCAGTATTTGTTGGTCTTACCTGTCTCACTTTTCTCTATTTACCAAAGAAAACACTATTGTGTCCAGGACGTTGAGCAGGAATCAGTGGGTGCAAAAAAAGCAGCTCCTGCTCGAGGTGGTACGGGTTCTAAGAGAAGCCGAGCAGCAGAAGTGCATAATCTATCAGAAAGGGTGAGCAATACCATTCAAGACTAGCATTTGCAATAAAGAATGTGGTTATTTCTTTTATGGTTCTTCACTGCCTTATTTCTGAACTATAAGTTTGTAACTGTTACTCTTTTTGGACTTCTACAAACAGAGGCGAAGAGATAGGATTAATGAGAAGATGCGTGCATTACAAGAACTCATACCAAACTGCAATAAGGTTTACATTTTCTGTTACAGTTTTGTGCAAGATTTGCTAGGTGGACATGCGTTGTTTAGACTTTGTAATTGAATCAATTACCTAAATCTAAGACCATGGCTTAGAATTTGGCCATATGGAAGTGGAATTACTTTATATTAGTGGATACCTGTGTTTATGATTCTATAGCTAAAAGCTCAAATGGGTGCAAGGTTTCAGAGTTTGATGCTAACCTAATTTAGTTGCTTGACAAATTTAGTTAATTCTGAAAGTGATGGATCTTATAGAAGATTGTAACCTTGAGCTTAACCAGCTAAAAAGCATGATATTTTCTTCATTCTCTGTTTTTCTGACTTTTGGGTTTTGGCATTATAAGGTGGATAAAGCATCAATGCTTGATGAGGCCATTGAGTATCTTAAGATGCTTCAATTTCAAGTGCAAGTAAGCACTCTTTTCTCTTTCTTGATCAAATAGTTTTTTCAGTTTTATTTTTGCAGGATTTTGATAATCCAATTGTAACATGACATTATTCACATTGTTATGCAGATTATGTCCATGGGAGCTGGTTTGTATATGCCACCTATGATGTTACCAACAGGAATGCAACAAATGAGTGCACCTCATATGGCTCATTTCTCTCCTATGGGTCTTGGAATGGGAATGGGAATGGGAATGGGAATGGGAATGGGAATGAGTTTTGGGATGGGTATGCCCGACATGAATGGTGGATCTTCTGGGTATCCTATGATTCAGGTGCCCCCATTGCAAGGAGCACATTTACCTGGCCCACCTATATCTGGACGCACTGCTTTCCATGCAATGGCAGGATCTAACCTTCCGATGTTTGGGCTTCCTAGTCAAGGAATTCCCATGTCGATGCCATGTGCACCCATAATTCCTCTGTCGGGAGGGCCTCGTATGAAATCAGCTGCAGGACCGAATGCCTGTGGGGTGGTAGGTCCTATGGAAAATGTGGATTCAGCTCTAGCTTCCACCTCAAAGGATCCAATACAGACCATTAATCCTCAAGTGCCGCACAGCGCTGGTGCCAATAGCTCAATGAATGAGACATCTAATAAGGTTTGTGCATTTTTTGTAGGAAAAGAAACGTACAATATTGTGAAAATGTGATTAAGGTAGACTCAGCATAAATTTATTGTAAATGTATCACTAAATAAAATTATGACAACAGATGTGAAGACTAAAAGGTGGAAGATTATACATTTCACTGGCAAATTTTCTCTTAAATGAGGCCAGAACTGTCATCTCTGTCTCTATGGAACGGCAAAAGCAAAAATATAAGCAAGCTACTCTCTCTCCTTTCTTTTATTGGTTGTTAAGCTGTCATATTTCTTAGTTCATGGTCTCTGAATTATTTTTGCAATATTTTCTCATTATGACTTGTCGGGGTTAACATCTATTTCCAAAGGTTTGAGAAGAAATAATGACTCGATATTTCTTGAAGTTCTATGCATGATTGTTGGCGTTCTTTGTTGGCAAGCAGAGTCTTGCAGGATGACAGTTAGACATGGGGTAGACATTTATATAGACACTACTAACCAAAAGGTTGAGAAAACTATGTAAGAAATGTGATGAAGATATTGAACCTTGGCTGGATAGCTAGACAAGGTCAGATAAATGCTGGTTGGTACTTCAAATTTTCATTTTTGTGTGAAAAACTTGGACAAGCAGCCCTCAATTGCGTGGGATGTTCTCTTCAAACAGAAAGAGTTGGGGTTTCATGAAAGAATTGTTTTGTTTGCTCATGAAGTCAAACTCTTAAATGAATGAATAAATCTATTTGTAAGTCACTTTATTGACACACCAACCACACCGTTGATATGGAAGCCTGCCACATCAACTTACATAAAAAAAGAGAAAAAAAGGTATTGGTACTTGCTCTTTTTATAAATATTATAGGCCTCACAGTAAGTGGTGTGTTATATGCCAAGTTTGTAAGTAGCATAATTAATATAAAAAGACATGTGTTAAACTTAACTAACCTTCCAAACTTCAACTCTTTATCACAAAAGGTTTCCTGCGACTGTTTAATTGAGTAGCACTCTGCCTGGTCTGCCAGAATCCCCTAATATTTTACTGATTTTTTTCCTAATGCCAGTGTCCAACTACAAATTCAGCATTTGAGTCGTCTACTTTGGTGCAAAATAATGGTCAAGCCCCAGATGTTACTGGCAATGCAGCTCTCAACTGTGAACGGAAATGACCTTGTGCCGAGTAGACCAGCTGCTTCTCAGATATTGGAAATCGGGATTACTTCAATTATTATACAAGTCGGATGTTGGTGGCTTCCAGCGGTAATGACTCGTTATCCATGGAGGCAATGATTGACAACCATACTGATGATCTTTGTGATTGAATAGAAATCTGTCTTGGCCTTTTGAGATTAAATCTTTCGTTTCATGCTTCTTCATGATCTCGGAATTTCAACTGAAGAAGCAGGGAGGCATGATACAGTCTGTATTCTTATTTCGTAGTAGTACAATTACAAAGTGCACAGGTTTTGCTACCTTGGGAAGACTCGGTATTTTTCTTGCAGTTGTACATTTGAATAGTGACATATGCAGTCTCTTCAACGTCTAAGAGTAAACTATCTCGGGAGCATGTATTCAAAACTTGGTTCAGTCCTTTCACAATAAGTATTTGAAATAAATGAAACGATTGTTATATTCCAACTATTCCTTGGCTCCCCCCCGGCGGCGCCTCTCTCTCTCACATGCAATGTAGTGTCACTGGAATAGTCTTAGTTCCTTTCTATTCCTATATTTGGGCAGTTTCTCTGTGGTTGGGTTTTGAAAGGGTTGTATATGGCTGCTGGTTTGTGCCTGGGGCTGGGAGAGCATTGGGTATCGTTAGGGGTGGGCGCGCCCCGCTGCTCTGTGTCCAATGCCCCAGCCCCACCTAGACAGCTCGGGCAAACCTGCCCGCCCATGCAGGGGCGGGGGCCCTGCCCGCACAGATAAGAGGTGCGGTGTAGGGAGTCGGGCTGGGCCAGGCTTGCCTCCCTCTGCAATTTGGGCTTACGCTTAGTTCAAAATATATATTTATATATATTCATTATCAAAACGACGACATTTTGATAACAAATATATATATATATATATAACGCCGAAACGGCATCGTTTTGGAATTAACCCCAATTATCCCTCCCGACAGTTCTTCTCCGTGGATTTTTGTTGTAGTTTTTTAGTAGTTTAGGATTTTTTGTTGTAGGATGTAGATTTATATTTTGTTGTAGATTTTGTCGTGAATTTGTGAACTTTTTTTTTTTTTTTCTTTTCTTCTCTAGTTGTGTCATAGGTGTGGTGGGCGGTGCCGCGGTGGACGGGGACAGACGGAATAGTGGTCTATCCCGCCCGTTGGTACTTGGATGGAGGGTCCTGCCCTCAATGTGTAGAGACAGATTCTGAGGGAGACAAATCTCATCTTCTGCCCATGCTAGGGTGGAGTGTAGGTAATAGCAACCCCGCCCCATGGGCTACAGGTGGCACCCCTAAGTATCACTTCTTGATCATACCATGATTCTCTAGATTATTATTTCAATCAATTTAAGTTGTTTTTAAAATTGCAATGAAATGGATCTTCGATTTAATTCTATTAATTTCTTAATTTCTCTGTTAAATTTAACTACGAATCATAAATGAAGAGTACGAATTTACAGATTTGCATCTGAACATAGCTTCTTCTTTCATTTTTTTTTATTTTTGGAAAAAAAAAAAAAAAAAAATTGCACGCTCATGATGCATGGACGATTTCTATACCTTTATGCCTACCTTAACGTCGCGGTTATACTCTTATGCCCTCCTTAACGCTACAGTCATCATATACGACTGTACTATGAAGTAGCCAGCATGTTCTTATTAGTTTTTCACGCAGAGAATTAACGAGCTTCAACGTCCAACATTTGATTGCCGAAATGTACCCGTCACAATTCCTCCAAGATTATTATTGAATGAAAATTGTTACGGCCACAATGAAATCTCACAAAAAAAATTTATAAATTAATATATTTTAATATAATATATTAGATTTATTTTATAATAAAAATAATTATATAATTTAATGTATTGCTTCACATCAATTTATAAATTTATATTTATAAAATTTTATTGTGATTAAAATATTTCTTTGGATAGGGTCTGCTCAAGGGGTAGGCAACTAAGGCCCCAACTTGATAGGTCCCCCATAAGAAAACAAATATTATGACCCTAAAAAGGAAATTATAGAAAAAATATTGATTAACATAAAAAATGGAGAAAGTTTTACCTAAAATAAAATCCTTTTTAAATGGTAAAATTTGGTTAAAAAAACCAGTAAATATAAAAGTTTTACTCAAAAAGATCTTAGTTATGTTCAAAAATTTTAAACAATCGTGAAATTGAAATAAAAGTACCAAAATGATGATATATTACTCTTGAATATTATTTTGATATTGATAATGGCCTTATTTGGTTTCAAAACTAATTATTAAAAAAGTATATATATATGGATAAGGGATAATATTCTATCTACAGAAAAATTAGATTATCTTTTAAAGTATTATATTAGTTATAGGTATTATTAATCAAAATAAGATTAATATTTGTTTTGCATCTCATAAATTTAATAAAATTTCATTATTTAATATTTAAATATTATTATTTTTAAATTAAAACTTTGTATACTTAATAGTCACTTTAAACCACAAAATAAATTCAGCCGCCACTGTTCTAGATGTCCTAGATGAATAGTCATTTTAAAATAAGGAAGACAAAAGGTGTTAGGAAAAGTCCTAGCTACAATAACTTCTAAAAGACTAACTAATTTGTTATAGACGATAGGGAGCCCAAAACCCGTTTTCTCGATTGTTTTTTTTTTTTTTCACTCGGTGATTAAGAAAATATTGTTCAATAATATTGTGATTTTTTTTTATCTTTTAAAAAATATTTAAAAGTGTTAAAAAAAATGATGTGTTAAAAGATTTTTTCACATTCTTTTTTTACCACTTTTAAATATTAAAAAAAAGAAAGAAATTCATATTATTATTAAACAATATTTTCTTAATCACTCAATCAAAAATAAAAAAATAAAAAAACTAAAACAAAAAGCCATCGAGAAAACTTAACGGGAGCCCAAAACGGGCTCCCTAGCATTTCCCCTAACTAATTTGATACTTCATATTTGTAATGTGGGGCCAAAGGCCTATGACGGATGGCATAACACCCAAGTCTCCAAAATGAAGGTTTTGGATTCAACCCCCTCTCCTAATATATAAAACAAAAAAGTTAATATTTTTAATGTGGGATTGGGATCTTTAAACCCTTATTAAATTCTTGGTGTTGCCCTATCTTGTCATGCCATGCCATGCAATGCTCTTGTTTCACATGATTAGCTGGTTAGGTGGTTCTGATCCTATATGTAATGACACAGTGAAAGCGTTTGCCACATTTGTACAATCTATATCCAATGTTAGGGATGGATTCGGTTAAGTCCGGTCGGTCTATAGGTGGATTTTGGGACTAGACTGAACCCTTTTGGTCCATGATTTTTCCACCCTAGACCAGACCAAACTCTCATATGGACCGAACCAGACCAGAACCATTTGGTCTGATCGGTCCAACCCAATGCCAAATGGGCCAATTTTTTGACACTCGGCCCAACTGGCATTGCTAGCCAAATTTCGACCCAAATCCTAACTTTAATCCCATTTTTAGCCTAAATTATTATCAACATACAAAAAATAGGAAAAAAAACTTGAAAAATATGCAATATGCCAATAACATCAAAACTCTAAATAAAAGAAAAATATAGAAAAAAAGGGAAAAATAAAAATAAAAGTTATCCATATCCATCCAAAAAGGTTATCAATCATACTAATAAAACTTAAAACAAAAAAATAGAGAAAAATAAATTTTAAAAAATCCCTAATCATCTGAACTCCAAATAAAATAAATCTATCCACTTATTTTTATGATGTTAATTGCTAATTTGTTACTAACTTAGAGTATGTAAATTTATTATGATAATGAGCTATATTAAAATTTTAACATTTTGTATATGATTATGATAATTGTCATTGGTGGAGAAAGCATCCAAATTTTGTTGTAAATAAGTGTAGATCTAGACTTCTCTCGTGAGAAATAATAGAATTTTTCATGAAATAAGGTGGTGGCTTATTGTTTTACCCATGAACCATGTTCACGGAATATGGAAGGTTGATTATTGTTTTTCCCATGAACAATATTTGTGGCAATAAGATAGTTTGCATGAAAAATTTCACTCGAACTATATTATTTTTCAAAAAAAACCAAACTACCTATTAGTAAAAAAAAGACAGTTTGCATGAACAATATTCGTCGGAAAAGATAATTTTCATGAACATTAGTCATGGGAAATATTAAGTGCCCATTGTGCAAACTACCTATTTTGCGACCACATCAACTCTTCTTAAAGAGTCTTTTCTCACAAAACATGCTTATAGAAAAAGCTACTTTCACTTCAGTTTTCCCACAAAGTGTTACAATCAAAATACTCAAATATCATTGTATTGAATTAAAAACCAATTGACTATCAGTAGAATATCAGAAATACTAGAATTGCAACTATACAACAAAAGGCCATTAACTTGATAAAACCAGCACTTGAAGAACTTCAACAAAAAATTCAATTCACCAATATACATAATAGAATTAATACTAGTTTTACACATCTTTCCACTGGGTTAACTAGTCAATCAAGGCCATGAAAATACACCAATGTTTGCAAATAGGAGAGTAGAGGAGGGAAGCCTACATGGTTAGTAATGTTCATAACAAATCCTTGTGCCTAACTACATGTATACATATTTTTAGTTCTAGACACATTACTTAAAACACTTCCATGCTGCTCTTGTTTTGCTCCAATTCATATCCATTCATATCTAGTTGCAAAGCCTCTTAATCCACAAATATTAGGGGCTCATAATTACCTGAAAAAACCATGTAGTTAACTGTATTAGCCAATAGAAAATATTTTTTGCCTAGCTACTAGGACATTACTATAGCAAATCAATCAAAGGCTGATACAAACGAGGAATCTGAGACATTATAATGGCTAATTAAAACTCCCCCATATCCAATTACTTTGATTTCATACACCTTACTCAAGTTATCATAACATGATACCAGTTTAAGACCTCCCAAGACACATTTAAATATTTTTGGTGAACATATTGGAAACTAAGCATTGCTATGTGGTTTACAACCTCACCTTAGGAGCCATTGAACAAGATTAAAGGATACCTCAAACTAAAACTCTAATATCATTTTTCACATAAAACTTACAAGACTACAATAACCAAACATATCAAATCCACCATATTTCTGATTCATACAAAGCCACATGAAACAATACATACTTGCTTCCCTATATATACATATATATATACACACACTGCATACTTGCTACCCTATATATATATACATATATATATATATATATATATATATATATATACTGCATACTTGCTGCCCTATAATTCATACAAAGCTACCTGAAATAATATATACCTTAAACTTTTTCCCAACCATATATATTTTTACTGCATCTATCTAAGGTGCACATCAATTTTTAATCCAAACATACTCCAACCACTACTTGATATATATATATATATATATATATATATATATATATAGTTATTTATATATATAACCAAACTGCAAAGAAAATTAACACCTTCCATGTGAAAACAGATATGTAGGATGATATGTCATAACTATGTATTTCATGAATAACTAGAATCTCATCAATTCTACATTTTTTACTTACTCCTGTCTAAGGAATGCAGCTATGACTTATGTATTTGCTGCTTGTCCATTATCTCCAACAACAATACAACTGCCTTCCATGAAATTTTTCTAATCAGTTTGCTGGAACCCCTGTCATCATGATCTTCTACATGCATGCTAGTGCCTGGTGTGGAATCTGTAGTGAATGAAAGATGTTGAATTTAGCCTCCCAAGTCTGTCTTCATAATACACAAAGTATAAGATAGACACCCCTTCATAGTAACCACAAGTCTTTCTGAAAAGCAAGAGAAATACATACACTGACGTGTATCTATGTAACGAATCAAATGTTAGATCTTACACACTTCCTAAAACTTTAGAATATAGTTATAAAACCTCCATCATTTCCATACCACTTGTTCTAACATACCCTACCTAACACTTCCCACATTGCACATTGAAATATTTGCCTCTCTTCAAACTGCCATGGCCATTGGATTAATACAATCCACAAAAAAAAAAAAAAAAAAAAAAAAAAAAAAAAAAAAAAATCTAGAAAAAATTCTACTGTGTCCAGCAACAGAGATGCCTAAGCATCTCGCTAAGTCTCTCTATTAGACTCACTTTTTGCCTCCAACTTAGACATCTAAAATTTCATTCATTTCTCATACTCAGAAAAATATCTCCTCATAACAGCCATATCACCCTTAATTTGGTCTAGTTTACTCTTGTACATTTCTACACAAGTCTTGTTCCATTCATTTTCCTTGGCCAAATACAGAAATGCCTTGTTCTTCTTCATTGAAGAAAAGGGGTCAAGAATGACCATGTGCCCCATCCCTTGTGCATACCCAGATCTGAACCGTAAAACGTCTTTGAAAACAATTGCAACTGCTTCATCAACATCCTCTGCAAGCTATATAAATTTGCATTTCCTGTTTTGCATCATATTCCAAATTTTGGTTGTTGATCGCATTTTTTAATGGACGATACTCACCCAGTCATAGGTTTAATTACATGCAACGTCAATAAAAATGGTTTTCTTTAGCAATGTCGTTAATTGGAAGCTTCTAAGAAGGGATGTAGTTATATATTTACTTCCTTTGCCTAACCATGTTCTCTTGTGATTGTTAAGTACAAAATGCCAAGCAACATTTGTCTATCTTCATCCGTATCATGTATATGTTATAGGCACTTGTATAATTTCCTAAATGTAATGGCAACTTTTATATTGCATTATAATATTTAATATCTAGCAACAGCTTGGATACAAAACTCTTCTAAAGAGTTGAGATATGAGTCATTATAATATCCAAACCTACCCTTAATCATTATAATAAATACATTCCATTAGTTTTCCTCTTACTCCTATTGGAAAACAAATCTTGAAGATGGACTCCACTGCCTTCCACTTAAGATAATTACAGGGTCTGGGGTACATTTAAACCATATTATCTACCACAATTTGCCAACAGCATTTCATCCATCATTCCCAATTTAATAACATCTATTATTGACGGGAAACCAGTTACCCCATAGAAGAAGGTGTTCAAATTTACAGGTTGGCATAATAGTTTCCTTACAACACAAAAACTAGTGGTTAAGACTTTTCTCCACTATTTTCCCCCACAATAATTCTTATTGTGAATGATTGTGAAAATCTCAAGCTGTTTGTAATATTTGCCTCAAAGGATGAACCAACAAAGTCCAACTTAGTTTTAGTACTAGATGTCCAACCTCATTTTTGATGGTGACGAACCCATATTAATACACAATGAAGCGTGTATTAGAACTGAAATTTCAGTTCTACTCATCATATCTCTAATGGTAATGCTTTAACCACATCCATTTTTTCTGTATGGTTAACCTATTTTTTCATATCAATATTCAGATCTGATGCTCCCATACAAAATTAAAAACAAATAAATAGAGTGCATGTAGTTGAAGAAATAATACCTTATGCACCAGCTGTCATTTTTACAACTTGGTTCTTACACTTACATGTCACCCACCTTCATTGAGTTCGATAATTGAAGTCATGCGCCATCTACAAAGAACGATATACACAAAGTAAGCTACTAGTATAGGATATCAATACATTTGCTAGTTGATTTAACAACTTTACTCTTATCGTGGGTTGTGAAATGAAAACCATAAAATAAATTCATGAAACCACGATAGGTGCTTATGGAAGGTTGATTAAAAATGAAGGCAATGAATGGATAAAAAAACTCCAAAATGATGATCGGGCTTATATATCAAAGGCTTGGAATTCAATAAACTATATATCAATTCAGTCATGACTACATTATGAATTTCAACTTAAATTAACATATTAAATACAAATCTGAAATACCATCATCATCATTCGTCTCCTCATGCAAATAATGCTCGAACTCACTACTAGAGTTATCATCGTCATTTATGTCCTCTATCTCAAATTCATCGTCAAGTTGGTCATCATCAATAAAGACATCATCGTCAACTAGTTGGGATGAGTCTACGTGATATGATTGATGGATCAATGGCCAAATGCTCTTCATCGACTTGATGTAATGGATCGGGCTTGGTTGATTCACTCTCAATAATGGGGGATAGTTGTTGACATTAGTGAGACCATCAACTTCTGCTTCACCCCTAGATGATTCATCATCATCATTCTCCTCCTCAACAGTAGTCATTGAGCGAATGTTGAAAACAATTCTATTTATAATCTTATGTACGACCTGCCAACTTCCCCTCAATGTTGGATTCATGAGGTAAAACACTTGTAATGCTTGGCACCCTAGGGGCGAAAGGCTCATCTTTATACCATTGCCTAGTAGTATTCACTATCGTTAAGTGGTCCCTCCACTTCTCGAGTCGCTAATGTCATATTGTGAATAACTAAACAGATATACCTTACGCCAACCAATATAGCGTAATTTTCTAATGTCATGCAACACACCCTAGAAGTCAACAGGGGATTGTTGATGCTTACCATGAACCACCACCCTGTTGTTTTGGGTGCGGCGATGCTTTTCATGCCTTTTCATATGAAACCAAACAACATTCATTATGCATCTGATGTGACCCATGGATCTAGATCACATGCTAATGCATATATATCATTGGTGACCTCACCTAGACTAATTGCATGCAACTCTCGAATCTACCATATAGAAAAATAGAAGAAAACACAGTTACAAAATTGCTAATTTATAGAAGGGATAAATATGTGTAGGGAAGGTTTGGTATCTTACGCGTGATCTGAACCACGATGGGAATTGACTCTGGTGCCTATAGACAATGTTATTCTGGTCATCTTCTTTCATCTTGTTATAGTGCCCTTGCATATATGTGAGAAAACGTTACCAAGAGATTAATAACATTATACAACCGTTAATAAACAATATATTCAAGAATGATGTACTTACTATATGTATTGCTCAACTTCTGTGCAATTATTAAGTACATACCATTGGGCCTTGGCCATTAGTGTGTCTGCTAATTTATGAGAGCTTATTGTACCCAACGCTTGTTCTTTTTGTGAGAAAACAGATAAATTTGGCTCATTTCCTGACTCAGTTGAAGCAACATGAACATCACTATTGTGTTCCTCTCAATTATATCTAGTCTCAATATCATGAAGATACATAGAGCAAAATGTAAGGCACTCGAGATGAACATATGCCTGAACAATTGAGCCTTCTGGACGAGCTCTGTTGGAGACATATTACTTAAACTTCCTTGGATACTTTTCAAAATGGTACATCCATTTGTATTGCATTGGTACTGCCAACAATGCCTCATTTGGCAAATGAATAGCAAGGTGCACCATGATATCAAAAAATGCGGGAAGGAATTTCATTTCTAGTTTACAAAGAATGACGAGGATATTAGCTTGAAGCCAATGCAACACTAATAAGGTCAAAATTTGTGAACATAATTATTTGAAGAACAAGCCTAAATCTATTAAGGCTTGATGCATATCGAGCCGTAAAATCATTCTTTTACTTTTTCCGTCACTAACATTGACACACAGGGAAATGTTAGAGGCGGGAATTTCACTTCTGACAACCAAGCACAAAGATTCATTCGCTCATTTAAATTTAACATTTAGCATTCAAGACTCATAGAAATACGATCACTATCATGTTGTAATTGTAATTCTTTCCGTTGTCCAAGATTTGCCAAATCTCTACGCGCATTGGTGAAGTGCTTAGTTTTTCCTTCAATATTCAGCAATATTCCCAACACGTATAACAAATATTTTTCTCAATATACATGATGTTCAGGTTATGTCTCAATCCCAAGTCTAACCAGTAAGGAAGGTAAAAAAATATACTCTTTTTTTTTTAGTTTTTTTCTTTTTATCTAGTTCAGTTGATTAGGTGTCTGTTTCCCTTTCAAAGACGATTTACCAAATTGCATATGTGAGACCCCAAGTAATTGCTCTAGCAAATCCTCTCTCCTGACCCTTGATGGTTGGAGCTGGTGCTCCTTGCACCCAATGAAAGCACTATTTTTCCGTCTCCAATTGTGATCTAGTGCCAACCACCGTCGATGACCCATATAGTAATGTTTGCACCCATAGACTAACCATAGAGAATCTGTCTCAGCTGTACATGCAAGGCATGCCATCTTGCTCTTTGTGCTCCACCCACAAAGATTGGAGTATGCAGAGAAGTCATTGATAATCCAAAGTAACGCAGCGTGCAATCTAAACATTTGGCAAGTGTATGCATCATATATATGAATACCCTCTTCCCATCACTCCTTAAACTCATCAACAATAGGATATAAAAACACATCAATATCATTTCCTGGTGCCTTAGGGCTGGGGATTAGCAACAAAAACATGGTGTATAGATCTTTCATGCATGACGAAGGGGGTAAGTTATAAGGCACAAGTAATACCGGCCATATGTTATATGATTTGCTCATGTTCTTAAATGGGTTAAACCCATCACTCGCTAGACCAAGATATACATTGCGAGGATCTTGGAGAACCATCCATGTTTGTGATCAAAGTCTTTTCATACCCTAAAATTTATTGGATGCCTCTGCAAGCACGACTTTAGAGGAAAATATTGGAGAACTGTTTGGGGTATCCTCCATTGTCTACTTGAGCTTGAAACCCACCTAGATACATTACATTTAGGTCATTGATTGTACTCAGCATTTTCTTTTAAAACAATGCACAATCATTTGGGCAAATATGTATCTTTCTGTAACTAAAGGTCAACCCATGCTCCAAGCGGCGAGCCTTATTTTATGAGTTAGGGAAAAGAGCATTCGAAATGTAGCTTGCAAAAGCTTTATAGTCATGTCAAAGGACTTCACGGTCCAGTCACCAATTGTCTTGATGTGAAGCAACTTGACTATGAATGATAGTTTTGAGAACTTTGCACACAAAGGATAAAGTGGCCGTCATACGTCGTCTACCAACTCCTCAAAATTAAGGTTTGTTGGAGGATTAGAGGTGTCTATATCATCATATGTGTGTGCATTTGCATCAATTCTAGTTGAATTATCCATAAATGACCCCACCCAAATGTCTTCTAACATCTCGTCCACATCATCATATAGTCATTATAAGTCGATGCATCATCACCTTATTTGTCAAAAAATGTAGCATCATGGAAAGGATCATCTTCCCCATGGAATATCCATTTCATATAAGTTGAATCAATCCCTATGATGAACAAATGATCTTTGACCAGACTAAGATGGTGGAAAGCTCTATTTTGGCATCTCCTACATGGACATCTAATGCAATCAAATCGAGGTGCATTGGCTTGAGCCTTCGCCATGAATTGTTTAACACCTTCACCATATTCATTGGAACGCAATCTATCTTCAATATGCATTCAAACCTTATCTAACTAATGTAGAGAGGGAAAATGGTAGAAGTTAATAAGGGCTAATAACCCAAAAATTGCAAGTAAAACAGTTTTACATGTAAGATTATATCAGGACATGTCATGACTAAGATTTCATCAGGAAGTAATTTATTCAAGCAAAACTCAAATTCTGAAGTGAAATACAAGTCTTCAAGTAAAATTGAATAAAAATCATTCCTAAATCTTCCTCTCCATATCAAAATTCATAGCCTAACATGTAAGCAAGTCACCTAAGAGAAGATAGGGTACAGGAACTGGCCAAAGCATGGCTTTTGAAGGCTCCAAAAACAACCCAGTCCAAGAACTCACTGTGACACCACTAAGAATACTTTGCTCTCAAGAACACTAAGAGAAACTTGAGGAAGTTGTGTGAGGAAGTGAGGGGTGAGGGTGGATATTTATAAGACTCAATGGAGGGGTGAGGGATGAGAGAGTGCTCGGTTTGGGTGAAGGGAGTGGGGTGCGATTGGTGGTTGTGGGGGAAGAATGGTTGAGTGTATTTGCAGATTTGTCATCCTTTAGTTCAATTAAATAGTGACATCACTTGATTATTCCATGGAAATGAGCTAGAGGATGGCCATAGGTTGAGGGTGTCTATGGTTCTAGAATTTTGAAGAAAAATACATGGAATCAAGTGATAGCCAACAGTTTTGGTTACAATGCACAACTATCCAGTTTTGATCCATCTCTTGTCCCATCCTCTTGGTCTTAAATAGTGGCATAAATATCACTATTGAGTGGCCTTCCCAAGTGTGTATTGAAGCATGAGTGGTGGTCATGTGATTTGGTTTGAGCAAAAAATGAAGTAATGAAGTAAGGATTGGTGGCCTTCTGAAGAATCACAACTTATACTTAGCTAGGGTCATGGTTACATAGGCCAAGTCGTCAGTGCCAATTTTTAAGTGGGGTGTTACATCAGTTTTCCATGAAGTTATTGCTTGGGTTCTTCTCCACTATTTCTTTTTCTTTCTCTCTTTCTATTTCCCCTGCTCTCATTCTGGTTTGGTAAGGAAGTTTAATTATCCAGTAATCTAAAGAAAGTATACGAGAAGTTGAAGTTGTCATTGGTGGTGGGCAGCTTTCCAGTTGGTGTGAAGCTCTCATACCAGAATGTTCTGTAGTGTATATAGTACAGATTTTTTAAGTACAGTTGATCAAGAGTCCCATCATATTATAATCATGCCTTCATATATGGCATGATTGTTTTTTTTAAGTACAGTGAGAGTTCACAGCTAACCATTAATGATTTATCAACACCTTTTCACTCAATTAGCCTCTTTGATAAAAGTATAACCACCATCTCATGAGTTTAATTGTGATTGTTAGAGTATTAGCCTCTGTTACACCAACAAAATCAATTATGATAACAGTCCCCTTCATACCCCACAACCATCAACATGATATAACGTTAACACAAAACAACATCATCGATATACACTAAGGATGAATGAGTTTTTACAACATGATATTGAATACCATGAAGGGGAATTCCTTACCTATCATTCACATGTTTGCAGAAGCAAGGTGGCCAAACCCATTCATTATAGAGACTAGTTACTGCTTGCAATCTTTGCCCATTGCTAAGGGAAGGTAGTCACCCTGAAATGAAATCAATTAGAAGATGTTAGAAGATGAGTAAGGAAGAAATCAAATTGACGAGATTTACTATGAAAGACCCATGTCTAGTTTACTGATATAATGAAACTAAGGAAGAAAGACATTTGTGGTTTACACAAAGTCGGCGTTGGAAGCTCCAACTGAGTCTTCTAGGGTTGATTGAAGGCCAACGCTGGCCGTTGGACAGGTTCCAACTTGTGGACGCCAACTCTTTGCTCGGTGTAAAATTATCTCCTAGATCGAAGCCCAAATTTTTTCAACCCACAAGCATCGATAAGGGGATGGATCTTATGATATGGGCGAAATTACCATATGTTGTTAGAGAAATATTTACATGAAAATGTCTGAGAATGGTAGAGAGGACATTTAGCAAAGCGGTTTTCCCCATGGAAATCGTAAAAGCGAAAGAGAAAGAAATTCCCAAATAGAATTTTGTCCTAATATAGTCTCACTTTTTACAGATAGTGAATGTAGGGGCCAATCTATTGCGGCAACATAATTTCATCGCAAAAGGTCTCTTTTTTCACAGAATCTCGCTCGTCGGTCATCATGTCGCTGCAACAACTCCATTCATTTTCCACGCACAATCTTAGTGTGATTAGCCAAGTATTTCCCACTATGGTTTGTCTTGGAAAAAAAATTTGTGGGAAAAGGCCAATTTTGTTGTAGTGATACTTACTTGCAACTTAGGTATTTTACAAAAAAATTATCTAATAAATTTAATTAGATGTAGATATTAGTAATTAGTTAATGGTGATAGGTTGGTTAATTGATATAATACATTTGTTAATTGATAACATATTAGTAATTGCATATTTAACATTTTATATTCTCAATAGTGATAGATTATATGAAAATGACATAATTAATTATATAAAATAATATATATATAATATTTTAAAATACATATATTATATTTGGTCGGTCTATCTGGTCCGGGGTGGGAAAACCCCACCCTGGGATTGAACCAAGAATCGAAAATTTTGTAAAGGGAAGACTGAAATTGATCGGTCTTCCCATCAGTCCAGTTCGGACCGATTGGAACCATTCGATCCAATCGATTTTTTGGGTCTGGAATGAAATCCTTATAGGCCTACCCAAAATGACTTGTAGATTTTAAACTTCTCTAGAATAATTAATGATAAAGCTCAGTCTCACTTAGTAAGTAGCTACAGTTGGACTTAACATTGGTGTTACAAATTCTCATCCTGTAACACTCGGGTCCAGCACCAAGCCCGCTTTCTAAAATTCTTGGGTGTATATGTATGTAAAACCCATTTGAAATTAACGAGTAATTTTTTGAAATAAACTACAAGCCCAATTTTTATTTTGACGGATACCGATTTTTTTTATTGGGCTTACTAATTAAGTTAAAATAATTAAATATTTTTAGATTAGGTGGAATCTTTTATGTGCCAAGAAATTTGTGGGACAAATTGGATTATTTTAAAGGTTGAAATGAGGGCCAAAATTCAACGAAAAACCCTACGCCACACATGTCTCTCATTTCCACTAGGGTTATTATTTTAGAGTTCTCTTTCCATTAAGATTCCTAACCCATACCAACTGCTATACCCACGACTCCACACTTACACACTCATGCACGTCTCTCCTCTAGGTTCCAACTACCTATATATACATATACATGCAAATAGAACCACGTTCAGTGCCCCATTTACTTAGAAAAAAAAAAAGAGAAATCAAGCAACTGCTAGGGTTGCGGCAACCTGAGTTCTAGTGACCACGTAGTTGCCGCTAGTCTACTGCACCTCCACAAACCACCAGCCCATACTAAGTCTCCCTCACAGCCCATGACCTCCATTCAGTGGCTATCACCACATTCCCTCAAACCAACACACGCCCAAGCCCCAAGCCCTCCACTGCGAGCCTCTTCATCCACTCAAAAACAAGAGCAAACTCCTCCACTGCCGCCTAGTAGCTTAGCACTGAAGCCGCGACGAAACAGAGGTGAGCCTTCACCACATACAATCCAGTGCGACCGAAAGGGGTGGTCGTTCCGATCCAAGCCATCGTGCAATGTCAAAATCCTCCAACGTGGCCTAGACACTGTCTCTCCCTCTCCACCGTAAAGCAACCCAAAAATAAATCTCTATTTTTTTCACTCAAAACAGAATGAGGAGACCTTCCTCCCCAAGCGCACATTCAGCCATAGTTTCTCTCCAAAAATGGGCACAGCTCGGTCATGCTATGCCCTATACCACCGTACTGCACTGTCGCCGCCTTAGCCAGCTCGCCGCCACTTCATAGCTACTCTCTCGATGAGTAGCTCGCATGCTGATCCTCTCCCATCACCTCCTTTCTATTCTCTCTCTCTCTCTCTCTTTCAGAGTACTTCGTCGTTGCGATCCCCACTGTCCACCGCACCTAGCTCCGTTGAGACTCCTTCTCTCTCCATGAGTATCTCGCACGTTCCCTCCCTCACCATACGTAGCCCCTGAAACTGGTTTCTTTCTTTCTAGCCTTTGATTTTACCCACTATTTCACATTTTTACATAAATACCCTTAAACCACATGTAGCCTCCAGTGAAAGATTCAAGTTTTCCTTTAATTTTCATTACGTCCCTACCCTTTATTTGTAACTCACAGCAGATGATGGTACTTCACGTGGGTATGTTAAGTCTCATTTTTTTTTTTAATTCTTGCAAAACACCTATAATATCTTGTGTTGGGTTGGTCTTGAATTTAAATAGACTAGTAATTGAGCTGGAATTATGTTAACTGAAGATTAAGTGGATATCAATAAATTTGGGAAGTGATGATATTTTAAGATTATGAAAATTAGAGATATTTTTTGGAGAAATAAGTTATTTTAATATCTCAGGCTTAAATATAGAAATACGTGTTTAAGTAGAGATTTAAGCAAGTTACGCATTTATTTTATAGGTTACGACTGATATTTGTTCCGCACTATTGTGAAAAAATTCAGAAAAGCTAAAAAGTTCAGATAAACGAGGTTCTTATGCTAGACTTTGCATAAAATGAAATGAACTGAGATCGATTTTGAAAAAATACGCATGTTTTGTTATGAAAATAAATTTGAAACAACATCAATTATTTGTTTGGCATTACTCATGAAATTCTGTATAAGAATAAAATATTTTTCGGCATGACTAGTGTAGACATGAGCTATTTTGGCATTTTATTTTTGAACTGTAAAAAAGAGAGTGAATATGAAAATTTGTGCATAAATTATATTTTTGTGACCTGATTCCATTCTGTTCTAAATATGTTATGTACTCTGATATGATATGATGTGGTTTTGAAACCTCTGGCATGACATTCTATTTCTATTATATTTTGACCGTACCACATGTGTAAAATTGTGGCCTCTATTCGGGTCGGTATCAACTTTTTCTATTTTCGGTGCACCCATTTTAGAAGCCAAAGTGGCTTTCTGCGTGGTCTTTCCTGTGTGCACACTCAGGGCTTCGAGAATAATAAGGGGAAGATTTCACATTCTGTTTCTACTCGATTGACTGCCGGGATTTGCACAACCCTACCACGGGGGTTAATCATGGAATTCTGTTATGATGTGATGTTTCAGTTTATGCTATGCCAAAGGAATTTTGAATAAGAATATTTTTGAACTTTCGCTCTGATATTTTTTATAACATGTTTCGATTATGCATTATGAAAAATATAAATATTTTGTTCTACATTCTGAACTCTATAAATGCTTATGTTTACATACTAGTATATATTATTTACTTCTTGAGTCTTTGATAACTCACCGCTTATCTCCACAACATTTTTCTGATAATCTTGATGCATCAGCTGGAAGTCAAGAGTGGAAAATGTTAGCAAGGTTTGATGATTGTAGAAGAATAAGTGCCGAAGGGGTACAAATATTTATTGGAAAGTTTTATTTAGTAGATAAATTATTTTATGTTATTTTGATATTTTGAGTTATGGATATTTTCGAGTCTTTGTGGAGATTTTAATTTATTTCATTAAGGTATTTCTTTGATGGCTTGGTGGAGGAACATATATTTTTTGGTTTTGAATAAATGAGTTTATATTTTATGAGAAATTTTGAGTATATAAATATGTTATTAAAGATGATTTTAGATAACATGAGTTAACTCTTTAGATCTCCACGACCGGGGCGTTAAACATCCACTCTTGTAAGTTATCATGCTCAGTTTTCCTGTCTTAGTACTGTTGTATGTATTGTTCCGAAGTTTCAAAATTAAACAAGTCAGCATTTCATTGTACATATTAACCATCCCCATTTTTTGGTAATCGAAAGAGCAAGTTTCGGCCTGTGAAATCTGTACAACTTTCGGAGGCGCTGCTTCGACACAATTACTCGTGTCTCTTCACATTCGGAAGATACATACACTATTTTCCATGGTATTCAATTATTCTTGCAACTAATTTCACAATAGTACACAATCATTATGATGTGGTTATAACACCTACAATATACATAATAAAACTATCCGTATAAGCACACGTACAGTTCTCGTCTTCTGATCATTATTCGAAAACAATCACTTACAAGACCAAATAATACATACAACTGCAAAGAATATAATTAGGTGGAAAAGAAAATAATGTCTTCATACTTTGTACAATGTTGAGTTTGGCAAGGACTATGCCTTCTATATACACCCTTTACATATTAAGCACGCAATCAAGCAGGCAAGAGATCAGAACAACGACACAAATGAAACCATCAATTATGGCTACATATCTCACACATAATAATTTGGGAAAATATATCACACTGCATGAAAATATACAGTTGCAGTCATAGTCTAAATCCATTATTTGACGTTGATATCACCCTTGGTTTCAGAGGAAAGGGTTTTCGAGTTTGGAGATTTACCAATGATGGCTTTTTTCGCCTTTGCAAGCGACTGTTTTACCTTCGACATAATGTTATTTGATTGCTTTGGAGTGGACTTGGTTGGATGTTCTTTTGTCGGGTCCTGGGATATTTTTGTCTCATCACCAACGTCATTGATGGTTGGCTCCAGATTCTGAACATGGGATTTTGCAATCTCACCAGCATTTCCTTTCTCCCGTTTTTCTTCACTAGTTTCCACGGTTTCCTCACTTCTTACTTGCAATTTAGATTCCGGGGTGGATGGCTCCAGATTCTGAACATTAGCTTTTGCAATCTCTCCAACTTCTCCTTTCTCCCGTTTTTCTTCACCAGTTTCTAAGGTTCCCTCACTTCTTACTTGCAATTCAGATTCCAGGGTGGATGGCTCTAGATTCTGAACACTAGCATTTGCAATCTCATCAACTTTTCCTTTCTCCAACTTATCCTCACCAGTTTCTACACTCTCCTTCTCACTTCTTACTAGCAACTTAGGTTCCTGGACCGATGGCTCTAGATTCTGAACATCAGCTTTTGCAATCTCAACAACTTTTCCTTTCTCCAGCTTATCCTCACCAGTTCCTACACTCTCCTCACTTCTTACAAGCAACTCAGGTACTTCCTGGACGGATGGCTCCAGATTCTGAACATCAGGTTTTGCTATCTCAACAACTTTTCCTTTCTCCAGCTTATCCTCACCAGTTTCTACACTCTCCTCCTCACTTCTTAACACAGGTTCCTGGACGGTTGGCTCCAAATTCTGAACATCAGCTTTTGCAATCTCATCGACTTTTCCTTTCACCAGCTTATCTTCACCAATTTCGACACTTTCCTCACTTCCTACTAGCAATTCAGATTCCTGGAGGGATGGCTCCAGATTCTGAACATCAGGTTTTGCTATCTCAACAACTTTTCCTTTCTCCAGCTTATCCTCGCCAGTTTCTACACTCTCCTCCTCACTTCTTACATGCAATTCAAGTTCCTGGACGGATGGCTCCAGATTCTGAAAATCAGGTTTTGCAATCTCATCAGCTTTTCCTTTCTCCAGGTTATCATCACTAGTCTCTACAGTTTCCCCAGTTCTTACTTGCAACTTAGACTCCTGGACAGATGGCTTCAGATTCTGAACATCACATTTTGCAATCTCATCAACTTTTCCTTTCTCCAACTTATTTTCACTAGTCTCTACAGTTTCCTCACTTCTTAATTGCAGCTCAGGTTCCTGGGCTTCTTTAAGTGGTTTGCTAACGACTCTCGTGACTTCAGCCTGCTTTTCCTCCACTGGCTCATCTTTGCTGGTTTCAGGAAAAGCAAGTATCTCATCTTTTACATTCTGTTCTCCTTTGTTTCCCTTAATGGCCACCTCAACATCTCTGCTGATGTTATCTCCCTCCATTGATTTTTCATTAACTTCAGTTGTAGAAGGAAAACTATCCACTTCCTCCACTTCAACTGGCAGAGTTGATTCTTCCAGTACCTCATTTTTCTTTTCATTCACCACTTCTGTGATCTGATCCCCAGTTCTCGCTACATTTTCTTCTGAAAGGTTTCCTATCTCCACAACTGCCTCCCCAACCACATCAGCCCCGCTAAATTTCTTTTTGTCTTCTGCATCAACCTTCTCAGTTACGGTAACAGGTAGAGAAAAATCCATTCCATCTTCTTTTAGATCCGATTGAGCTTCCTGATTAGTCGGAGCTTGTTCAGAATTTCTAAGTACACCAGCTTCTTCCTCTTCATCAGTTTGCACTTCTTTCAAAAGTTGGGTATTCTCAACTTTTTCAACCGAAGTCCTTGGGTCTTTGTCTGCATCAGTCTCCACACTTTCCTTTATCTCAACCTCCTCGTATGCTTTCTCAACTTGTTCATAATGTTCAGATTGTTCAAGAGCTGCAACTTCTGGTCTCTCCACTTTTATGGACACGCCCAAGTTTTTTATCTCTCCTATTGCAACTGATTCCGAGTCTTTTGCTGGAAGCACATCCAGCGTTTCCAATAGTTTCTGTGGGGCTTCAGCTATTGGTTCAGGAACGTCAACTATCTTCGGTTTCTCCTCTGGTCCTTTCTCGAGTAATGCAAGTGCTACTTGCTTCGGTGCTTCTTTGATAACAGTCTCCATTGCTGTTTGCTTTTCTGATTGGGTCTCAATAGTGTCAGCTACTGGCTCTGGTACGGCGGGAGAGTGGGAACGAGAAATGAAGTCTTTTTCCTCCGTACTATAAGCTGGAGCATCGTCGCTCTTCTCCACCTCAACCAGCGGAGGTCCAATACGCTTATCCTCGGGCGCTTGTTCCGGCTTAGATGAAGCGGTTGCTGGACTTGGCGATTCCCCCACTTTGGGCTTTTCTTCTTCTTCATTCACCTTCTTCTCAACTTCCTGCAACTGATGAATGAGCACCGACTGAGCACAAAGAAGAAAATATGAAACACTAAAGGTGTCAATGAAACAATTAAGCAGTTCTATATGGCATTGCTCTATTTTGCAACATCTCAACCTAGTTGAATTTCAAGAGACAGATTGGATATATGTATATATATTTATCTATCTTGCCCCAAAAATAGTAAATTTGGAAATCCAGTTGAGATGATCTGTAAGAGTTGAGGAAACTAATTGCCAAGCCTCTGAACGCAGAAGGGAGTTTGTACGCTTCTCATACTCTTTTCAAAAGTACCTTTTTTTTTTTTTTTTTTTTTAGAGAGAATCCTTGCCGAAAAAACAAACATGGTTGAAGCTAATCAAGTTAATCCTGATGCTGCTTGATGAGAAAATAAATCATCACAATTTAGTCTGATCTTTACTGGGTCTCAAGAAAGTTGTTAATGATTCACGATGGTTTATTTTTTCTGGATAAATACTAAATTTTCTGGTAAAATAGTACACAAGTAAAAAGAGGTGGTGCTTTGATGCATTCATCACTTCACAAACTTAATTTCGGACGAATACGAGGAGAAACAACCATGTCCTCGGGGCATCATGCTGAGCATGACACTGGATGCACAAAAATGGCGGTCCAAATATCACAAAGAATAGATAGGGAATCGGCTACAAAATAAATCCTTATCGGATCGGGTCTTGATAGAAGCTACATCATTTATCCATCAGACAGTATCTTAAGACTTCCAACTAACTATAGGAGATACTCAACGCAGATATTCTTACTTATCTTGAAAGAAAAGATCCATAATCCTAAGCAAGATTCATCCCCTTCTTGTAACTAGAAAGGCATAAAAGTAAGCCCATGAAACCTATGAAATATGAATCTTTTATATATCACGAGAATTCGAAACGAAAACAGAAACCACAATAACTTACCTCATCAGTAGTAGAAGTGTGATCCGATATGGCAGTCTCAGATGCCATTGGAACTCAAACTGAAGGGGATACTCCAAGGATGTTTTAGAGATTGAAATGAAAGATGATGAGGAAAAAGGAGGGAATAATATGGTGGGCAACAACCCAAAAAAGCTCAATGAAACTTTTAGAAAAGAGATACAAAAACAGAGACAACAGGTTGTTAAAGGCAGACTATGTCACATGCATCATCAGGTAAGGTATCAATGATTACGATTAAGATTATGATTCCATTTTTCTTCTCTCAAACGCAAATAAATAAATAAAGGGGCCGTTTTGTTGGGAAAAAACGACAAGCTTCAATGGGGAGCTGGGGACCAGAGGCTTCTAAAGTTGAATGGTCTAAAACTTTTGGGAGCTCTTGTTAAATATATTATGGGTTTGGTGTTGACAACCACCTTTTTCTTTTCCTTCATTTTTCCCTCTTAATTTGATAGAGATCCAGGCTTATCAATGGTTCAGATTGGTGCAGTTAATATGATAAAAAAAATCGCACTCAATGGTTTGTCATCTCGCAAGGAATTAATTAGTGGAGGCGTTGGGTTTGCATGAGATGGCATGCCATATAAATGAAGTAGAGAAGATAGGCTGCTGAATCTGCATTCATGCCTCTCAATCAAAATCCAAGAATCAAGATCGCACCCTTTAAATGGTGCTTCAAGCAGAGACGGAACCAACCACATGTGGAGGTAACACAAAAATCATATAGCATGATGGCCTCTGGATTAGAGTGACAATATAATCGGCCCAAGACCGAAGGTGACGGAGATTAGATGATGAAATGTGAGGGCGTGTGCAGGCATTCTTGCATTTTTCTGCCTTTGTGAATTTGATTAGACACCTTAAATCAAATCTGTTAAGCATGCACCAATACGGCTTGACACAGGTAGAGGACTCAACATAATTGATAGCAACCCCCATTAGAATCTCAAACAGTTCATTTAGGAGCACAAGCTCTCTACCAAAAAAAAAAAAAAGTAATGATGTGAACGGGGCAATATAGTTGACAATCATTTCCCACTTCAAAGCAAAAGCGGAAATGCAATTACGCAAGGATGGGGCACAAGGAGCTGGTGATTTCAACCAGACAAAGGTTTTGATAATCGATGGGGTTAAAAGTTGATGAGATGAGATAAAAGTTGAATAAAATATTATTAGAATATTATTTTTTAATATTATTATTTTAGAATTTGAAAAAACTAAATTGTTTATTGTATTTTGCGTGAGAATTTAAGAAAATTGTAATGATTAGATAAGATGAGTTAAAAGACTTTTTGTATCCAATCCTCCCTAGGTTTTAAAAAGCTTTTAATATAACGTTGCTATAGATGCAAAAGTTTAGTTAGAACTAGGTGACTAAGCTGATAAGTTTGGATAAAACTAGGTAAGTAGATGGATATAGATTTACTGTTAAGTTTGTTGGATGAATGTAAAGTATTTTATCTTTATCTATAAACGTTTGCATTATATCAAGAAGTTATTAGATAATGGTTTGGATAAATTAAGAGAATGTACAACTGAAGTTCGAAAAGTCAAGAATTATCTAGTTGAAGAAATCTATATCAACTAAGAAGACTTAGCACCAAGTGTCAACAGATGCATTAGTAAAGTTGTTCCCAGCAAAGTCCTATGTGCCTCAAATTCCTAATAGACTCAATCCGTCAGCAGAATCCTATTGCAGATCAAATGCTGATTAGAATATTTATAATGGGATTTTGACTAGATGATTATCTTTTTTATCATTATTTTCAGAACTTGGAGAGGTTGGAGAGTGATCCAAGTGCTTGAGTGTGAGAATCTAGTTTTTTTTCTCTTTCTCCCATCGAGTACGTGCTTACTCTATGTTGGAGTTTAATTGATCGAGTTCAGCCATTAGAGTTCCAAGAGAGAAATCAATAATTTGAAGACTGCCAGAGGTTCTGGCAGCTACTGCGGTAAAGGCAAACAGGTCGTTTGCTTGGTCAAGCAAGATAGTTAATTAACAAAGATTTTGTAATTGAGAATTACTTGTAACTAATTTTCAAATAATAAAATTGAATTTTCTGGGTTTGGCTCTCCTGTAGCGTTTTACCTTTGAGGAGTTCTTTAAAAGGTTTCCCTTCGTTATCAAATTTAGTGTTACGCACTTTATTTACTTTATGAATATGATTGGTTATCAAATTATTGCATTATTGATCACTAACCAATTTGTTGAGTGAATTGGTAGAGCGTTGTATTACAATACAAGGATATGTGGGTAATTTCAATTGGTATCAGAGCGTGGTTCACTCATTCAAGTGTGATCCGTGTCCCTGTAGATCATGTCGTTGTTGTTATATGTCCCACCACACTTTGATGGAAAAATTATGTTTATTGGAAAGTTCGTATGAGAGTTTTCCGCAAGTCTTTAGATGAATGTGTGTGGTATGTAGTTGAACGATGATGGAATAAGCCTGAGACAACTTTTGATGCTTGGACTAGAGATGAGCTCACCAATTGCAACTGGAATAGCAAAGGACTTAACGCTATTTTCATGATTGTATCTCTCAAAGTGTTTAAAAGAATCAAAAGTGACAGCCGTTGAAGAAAGCAAGGATTTAGATGATATAAAGGTTGAAGAACTGGTCGACTCTTTGCAAACATATGAGTCCTCACTTCCTCAAACAAGAAAATGTAAGTCCATTGTATTAAAGACTGTAAAAGAAGATCGAGATGATTTTTATGATGAATAAAATCTGAACGATGAGGATATAGATCTCATTGTATGGAAATTCAAAAAATTCTTGTTTAACAAGAAAGCTAGTGGAAAACAAAAACCATATAAGGAATTTCCTGCAAAGAAAAGTAATTTTTAAAAATGGAATAAAGAAAAATTTAAGAAAAAGGATAAAATAAAGTGTCATGAATGATTTGCACATGGTCATATAAGAGTGGAATGTCTAAACTTTAAGAAAAATAAGGGTTAAGCATTGAACGTCACACTTAGTGACACTTCATAATCTGAAACTTCTAGTTCATCATCTGATAATTAGAATTCTTTTATGCCTTTTACCACTGTTGTTGATGATTTTTCTGAAATTGTGCTAATAAAATATACATGAAAGTGAATTTGATGATAGTGACTCAGATATAGTTCTTGTTGATGCTAACCATGAGTTAAGCATACAAGAGGCTTATAATGATTTATGTGAAGAAGTGGTCAAGCTGAAAAAGTTTAATAACAAACTGTATAACAAACTCACAGTAGTGAAAAATGAAAAGAATAACCGTTTGGTGGCACTGAAAATTTATCGAGTTGAGATCTTGAGATTGAAGACTCAAAAGAATGCACTAGACAAAGAACTGAAAAAATCTCAATAGTGCAAGTAAAAATCTGCAACTCGGAATTTGGATGAGATGCTAAGCATTCAAAAGCCCAACTGTGATCTTATGGGTTTGGGGTATATGACTTCCTAAGGCAAAGAATCTCTAACCTCATCATTCACTATCACTACCTCCAAGGGTATTGTTTTTGTTAAAGGAAAACAAGTTTTGAATGCTCCAAATGAAGCCGTATTAAAGTCAAATCAATCTAAAACTTCTCATGAAATATCAACTTCAAAGAAGCTGAATCGAGGTAAATTTGAAGGTGAGTTTGTTCTTACTTGTCATTATTGGGGTATTTCTGGTCATATAAGGCCATATTACTTTAATTTGAGTAAAGTGTAGAAAAATAGAGATGAAAGAAAATTAAAGAAAAAGTGGCAATGATGAAAAGAATTAACACCATAAGTGCCAAGGTATGTGAGTTGCCTGAATTTTGTTTTGGCAATAAGGAAAGATCATAAAAAGTGGCGATGATGAAAAGAATTGCATAAAACTTAAAGCAAAATAGATAGTCAAAGAAGATAGTGAGTGAACCTTGCCAAGAAAGAAAACCATTGATGTTTGTGACATTAAGTGATAGGCACACTTGCATTTTTTATTTTTATTTTTATTTCCTGTACATCATTAGTTTAGGACATGTATTTAACATATTTTTGTTTTCTTTCATTATTTTGAGAAAAAAAGGTTGTCTTTTCTTTTATTTATTTTTCAGTTTTAGTCTTGTTGAGTTGGACAAAAATCTTGCTTAGAGTGCCCAGTTATGAGTACGCGGACCCTCACACTTTCCATACTTGGAGTTTGAACATTTCTATATTTTTATAGTATACAATGTAAGTGTTGACCCCTTGACTCATTTTGGCAAAGTATTTTCCACAATTTATTCATTATGTAAGTTCCATAAGATTTCGTAGATATTTTCCAAAGGGAGAGTTTATACTTTAAATTGACTAATACTAGTTGAACCTAATACTAAAAGTCAAGAGGTCTCTTATTGCCGGAAATAGAGTTTTGATCTATATAAAAAAAATCGGTGTTTCTTTATTGTGGAAAAAGACAAACATCTTACACTGATCTTGTCCCTTAAGTCCTTATAGAAAAAAAATTTGCTCTATTCATTACGGAAAAAGATGAGCAATAAAATTGACATATCAAGGGTTGTGCAACTTTGTGTTCGGAGGAGATGAGTATCTCGGGCCTAGCATTAAATTTGATCTTTGAGGTCAAAGATAACTCATTTGGAAGTATCTATGTGAAAAAAGGGCAATATATATATATATATATATATATATTTAAGTATTTAAATATTTGATGTGGTAGTAAGTTGCCTCACTCACACACCCATGTAGACTTTAGCCATGATGAATTTGTGATGTGTCATCCCTTTTTTTGGGCTCTTTATTTCAAATAAGAGAGTATAAACCTTTTTTAAGGTTGGTTGTGTGATTGGTACATTGTGCTTGCACGCTTGGTACATTTAGGCATGTGATTGGCTTCAAAAGAATTATGTTGCTTAAAAATTTCTTTTACTGCTCATTGCAAAAAAGTGTTGGGTCAGATTTTTTGGCATATGGGCATTAATTTTCTACTAGGTCAGTACCAGTTTATTTTGTTTTTGAGTCTTGATAGGCATGCATAGTTTTTTTTTTTTTTTTTTTTTTTTTATATATATATATATATATATGGGTATTTTTCTACATGAGGACATGTTACACATGGTCTAAAAGTTGTGTTTTAGAAGGTCTATTTTTTTTTTTTTGTCTTAGTGTTTAAGTCCTAGTGGGACTCTAAGGCATGGGCTCGTGCATGACACGACAGGTCACTTAGTAACTTAAGTGGCTTATTGGTTGAATAGACACTCACTCCTTATCCCATGATACTATCTCTCACACTCATCCACAACTCTCTCACGCTACGTGCCCCAGTCAAACACTACTTCACACACCACTAGTGTTCTAGAGCATTTGGGTTCTTAGAAAGACCATCGAACTTCTCGTTTACATGATTCCCAATCACGGTAAGAGCACTATTAATTTATTACCTCTTCACCTAGGGTTTGGTTCAACATTATTTTGGAAATTTTTGTGATTGGTGTGATTGTGAAGTGCCAACGTGGATTATGGGGTTTCAGATTGGAGTTGTTAATGTTTGGGTTGTCTAAATTTGCATCTAGTAGTTGGATTATACTTGTTTGCATATATTGAGGATGGTTTTTGGGTCGGTTCTTACACTTTGTTATTCAGTTTCTATGGAATGCGCACTGAGTGTTTGATTTTTTTTCTCAACCAAATTTTCTCAATCTTTTGTAAATTATTTTACATGCATTCATATTCATACATCAGTTTTATCTAAATATATGATTGAGTTGAGATCAGAGGGTGTTTTGGCCATGTCAAATCAGGGAGTATCATCTTATCTTTTACACGGCACACATAGGTTTGGATCTCATTCATTTTGATTATGATAGTGTCACTGACCCTTCACAAATGACAGGTTGGTGCAGCTATCATTGGGAATGCAACAGGTGTTAGAGAATGTCATGGACTCCAACATGAAAAATAGTGACCCTTGTTAGTTAGTGACAAAAAGGGGGGCGATGGAGAGAGGAACAGATTCAAGGGGAGCTGAATATCTTTTGAGAGGGAGTTTAACGAATTTTTTGTTGTTCTGTTTAAGAGAGTTTAATATTGAAAAGGAGAACTAAATTCTGGTTTGCAAAAATTACTTTAGAAACTTTTACTTGATGGTTGATTTCATTTAAGATTATTTTTGCTGGACATAATTTTGATGTTGGATTAGAACATGCTTAGACTTTGAATTATATTTTAAATCTTGTAAATTTTGATAGTACTATTGTAACACCCCCTTCCCGTAGGTTAGGAGTGTCACATACTTTTCATAAAAATAAATCTGGCAAGAAATCTCAAATTTCATAAATGAAATTAGAAATTTATTTTGTAGAAAAAATGTCTAATAAAATGTCTTCCAAAAACATTAAATGAAATAAACTGAACAAAATTCATGTCATAAAAGCATGTTTTATTTTAGAAAGTCTGAACAAAAATTTAATGTTCCTTCTATTAGTGGCCTGCCTGCTCGTATTCATCATTCTCACTTGGGTGGTTAAAAACATGAAAACAAACAAAAATGAGGCGAAGACTCAGCAAGAAATCCATTAAAACGTAAACTTAATAAACATAAGGTTTTCATAAAAACTTTCATGCTGAGAGTTTAAATTCATGACTATTCATACTGATGTTTGTACTATGCATGATTGTTTTAACTGAATTAACTGACTGATCTGACTGATTTATCTGATTTAACTAATTTATCTGACTGGCCAACACACTTAACCCTGTGTGTGAGGTTGTGCACCAGCCCCACATCCCGCGGCCGCAAGGGGAGCCATTGTTAGTATTCTGGCATATTATGGTGGATCACGATTGAGTTCGTGGCTTGCACATCCACCCTGAAACTGAACTGCATTGGTACCATGCATCTTAATAGCCATCTTATTAATTGATCTTATCTTATCTTTCACTTGAAATTAAGATGGCTTACGTGTCTTATACACATAAGATGCATGACATATTATATACATAATCATAATTTTTGAATTTAAATATGATGCGGAATGACAAAATCATATGCTATGCTGAATGACATGTTTTCATATGACATAAGTGGTGCATAAATAATTGGCTGGAAATGAATTGGCTTAAATAATACTTACTTATAAACTGAACTATGATGATCCTAATTTGTGATCAAATTACTTATCTAGCTATGTTTCTTCTTGAATAAGACTTCGTAACTTAACACATATATGCAATAATAACTATCACTAAATTTGTTTGGGAACAAATAAGTACTAATATCTTACTTAATTAAATTCCAAAATCTAAAAGATAGTCAAACAAATCTTTTGTTTAACCCTACAATCAATAAATCCTAGTATTTAAATTACTTAAAATACTAATTTATAATTTAGTAGAATACTCGAGCTATTTTAAAATAATTCATAAAACTTAATTTCTTAACTAAGTTTCATTTCTTAACATAATTATTAAATCTTATAAGAAATCTAATAAATACAAATATTGTTTAAATATTCTTAACATAATAATTTTATTAAATTCTACTAAATAGACAAAGGAATATTAACAAAATATTAGTCTCAATAATAGACTTGAAATAAAATTCAAATTCTTTAGACACTTTGTTATAAAATAGCCTTTGACTAACATATTTGTTTAATTAAAAACTTTGGGTTTAAAATTATTAGCCTAGTTTTAATTGAGAAAATAATCCATTTTAAATAATTAGAATAGTTTCTGTAAAAAATAACTTGGCCCATAGCATAATATCATTACTAAATGATCCCAACAACATAAGCTATCACACGCACAAGGGCCTAGGGCCCAAGGGCCCATCAAAACCTATGGATTCTTCTAGAACAGAGAACACAGTCAACCAAAAAACAAAGTTTGAGAGAGAGGGGAGAGGTTCTGAGATATAGGGCCGAAACTCACCAAGGGGCCGAAACTCACTGAGGGAGAGGCTGATTCGGCGATTTTGGGAGGCTGGAAGTGATCGACGGATTGGCTGGAAGTGGACAACGACGCGGCTGGGTTCCTGAGCAGGGAGGTGCGACGTCGTGAGAGAAGATAGAGAGAGAAACTATAAGACAAAAAACAAAAGAGAGGGAGAGAGAGGAGGCTAGAGGCGGTCGGCTTATCGAAAAGGAGTGGGTGCACTGGGGCTGAGCTGGTTGGCACATTCTGTGTCGCCGGAGCAGGGGTTCGGCGCCTCTTGAGGTGGCTATCGTGGAGGAGGGCGACGGGTCAGTTTTGGACAATATGGGTTCACCAAAAAAATGGCTTCTGTGAAGAGGGTGGGTCAACTTACTGTGTTTGGGGAAAACTTAGCCTTGCACGGTGGTTGAGAGTGGGGGAAAAACTCACGGTATGGAGAAGTTCCAGTGGGATGGCTCATGGCTTTGAGTTTCTCCTCTCGTATACGGGGTAAGCAAGATTTATAATGGTAGACGATAGAGAAAAAATAAAAGGAAATCTAGAATATAGACGTGCATATGAATGATAGTGGAGACGTGTGGAGTGGAGGTCGTTATTCGTCAACAGAGTCGGTTTCCCACTAGGACGTTAGCAACAAACACTGAGAAACGTACAGATTTGAGATTTAAAGTGTTTAACATAGAGGCTAAAAACAAGAGATGAGGTTCGGTGGAGATAGAGAAAAAAATAAATTTTAAATTTCAAACTAAACTCTAGTAAACGTAATCTGATACAATTTAGTAATCATTATTAAAACAAAACTCTAGCAATTTCAAATAAAATTATAATAGTAATTATTAAAATAAAATAAATATAAAATTTGATAAAACTATAATCATAATAATAATAGAAAAATTTTTACTTGAAAATTTACTCATATACTCTAAATCTAAGACTAGTATGTTACAACTACTCTTAGTCATTGTTCTATGTCAGTATTTTTTATTCTTGATTATTTTCTTAGAATTCCGACTCGATTTTTTGGTCTGTTGTTTATACTTTTGATAGGTTTATATTACATTCATCAAGTTGGTTTTGTCACCAATTCGTCAAAGGGAGAGATTGTAGATGCAAAAGTTTGGTTATGATTAAGTGACTCAACTGATAAGTTTGGATAGGACTAGGAGACTAGATAGATATAGATTTGTTGTTAAGTTTGTTGGATGAATTTTATCTATGAACTTTTGAATTATGTCAAGAAGTTATTAGATAGGGGGCGGCTACTATGCCGCCCCATTTTGACTGTTGGGCATACCGCCCAGCGTAAAATTTTTTTTTTCTTTTTTTTTCACATTTTTTTAACATATTTAAATATATTTAAAAAATAAAAAAAATACACCAATACATTTAAAATCACTTCCTAAACCACTTAGTAAATAAATAAATAAATAAATAAATTTTGACTAGCGGTCAAATAGAGGTGTCAAATTCGGGAGGCAAAGTAGACTTTCTCTATTAGATAATGGTTTGGATAAGTCAAAAGTGTGTACAATTGAAGTTCAAAAATTTAGGAATTATCCAATTGAAGAAATCTACATCTACTAAGAAGACTTAGCACCGGGTGTCATCAAACGCATCAGCAAAGTTATTCCCAGCATAGTCCTTCCGTCAATAGAGTCCTACTGTGCCTCAAATTTCTAATGGACTCAATCCGTTAGCAGAGTGCTACTGCAGATCATAATATTTATGATGGAGATTTTGACTGGATGATTCTCTTTTTTATCATTATTTCCAGAATTTGGAGAGATTGGATAGTAATCCAAGTACTTGAGTGTGAGAAAATTTCTAGTTTCTTTTTATCTTTCTCTCATTAAGTGCATACTGTAACATCCGAGTCCAGTAACAAGCTGTTTTCTAAAAATTTTATTTTTGGATTTATACGTAGAAAGTGCCCAATTAATTTTTGAGTACTATTTTTTTGGGTCAAATGGAAAATCTTTTTATAGACCGAGAAATATATGGAACAAGTATATATAAATATATATATATATATATATATATATTTTAAGATGAGTCAAGGCCCAAAACTTAGAGAGCAACCCATTTAATAATAGTTTTTTTTTTCACTATGAAACATGGGTCAAATATTTGAAATGGCCCAATATTTTTATCAGACCCAAGCCCATGAGAATCAAGAATAGACCCCACGTCAAGCACGACTCCATGCCATTTGCCATCCACGTCTCCTCCTTTAGGGTTTTCCTTTTATGTTCAATCACATGTATACACACACACACACACACACACACACACACACACACGAGAATCAAGAATAGACCCCACGTCAAGCACGACTCCGTGCCATTTGCCATCCACGTCTCCTCCTTAAGGGTTTTCCTTTTATGTTCAATCACATGTATACACACACACACACACACACATACTTCCTGCATGAAGAAACCTCACGCCACTGCCCTGCCACGTGAAACCGTAGCCCAGCAACTCCTCTTTGCAAACTGCGCACCACCCTCTAGCTCGGTCTCGACGCACCCAATCGCGGCTCACCCAATTGCCGCATAAAACCAACCTCCACAAGCCATGACCCACGCCGTCCCAGCTTCACCACAGCTCAATCCTCACCCACTCAGAAAACAACACCCCAACCTCACGGGAAGCCCCTTTCATGATAGCATCATTCTCATTGGAGTAGTTCAACCGTGAGTAGACCTTGCTCCGCCGTATGCCACTGCCAGTGCACCATCCACGCGAAACCGTAGCTTCCCCTTGCTTAGCCACTACGCAACTCCATAAACCACCGTTCACCAAGCCGCCAGCCCTCGCATGACCATCATGAGAGGCCCCTGTTTTAGCTCTAAAAAATAGAGCAACAACAACTCAGTGTTCATCTCGTCCGGAGCCACCACAAGTCGCCACTGTACTGCTCTCTCTTCTTCTCGGTATTATCTTCTTCCTCATGCCTTGATCACTCTCTCTCCGTTCTCCCATCACTTCCTCTTTTGCTCATCACTCTCTCATTCTCTCTCAACACTCTCTCACTCCCTCTCAATTGCTCTCTCCCTCTCATTGGTTAGCTGCCTACCTTGTTGGCGTAACCACCCCAGCTGCTGCACCTAGCCGCTTTCTGCTGCTGGAAACTTCTCTTGGTAAGTCCTCTGTTACTCTTGAAAGGAATGGTTTTTTTCACCAAGCTTTCCAATAAAAGCACTGAGTAAGAAGTTGTAGTTATACAACCCATAATCAGTGCAATCCAGTTTTCCCCAAATCCAAACTTCCTAATTTCTGCTTCAAGATGAGGCCATTCAACTCTATCATAAGCTTTAGATATGTTAAGGTTAAGTGCCATGCTTCCAGTTCTTCCTCTTTGTCTGATTTTCATCGAATGTAATGCTTCCTAAGCCACCACGACATTGTCTATAATCAATTTACCAAGGATGAAGGCACTTTGGTTGCTTAAAATTATTGTTGAGAGTATTTTCTTTAGCTTGTTTCCTAGAACTTTGGAAATAATCTTATACAAAACATTACAAATGCTAATGGGTCTAAAATCACTAACAGCCACATGATTCTTCACTTTTGGAATTAAGGTGGTGTAAGTAAAATTAAGAGAGTGCTCCAAACCCATCCGAGCTTATGACTTTAATGGAGCCATTTGGTGAATGCTTATTAAGCTCTTATGAATTCCTTTTGGAGGCATGCATTCATGTCCTTGATTACTCGAGACCCCACTAATTGCAAGCAATCTTTAATCTTTTCTTTTGATGGAGTTGAGGATCTGAATAAATCTTCAAAATACTTCTTGAATGCCCCCTCAATCTCAGTTGTCTCCTTCAGTATTCTATTTTCAGAATCAGTTATTTGTTCGATCATATTCTTTCTTCTCCTCTGGCTTCCACCAACACGTAAGAATTTTGTATTCTTGTCCCCAAGATGATACCAGTTTCTTTTTGCTCTTTGTCTCAATTTGATGTCTTCTTGTTCAAGTAAAATACCCAGCTCTCCTTGGAATCTTTTGATCTCTTCTACATTGTAAGGACCTTCATCATCTTGCAAGTTTTTAATTCTTTCTGTTTTGGCCCCAGTATCCCCAAATTTCTGTGAACTCCATCTAGTTAAAGCACAATTGCATGATTTTAGGAGATCTTGTTCTCTTTTCAAAGGATTTGAACTTATTGCACCATTCGACCACTTTGATTCTATTACCCTTTCGCACCCTTCATCTATTGCCCATCTTGCTTCATATCTGAATAACTTTGTCCTATGCCCAAGTCTTTTGCATTACTCATTCATAGTAAGGAGAATTTGTTTGTGATCTGAACTTCTAGTAGTCAACCCTTCAACTCAAACTTCTTTGTAACCTTCTAACCACTGTGGATTTGCAACTATCCTGTCTAGCATTTCTTTTGTAAAGGTCTCATTTGCATGTTTGTTACTCCACGTGAACTTATCCTCCCTCCATCCAAGGTCATATAGGTTATTATCTTCTAGGACTTTTCTAAAGTTTTCCATTTGGCTTTCAAGTCTTCGTCTACCCCCATGCTTTTCAGTTGAAGAAATAGTTTCATTGAAGTCCCCAATCACACGCCAAGCATAATGTTCAGGAGGCTTTAATATAGCCATAAGTTCCCATGACTCCTTCTTACTAGCTTCCGGTTGCCAATAAAAAATAGTAAGTAGCCACCTGATCTTTTGCATCTTCATATGTTACCAAAGCATTGATTTGTCTCTATGAGAAGTTCACTACTTCAACTTACTTCCATTTTCCTTAATAAGTCCAATCCATCACTTCTCCCCATCAATTCTACCACAAAATATCATTCAAATCCCAATCTTCTCTTTAAAACTTTAATTCTTCCTGTTTTTAATTTTGTCTCAATGATAAAAACTACATTGAGTTTCTTGTCCCTCACCAATAGGCAAAATATCCTGAACTGTCTGAGGGTTTCCAAGCCCCAACAGTTACATCTTAGAATAATCATTGTAATTTGCGGGGCTGACTGGCAGCCTCTACCACAACTTGTCATTTGGGGCTAACTCCTTTCTGCTAACAATTCTTGCTTTTTTAACAAACAAATCCTGAGAGCTTTCTGTTTCCTTTTCCAACAAATTGAGTTTTTTAGGAAAATTATTGAGCATTAAATCAAAAGTAGTACCTCTTTCTCTTGCTCTCCTCTTCCAGCTTCCTCTTATCAGGTACTTACTACCTTTGCTGTTAGAAATCCTTTTGTGCGTTGATTCCTCACCCTTGTTGGTATTACAAACTGTGTTGGGCTTTCCAATGATTGTACCTCTTGCCCCAAGTTCTACGATGTATGTTGTTTTGTAATTTCTTCAATCACCGTATTTTCTCCTATAATTAAAATCCTTCTCTCTCTACTTTATGACTCTCCCCTCTGATTATTCTTTGTGATCTTCGCCTTAGTTTGAAATAAATTTTGCAGCAACATTTTCAATCATTTCCACATTAATTTGATGTTGTTTTCTCCCTCTCAATCTCAATATCCTATTGATTCTCACCACCTTTTTTTGCTCCTCCCAAAATTTGTTCAACTCATGGCATTGCCGGCCGTCGTCAGACCTATCCTGGTATAGGAGGAACTGCCCCTTTCTCATCGACCCTGCTTGTTATCATGATCATTTGCATTTATTTTTTCAACCTTATAGATTTTTCGTGTTACTATATTCCTTCTACGTATCTTGGATTTTGCACGCAGGCATGAACCAAATTGATTTTCTGCAATACTTCTCTAAGTCTTTTGCTTACCACTATTGAGACATCCTTGTTTCCCATATATTATCCGGCCACATTTTAAGCACATTCATGATAGTCTTTCATACTTTAGAGACACCCCAATTCTTTGTCCTTGAAAGTTAACCGTTCTGCCTATATATATATATATATATCACTTTTGTTAGATTTATTTCAATTTTTACACGTAGATAGTTCCGCCATCCAATGTCATCCTCTTGAACATCTACTTCTATCACATTGCTGATCGTATCACCAACTTGTTCTCCACTTTTACGATTCATGCTTGCCAATGGAAGCTCTAAAAGAATATCACTTTGTGCAATAAATACAATATGTGACGTTTTAGCAGCTATTAAGCGATATATCTTTATTTCTCACTTGTTTAATTTTTTTTTCTTATTCTTCAATCCACTGTAGGAGAGAAAAGAAAATTTGCAATGAATTATCTTATCCTAAAACCTATTTTGCATCAGTGCAACCACTAGCAAGATCTTTACCTTATCTTGCATCAGTGCAAACATCCAAGGTGCTTAGTATTACATCACTCTTAAGGGAAGCTCAAAAGTTTATATATATGCAATGACCTAGTTGTCTTTGAGAGAAAGAAAGAAAACCTAAGCAAGATTACCAGCGCTAATACTATAAAGAGGTGCACTATAAAGTCTTTCAAATCAATATGCCATTCAAGAGTGTCCTTAACACTCTTTCTTATTCGGATTTTAATGCCCCCACTAATTAGAGAGTATCAACTTATCAGTGAGTTAATCTAAGTTGTTTCAAGATTATAACGTTCAACCTCAAATATAGGAGCAATTAATCTTTGCATTAAAAAAAAAGGCACAACTTCCTGTTAATATCCACAAATTCTCAAAGAAAAAATAGTGTTTTAGCTCTATGTGTTAGTTAATTCCTTCAACTTTTATGAAAATTGGAGTGCATGTGTTCACGTGCACTTACAATTTTACTCAATACATTTTAGAGGCTGTTATAACAATGATGGTCGAAGGCTATCTGACACTCACAAAAATCGTCATTTGTTTCCAACTATTGCTCATAGAGGAGATTAATATGACAATTAAGTCGCATCCCCAATCTCTAGACTTTCTTGTTGGTTATCTCAAAGTTACTATCCTATGTGCATTTAATTGCACACACATCATAGAATATTGTCGCATCAATCTAGGTTAGAGCAAAAATAATTAAAACATCACAATATCAAACATATGCTAAATTTCCTAGTTATCTCTTGCGCCACAATGCCTAATTATTAATTTCTAACTTAATTTTTACACAAATTTATATCATATAAGAGATTAATTCCAAATTAATATAAACTATACTCCCACTAGGAGAAAATTAGTCTACTGAGCTAGTCACATGCAAGAAAAATTCCTTCCAAAATCGAAGAAGGAATGCTAGAATACCAATGGTCTTTTTTTTTTCTTTTCTTTTTTTCCTTTTTGGGTGCCGGAATGACTCACATTGTAACACTTTACTTTATAGAGCAATCTTCTAGATAAATTTCATATGCCTACATAATTGAAAGAAGTTCCAAACTTTCTATTCCACATCCGTTATAGGCAATATTTGAATGTTTTTGTTTGAGTTGTACAAGATGAGTTTTGAGAATTTAAAAGAAAGAGAAATATCTGCTAGGCTAAAACAATGTATTAGACCTGAATACATGGGTCCTTTGGGGAGTTCTTCAAGCTCTCTAATCCCTATAAACTAGTAGCTTAAGTGAAAGTGATCTAATAAGAAGAGAAAAATGTAAGTGCTGACCATAGACCAAACCCTATTCCTGATCCACACTGCTTTCTCATGATCTCATTGAACGTGTTGCTTGGTGTAACACTCCGGTCCCAGATGGATTAAAGAAAATGACTCATATTGATTTGAAAATATGCATGTTTGTGTTAAAAAGAAACTTAAAAACAATCTCAGATAAGTGTTCTGCATATTCATGAAATTTGTATAAAAATGAAATATTTTTTGTCATGACTGATGTAGACATAAGCTTATTTTTTTAGCACTCAGTTTTCTGAATTATGCAAAAAGAGCAAATATGAAATTTATGGAAATTTGTGCATATGGTGCAAAGATGTTCCAAAACTATTTCTGAATATGTAAAATGATCTAATTCTGTTCAATACTCTATTTTGATATGATGTAGCATCTCAAAACCTTGGCATGAATTTCTGATTTTGTATTTGATTATAATCTAGTTCTGATGTTGCCTCTGTTTTGTCTCTGTTAAGACCCTGTCACGGGTATAATGATAGTTTATAACCCTACCACGGGGGTTAAACATGGTATCTGTTCTGATGTGATGTTTTGATATGGTATGAAGATTATGTTTCAGATTTTGATATGCCAAAGGATTTTTGAATAAGAATGTTTCTGAAAGTTTCGCTCTGATATTTTTTATAACATATTTTTTATTATACATTCTGAAACCAAATATTCTGATTTTGTATTTATAAAAGTAAATGTTTTTGTTCCGTATTCTAAACTTGATAAATGTTCATATTTACATACTAGTATATGTTCCGTATTCTGAACTTGATAAATGCTCATATTTACATACTAATATATGTTCCTTACTTACTGAGTTGTTGATAACTCACCTATTTATCTTCACAGTATTTCAGATGTCTTTGATGATTCAACTGATGTCAGTAATAGAGTACATGGGCAAGATTAGCTGAGAATAGTAGTTCATTACCTTGGGATTCCAGTACTGGTGGTAGATATATTTATTTAGTAGACGCAGTTCAGTATGTTATGGATGATTGTGGGGAACCTATGTAAACCCTATTTTATTTTATCGTGTTCATTGAGATATGTGGAGATGTTAATTTAGATTATCTAATTTATGGTATTGAGGATCTGATATGTGGTTATGTGTAATTAAATGATTTGGAAGTATTGATGTTTGATTAGAGCCGTTGGAAGTATATAATCCATTGGAAAATTTATCCCTTGTCACCTCCGGGGTCAGGGCGTTACACTTGGAGTACTCTTATTTGATGGGATGGTTAGATATTATCTATTGTTAAAATGTTCACAACTTATTAATGGATATAACCCTTAAGCCTCATATAGAGGATATGCTGGTTCACTTGAAGTGAATCTTTTCTATGATTAGACTTGATTGTGCAATTCATGAAAAGGCTCCGTATAATCATAATTCTTTTCTCATGGTGCCATTCACATAAATTATCTCAGGCAGTCACCTTTGTCTTTCTTATATATGCTCGCTCGGGGCATAGTGAGTGCATTAAGTGGGCTTACCATTACATAAATACAATCTATTGAGATTTATCTCGCAGAGGTACTTATTGAAAGTCAAGGGCATGTAATTAATACCTGGACCGATATTATTAAATGCGCTAACCTTGGTATGAAAGTTATATATGCCTAAACGGAAATAATCGTATGAAATCTTTTACCAAATCCAATCCTCCATCAAGAGTAATACAGAGGTTAAAAATAGCATCCCAATCCCACACACAAAAGGTGCTCCACCTAGTCTTTCTCGAACTCCCAGTTGCCTAAAAGACAGTATACACGAACTACCTCATATCTATGGTGGTTCAAGGGCGCTCAATGGTTAGGTCATTTAGGCCATTGCCTAACACCTCCGCTCTATGTAAGGTTTTAAAAAATAAAAATGAAGTGTTTTTTAAAATAAATATAAAAATAAAAACTTTTTTATTTAATAAAATTTTAAATAATTTTTATAATTTTTAATGTGTGAAAAGCTCTGTAATACTAAATTTAATATTTAATATAATGAGTTTTTATTTATAAGTAATATAATGAATTATTTATATTTTAAATATTTTTTTAAAATTTTACTAAATTGAGGCACAAAATATGAGACTTTATTTTAAATTGTCGTTATAAATATAAATTCACAAAACTGCATTTAACATTTAAAACCTCGAATCTGCAAAGAACTGACAATGAGAAAATATCATGTTGGAAGAAGTTTGTGGTTCAAAAAGCAAAAGCCCGTTCTCTCTGAGAAACACTCGAAACTCTTTCTCGGGAGGTGTAAAGTGTAAACATAAGTACTCAACTTGTAAGGGGAAGTAGCATAGCACAGATCTTTCTTGGAGGACCAGTGGTAGCCTTGTCTTTTTCGATGAGAAAAAGCTACTCTTCCCGCTTTGCCTACTGCTGGAATTTTATTTTTATTTTTTACTTAATAATAAAATAAGTGTTTTTAATAATGTTGTATTTTTTTAAAATATATATATCCTTCTTATATTTAAAAGAGTCTATCTTGTTATGAACAGTACTTACAAACAGTAATAAACAGTTACATCTTCCTTTTCCACATATGTCCCTCTACATCCTCACAACAATTATCTTACTCACAAAATCACCGTAAATAATCACAAAATCACCACACAACACTATATAATAGAGCAAGGGAGCTGCGTCGTGGCTACTAGAGGCGGCATACGGCTCCATCGTGGTGGTCCTATAGCAATGGATCTGGGATCCCGTGAAGAGTAAGGGCATGAGAGGAGCTAGGGCTTCGTATGGAGGAAAGGAGGAAGCGGAGGGGTCGTCGGCGAAGGAGGAGGCTAGTGGTGGTGGTGTGGTGACATGGGGGTGGCTATCGGCGGCGCTACGGGGAGAAACCCGTGCATGTAGAGGGGCTGCATGCGTGGGGCTAGGGAGGAGCTACGGGTGGTGGGTTCTATGGAAGTGATCCACGGCGTGAGAGGAACTCAGTGGTGGTGCTTGGTGGAGTTGGGGCTGAGCTGCGGTGGCGCAAAGGTGGAGACCCGTGTGTCGAGACCCATTTTCGGGTTGCTCGCGTGCGGCTGAGGGAGGAGATGCCAAGGGGCTTCAATGGTAGGGTAGGATTTGGTCGCCGGCGTGAGAGGAAGCCAGTGAGGTGGTCGGTGACGCCGCAGGGTGGCGCACGGCGGCGCTGTGTTGCTTAAGGGAAGAGATCAGGTGAGAGAGAGGAAAGACGTGCAGCGCGGAAGGAGAGAGAGAGGGAGAAAGGGAAAATGAGGAAAAAATGTTAGGTTTGGGATCTTAAATCTCAGTCCTTCATATTGAATTCTCAGATTTAATTCAATGGTGGAAGTTTAAACACAGATTTAAACTAACTTAAAATAGATATTTAAAATATAAATACCATATCATACACTTAAAATCACTTTAATTTATAAAATATTAATCTTTTATGAAGTTTTGCTATATATTTTTAAGAAAGTAAAACTATATAAATAATTAAAATTTTTAACATAATTTAAATCTCATAATATTCTTAATTAACTAAAAAAAAAAAGGGAGAGCACGAACAGAGAATGTGGATTAGCTTCATACGAGCTCACTACATCTTCTGCATAGTTGGAGGTAATATGACATGCATGCATTGATCTCTACCATCAAATATAATTAATTTGTAGAGCTAAAACTTTCATACAACTTTAACATTATTTTCAACAATTTTATATTTTTGAACACATCATTTTCAATTAGGCAAAGCGGCAAACGTTCTTTGCACGTTATACAACTGCTAGTATATTAAAAAGAGTTAAAAAAATACATGTAAAAAACAAAGAAAAAAAAAAAGCAAAATGAACTAGCGAGTGGGAGCCCCAAGCGGTGACATTAGAGCCACCATTTTCAATGAATCCTAGGTCAACCAGTTTGCCCCCAAGTATTGCTTTGATTGAGCCCCATTGAGGTTAGACGCGGTAAGATTTGCCTAGGTAACCAAGCAACGGCTGATAGGTAGGATTGCAGATTGAGTTTAGCCAATTCTTTGGAAGACCGAACAATCTACGGGGAGATTGTGGACCTTCGTAGTCAAGCAAAAGCCCTGGTTAAGTCCATCCTCGACGATCATGTAAATATATTGACAAACATCTTAACAACTCTCTCTCTCACACACATGAAAAGTTCAATTTTTTACAGCTTCGGAAAACTCAAATGACTTAAAAACAAATGGTCTTTGATGTTGGTAATAACCCACTTCTGAATCAATAAGTCCAATACTTTAGGTGAGCAACTGATCAGTTAAGGACATGGATTGAACAACGCCAGTAGCATAAGCATATGCAGCCACTCTAATGGCACTTTGAAAATTAAATATTACAAGGACAACTAAACTGGTAATATAAACTCCATTTATCATGACATTGTATATCACTGAACAAGGCATTGAATATATTTGCACTTCTTAGAAACCTTTATTTTTTTCTTCTCCTTTTTGTCATCTAACAAATTCAATTTAGTTGCTGAGTTCTTTCAAATATCAAATGGAAATAAATAGTTCCCCGAGAAAATCACCAGGTGAGTCTACCAATCAGTAAAACTTGGCTCATCTGAAAACCAGATGGTGGCAACTCTTGTCACAAGGGTAAGGACAGTCAATGGCTTTCACGCTTTCTCGGTTGTAATACCAATCTCCAACAGCCAGTGCAATCGCCTACATGTTGGCATAATATAATTTTAGGAACTTCAAAACTCGTGTATATCATAAATCCATGTACTAGAACAGAGGAACAGGTTTCAAAATGCAAGCACGCAGCAAAGTATAAGGTCTTATTATCAGCAAGCATAACCAAATCGGGAGTGACCTTTATATAGTAAGCCTATAAAAGATTAACGAACCCACGTGAGAGGCACAGGGAAAGCAGTTCAAGTTTTTCTGGTTTCTTGACAATAGTTATGCAGGTGATTTTGAGATAATGCATGGACATGTGAGCAATCCTTCATGCCATAAATGCCAGGTTCATAAAGAAGTCGCACCTTTGCTATTGATACTTTACTAACAGAAATGATGCATCATTTCCCATTGCCTCTTAAGGACGTTGAGTATGATTACTCTCATTTCTATACCTCTCGGTTATTGATATTCTTTTTATAAGCAGTATAATAAGATTATCAAGAAAACAGGTCTTGAGGTTATTGAAGCATAAAGACATTTCATTTATTTTCTTGAGGATGAGTTCCCTGCCACAAGCATCAAGACATCTAGGGAGTCTTTGCAAGGTAATTGTAATTCGGGCATTGTGATTCATTCAACACTGCCTATAAAATGCTTGAAAATAGATTATTATGTCAAACATTGTGGACCTCTTCATATAACTAAGAACATCCAAGTGTGTATGTGCACTAACTCATATGTCCACCCAAATTTAATGGTCAGGAGACAAATTATTGCTGGAGGTTTATGGCAATGCTGTGACAAAGCTAAATATAATCAGTTGAGCCAGATATACCTTCTTTCCCATAACTGGAGAATTAACAGAAAACCACGTATCCTGCCTCTCTGTTTGGCAGTGAGCAAAACATGAATTTATAAACAACCCATTTTGTTTAGAAATTGAAAAGTGTTTTATTGCCATCAGCATTTCATTCCGGAACCCTGCTCAATGAAACAAAGAAATGATTTAGTAAGAATATTAAATTTAGTGATAATGTTTCCAATCCAATATGAAACCAGGAGCTCAAGCTAGTGATTTCTCATATATGGAATCACCTTGCAGAAATAGGATCTGGGCTGGAGTACATTTTTCATGATTTAATCTACAGTCATGCCAATAGCCTGAGGGATCCGCAGATGGTGGAGCTAAACTTGATTGGACCTGATTTCAAGTGAAACCTTTGTCAATTAATTCATGTAGTTTGCAAAAACTGAAGACCTTCCATTGCTACTAGAAGTGAAACATCATGTATTAGGTATATTCAGATGAAACAACAGTATCATTATAAATGAAGAATTACCTGCCATGAATCATATGCTGTATTGAGAATAAAAAGTGGTGTTTTAGTGTTTCCAATTAAGTTCTGAGGGAAGAAGCACTGAGAAGGGAAAAAGGGGAAAGAATAGTGAAGTCAGTATGAGAGTAAACACCAAGATTCTTCTAATCCTTTCAAATGAGCCATATGCCTGAGAAAATCAAGAGAGATTACCGAAGTTGGATCAAGGTTGTCAGTGCATATTTGTGGCAGATTATTCCGCACTCCCTGTAATAATTATACAAATTAAGCATGCAGTAAAGTCATGTCACATGTTTCAAGCTTGCATGAGAAAGATTAGTCAAATAATATATTTTTGTAGAAAATAAAATATAATACAAAAGAAGATGGAGAAGAGAGAAAGAGGGAAAGAGGCTTTGAGGGCTACATCTTTGTTATAATGAAATGTCTGAATACATAACATATATCCCTATTTATAGGGAAATGAGACTGGAGAAATAATAGAAATACAATCAATCAATGATACTAATTGATATTGATTGATTTACACAATAAACCAAATATGGTAGAGAATAAGTCATATTATCATACACACTATAATATTATGAATATATTATAAGTATGGTAATATTCTATAATAATATTCTAACATCCCCTCTCAAACTCAAGATGAAGAATTTTGAAGTCTTGAGAATGGAATTTGAGTGTAGTCTTTATATCCATTAATTGATCACCGTTGAGATTATGAAAATGGTGCTGGGGACATGGCAACTGAAGTATCAAATCTAGAGCTGTGGCAAACAATGGGCTGTATGTGGCCATGGTCAAGGACCAAAATTAGAAGGCCAAAACCCAATTAAAGAAGAAGAAGACTCAATTAATAACGATACTCCACTTGCATGGATGTGACGGCGTATGAGATTGGTCTCTCATAAATCGGATGATCTGTACCATGCAAACTTAATTCTAAAATTTGGTTTTAGAACAAATGGCGATGAATGGTTGGAAATCACCAACCGACACCAAGTTTGTTGGAAAAAGGACGTCGGAAACACCAAAATGCCGACAACAATAAGGAAAACACAGTAGTTAACATGTAGTCGAGAAGAACACGTTGGAAAGAAAGGGATGGTCCACAGAATCGAGCTTGGTGTTAGCCAAGGGCTCTGATACCATGTAGAAAATAAAATATAATATAAAAAAAGATGGAGAAGAGAGAAAGAGGTAAAGAGACTTTAAGGGCTACATTGTCTGGGCTACATCTTTGTTATAATGAAGTGTCTGAATACATAACATATATCCCTATTTATAGGGGAATGGGACTAGAGAAATAATATAAATACAATCAATCAATGATACTGATTGATATTGATTGATTTACACAATAAACCAGATATGGTAGAGAATAAGTCATATTACCATACACACTAGAATATTATGAATATATTCTAAGTATGGTAATATTCTATAATAATATTCTAACACATCTGACCTTCATTCTCTAAGACAGACACTAATGTCATTAGGCTCTGACTTGGAATGCATGGCATGAATTTTCATCTGAAGCATAACATAATGTTTACATCCTAGTTATCATGTTTGACAGAAACACAGTACATCTTCCAAAAAAAATTTAGCGTACAATGCAGGCCACCATACTATAATTTCTTATTGAGATAATCAACAGATAGTGGTCACAACAAAGACAATTGAAAGAAAGACAGTTGTGTCCACTACAAATCATCAATAAAGCTTGGTAATGATTGCTTTATTGGCAAGAAGTATGATGATTACTCTTCCTAGATTATTGAGTAAGTATGATATATGTTTGAAATGTAACAACCCAGGAAAGCCTAACACTCCATATCTTTGGGTGGTTATGAATGATCGCTTGGGACCCCACATTGCATGGGAGGAGTTGTAGATAGTTATAAAACTATAGTGATTCCAGAGAAGTTTCAATAATAGCAATGACTAGTTCTTTTGGAGTAAAAGCCCAGATGTGGCTTGGGCTTTCCTTACTACATGCACAGACTCTCATATTCACTCAATGAACATCGAGTGATAAAATCCATGTCTAATAGTGGGCTAATTTTGAATGTTAGACCTGTCTTTCCCATTTCAAACTTTATTAATGAAGAGCTTGTTCTCCAGTCATTGATCCACATGTCAATTAGGAATGAAGTTTGAACTATGGAAATATATAGAAGATGCAAAGTCACATAGTTTAAAATCAACACGGTACCTGTAAGCCCACTACACCACCAAAAAAGTTCCTGAGGGTGTGCCCACCAGATACGTCAGCCCTGCAGGACCATCAATAAAAGTTGAATGTATTAATAACTAAATTAAGGAACAAGCCTATATAGCATTATTGCTGGAACTACAGAAGTATGAAGGGAAAGTATTTACACATCAAGAAACATTCCAGCATCACTTAGGCATTTCACTTTAGTAGCTTTTGGAAATAAACCTCGAAACTCATCACAGTGTAAAATAGATGCCAGACCCCCAGCAGAGCACCCAGAAAGAAGAGCCTGGAGCACTAATCATTAAATGGGAAAAGAGATCATGAAGGAAAAGGGAGTTAAAAGAAAGCAAAATAATGATGAATACTAAACCTGGTTAGCAGAGTGCATTCCCTTTGACAGTAACTCTTCCATTGCAGCCAACCATATTCGTTGTCCCCTAAATTGCAGCTGTGCAGCCTACCAAGCAGAATGCTCTATGTTAACAGTTGTTGAACACAGATAAATAAAAAGAATTAGGGTTCAACCCTGCACTTTTAGATGCACATATTTATTTTCAATCAAGTCATTTAGATTGTCAATCCACTTGATCACATCGATGGGTAAATTAGCATAACAATGATCACTGTTCTCTTTCTTCTAGTCTCATTTTTATGAAAACATAACTTGTGTGTTTCTGTAGCTATCGCTATTTTACTGATATAGGGTGAAGGAACACCATATTAATCATGAAAAAAAAAATGTTAGAAAGGTTCATGGAGCACCTTCATACAAATTGCCCCGATATCGAAGGATTCTTTCATAAATAATATATTCATGACAGAGAATTAGATGTGATATTTCATGGAAACATTAAATTGAAAAAATTACTCCTACCAACCTTATTCTCACCATCCCCAGCAAAAGATGCACCATCACAGTAACGAAGTTTTACTCTGTTCCAGTTGAAAAAATCTGAAACATCAGAAGGACGAGATAATGATCAAGATCAGCTAGAAAAAGCAGAACAGAGAAAGGCAGACTCAGTTCATGATATTCTCAAGTTTCGAGAGGAAACCAGGATTTTCTTCAGCTTTATTGCTCAATATCCCTGTAAATGCTATCTCCTTTTCCATGTACGTTGAGGATCCACGTAGAGTTTTTTTGCGGTAAACACAAGTTCTAATGTTATTACACCATCCACCTCCCTGCCACAAGATATTTGAATAAGTTAAGCCCTCAATTAAGAATATTAGAATAAGGTGTTGCGATCATACTAACCAAAAACTGGGATAATCAACTAGTAATAGTGATGATGATAACAATAACAACAGCAGCAAGAACAACAACATAATGTTAAAAAGACAGTAAATCTTAGAGAGTCAGATAGCTGTCATCTGAGAAATTTCAGTCAGAACATGATATTGGTACAGTGAAAGGCCTTGAACCATATTAGAGATACAACAAGCAACATAGAGAGCTGAAATATTTAAGGAATGAGGAATCTTCGTGTTTTAAAGATGAGATATCTTACTTTTCTAAAACCATTGAATAGCCAGAAGTATACACAATAGCTGTATGAGAACTAAAATATCAAGAAGAAGAAACAGTGAAACACAAATAAAAATTGTTACAGAAGCAGTAAAATTGCGCGATAGTTGTGCTTACATTAACCAAATGCTTATATTGGCCAGATTTTAATATATTCTTATAGTGAAGATTCCAAGGGAGAAACATATGAGAACATATAGATTTATCTTAGGCAAGGAATATGAAGCAACAACTCTACATAATGTATGAAATTATGCCATTTCAAGTCTATCCCACAAACCTCTAATTGAATAAGCCAACTATTTGCTCCTGACCCATGCCCACGATGCCAATGGTATCCGGGTAATGTTCCATCCAAACAGACTGTGAGAATGAAAATATCATGAGCATATTACGTAAAAATGAGAGAAAGATCTTAACAGGCAATAATAAGTATCATGAGTACTCTTTACGGATGAATTCGAAAAGGGATAACAATTACAATTAAGATAGCCTGTAGGGGATTGAGAATTATGTAAAGATAGATACTTCTGTGTGTGTGTGTGTGTGTGTGTGTGAGACTGGGTGTGTGTCTGTGTGCGGGGAAGAGAGATGGAAAGGTTGATAACCTCGTCAAATACTCGAATTGAACAATTAACATAGCTTAACTCAAATGTCCATACAAGCAATAATGATAACCGCATTATGAAAACATTGGGAAAAATGGTTGGATGGCAGAGAATGGCAATGAAAACAGAAGGCCCAGTGATCGATGAGACTGCAGGATTAAAAAAGAAGAGGCTGTTCTGAATAAAGTTAGGCATAAGTCATAACAAATAGATAATAATGTATTTGTATAAAGATCACCGCTAGCCAAGTATAATTTCAGTAGAAGGTACACGTGGGAAATTAAAACACATAAAAGTAAATGTCCACATCTAATTCAAGCACACTACCAGATATGCAATACTAAAAGCAAAAAGAAAAATCTACCTGCTCCTTTTGCACCAGCACCTTGAATGAGGGTAAGTCCTACCATCAAAGCATTGGGAACTTTCGTAGCTTTCGAGAGTCCATAAGCCTCCGTTTCAAACAGAGACATTGCTGTTTCATTGAGATTATACCCCTCAAACCCATCCACCCAGTTGCTAAAAAAAATTCCGATTACAATCCCAACCCACAAAACCTTCACCATGGCTACTAGCTCCCCTCTATTCCAATCTCTCTACCACTGAAATCCTATAAAAGAAATCGGAGGAAACAAAAAACGCAATCCACAAATAGTACCTGCCTACAGTCCGTAGCGACTATTTATCTAATAACCTTGTAGCTGCATTAGGAAACTTTCTTTCTGTATACAGCATTAATGATCAGAAAGCATTCATTACAAGAAGATCTTCCCCCATCAAATCCTGGAGCCTAAATATGGGAGTCCACATCTAATAAATCCTGGAAATGTGGGCTGTTTGTGGAGAGAGAGAGAGAGAGAGAGGGAGAGAGAGACAGAGACAGACAGAGTGACCCTGTTCTTGCAAAGAAGCGTGTTTGCCGGGCTTTTTTAAGGTTGTATGACACTCAGGGCACGTTTGGAATCTCGTCTACGTTTATGGTCAGCACAAATTAGAAGTCTGTGTCAAACGATCTAGTACCGCTTGATCAGAACGAAAAAACATGATCAACTAGGATATATACATCATGTCAGGGGTCCACTTATTATATAATTGGTTTCCAGTTTTCTTTTCGCTTTACCTTTCTCATTTATTACTACTACTATTATCCTGTGCGGTTGCCTTTATTGAGCCTGGGTGAAACCCGTGACTGAGATGTTTACAGCTGTGCTTACCCTTTCTGGTGGAATATCAAAAAATCACTGAGAATTTTGATCATAGTTAAGACTTAACTGCGGATTGGATAGTAAGATGAAATGAAATGATTTTAAATAAAAGTTGAATAATATATTATTAAAATATTATTTTTTAATATTATTATTGTTTTGATATCTAAAAAAAGATGAATTATTTATTATATTTTATGTAAAAATTTTAAAAAATTATTAAAATAAATTGAGATAAAACATTTTTACTATTCAAACATGCCTATCATAGTCTTAATTAATTTCACTAATAATAAAAAAGACCAAACAGACAAACCGGCCTGGTCTTGGTTTCTTACAATCGTTTTTGTCTATCATACTATGTATGAAGAATCTCTCAAAAGACTAATTAGGTCCCGATTAGATGTTAAAATATATTGAGATCAATTTCAATCAGTCTAATTTTAAATTGAGGATGGCCAGAATTATTTTATTATTATTTTTTACTTACTTTTCATTACCATTCAATATTCTGTCATTACTTTTTTTATTATTATTTTACTACTATTCATAGAATATTTAAGGGTAGTGAATATTAATTATTTTATTATTATTATTCACTTACTTTTCATTATCATTCAATATTCTGTCATTACTTTTTTCATTATTATTTTATTACTATTCATAGAATATCTAAGATCATCTCACTATCCAAATGCAACTTGAGTCTAACATCCAAACACTCAACTCTCAAATCACTAAATATCACTCAACTCAAAACTTCTTTACACATGAGATCTATAACTTTTTTCAACTTAACACTTCTTTACACGCGAAATTCATTTTAACTTTTTATAAATACATTTAAATGAATATTAATATCTAACCACATCTAAACTTATCTTAGATGTATCTCATAAAACTTATTTAACTATCTTAACTTACTATTATTTATAAAAAAATTTAACTCAATTTAACATTTAAACGGAACTTAATAGGTTAAATATTGGTTAAGGAAAATAATACTCTCACATTAAAGTGTACCGATAAAGTCTACAGACAAAGTGTACTTTTAAGTGTTTTTTGTTGGGAAAAATGTTTCGGCCACGGAGAGTTCATCGATTTATTTATTTTTAATTTATAGTTAATAAAGTATTTTTTAATGATTTTGTGATATTTTTTTTAAAATATTTAAAATGATTTAAAAAATATTTGAAAAAAAATAATATAAAATGCACTTATCGATAGAATTCTCAGTACTACCTCTCGGGCCCTAGCAATTCCCTTATAAAAAATTTAACAATTCTAAAAAGAATTTAGACTGTCCATACCGAATTCGGTATCTTTTATCAGTGAATCCTATTGGTTAATAACGTAATAATTAAATGATAAAAAAAGATATTAATAAAATTAATTTGTAAGTTAACCGTGTTGCTTCTCTCTCTCTTTTTCTATATATTTTAATTTCTAAATCTCGGCCACATAGACTGATAACTGATAAGTGATAATGTTTAAGGAAAATGTTAAGCGTCTCACTCCCAGCTTCTGTAAGAACTATCGTTTATAATAATATGTATTTTTTTATATATATATTTTTTTAATTTTTTTATATAGATTTTTTTAACAATTTTAAATATTTTAAAAAAATAAAAAAATTCATAATATCATTAAAAAATACTTTCTTAATCACTACTTCACCAATACTTCAGAGTTGTTAATTACCTCGATCCTTATCTATTATCAACGTGCAAGTTTTTACCTTTTTTGAATATAGTACGTTGCCAAACCATATATAGTACGGTTATCATACAAGGGTTTAATATATTATATAGTAAATTCTAATTAGCGGATCAGGTCAAATTAAAAGTCAAAAACTCAATAAAAAAAAAAAAAAAACCGGTTCACACACAAGCAGAACTAAGTGCAGCTTAGGGTTTATCTTAAAGGAAGCTTTAATATGAAATTGTATATATGTTTGAAGAATATTAATGCTCCTTGATCGTCTCACCTCTACCGTTTAGATAATCTTCTTGACGTAGCACTACCGTTTGATGTCACGTGATTTATTAAAAAAATAAAAAAACACACATAAAAGGGTAAAGATAATTTAGAGTTTCAATTTTTCTTTTTTTGTATTTTCCATTTGTCCTTTTGGTTTAAATATATATTTTTTATTTTTTTAATAAATTACATGGCATTACTACATGGTGGTGCCATGTCAAGATAGTCATATAAAGGAGCAAGTTGTAGATGGCCCAATAGTAATACGCATGTTTGAAAATCATTTGAATAAAATCTGCACCGGTTAATTAATCCAATCAATAATAGTTGTAAAATATCACATAAACTGCCTGCAATTTCTATTTTTCCTTCTTTTAAATCAAGAATAGATAAGAGGTAGGGTCTAAGCGTGATTTCACCAGTAACCAAATTAGAAGTAAAAGAAGAAGGGGACAGGGATTATCGATCGGGGAACCATAGGCTGCCGACAAAAGGCCAAAGCTTCAATGAATTGAAGCGAGTGGGAGGCTAGGGAGGATCAGCATCTTTGGATATCACTTTCCGAGTTTTCCCTTCCCACATGTGTATAGCTTTTTTTTTTTTGGGTGGAGACGCTAAAGATTGAGGCCCATTTCAAATTTTCAACGTCGCCAGGCAACTTCTTCAACACGACGACCAGTGATCGATGGTCATGCTTTTCTTTGGTCCCTCGAGTAGCGACGTCTATTCCATTGCGGCTCCGTTGCGTTCACGCAATTATATTGTGCTTTCTTGTAAGTTGCGCTAAACTTCTTTGACACCTTGGAACACACCTTTCTAAACTGCTACTACCCTCATGTTATTTGTCGTCAATTCCTTGGCCTCTCAATATTGAACCCTTCTCTACACAACTCATCTAAATTTGGATTAAGATCATCATTGCCCCTAACACCACACTCAATCTCCCCTAGGATTTAATCCATCAGTTTCAAATCTTTGCATCCGTAGCCATGGACCAAATTTGAATGTTCAGAAACAAAGCAAACCAAGGTCGGCCGATCCCCTCCACATCAACCCAAGTCACAAGTCAACCGCCTTTCCAAAGAACATACCCTAGCTTGGCTGAAAAAGCCTGAAATCCTCCGCCCCCCCCCCCCCCCCCCCCCCCCCCCCCCCCCCCCCTCCCCTCCCGCGGGATTTCATGAAGATAAACTATGATGCTGCTATTAAAGAAAACTTAACTATCATGATATGTATTTGCAACAATTTTGAAAGAGCCTCACTCAAGTCTTGAGCCAAATGCATTTAGACATCCTCTCCCGTTTATGGTGAAGCAAAAGCTGTCTTGCTAGCAATTAAAGAAGCCCTGGTGCTCAAAGCCCAGTCAATTATTCTAGAAGGTGATTCACTACTGGTTCAGAATGCTCTCATTGATCTCTCTATTGATGTTGATTGGTCCATCCTCACCATTATAGAAGATTGCAGAAATCATCTCAAGTTTCTCAAGATTGGAAATCTGTTCATATCCCCCGAAGTGCCAACCATAAAGCACATGAGCTTGCTCAAAGTGTTGCTAACTCATCCTTGTGTAATAGCGCACGTCACCCAAGATCCTGTCACCCACGACTCTTTGTATATTAGCAGCTTAGCCCAACCAAAATCCGACTCCACCTCATCGAAGCAAAATCTCACAGCATCCACCTCAGCAGTACACGCATCAGTCAAGCCTTCTCAGCATGAAGACTCTTCCAGAAACTCCTAGAAAACTCTTGCTGAAATTCTCTTGTTTTGGTTTCTGTTATTCCCTTGTAAATGGCATCTTACGGTTATAACAATATCCCTATAAATAGCTCTAGGCAGCACGCACACCATGTGCTTGAGTAAATGTCCAAACTATCCTGTAATTCTCCTTTATAAAGAAGCCTTTGTAAACAATTCAACACATGAAAGAAATATAGATATTCTTCAATCGTTCATGGCATCAGAGCCTCAAATAGACAAACGTCTCCATGGCTGAAGCTAATTCTGAAAAATCTCCCAACCCGAAATCTTCTCCTCCTCCCTCCTCGTCTCTTCCTCACCTCTCCCATCTTGTTTCAGTAAAATTAAACAATGAAAATTTCCTTCTCTGGCGAGCTTAGATGGTTCCATATTTGAGAGGCCAGCATCTTTTCCACTTTGTCAATGGCACTAATCCCCCTCCACCTCATTTTCTTCCCAACTCTGAAACAATCAACCCAAAATATCTTGAATGGTCCCACACTGACCAGCTTATTCTTAGTGTCATCATCTCCTCCCTCTCCGAAAACCTTATTGCCCAAGTTGTCGGCTACACCACCGCGCATCAAGTCTGGAATGCCTTGGAAAAACTCTTTACTTCTCAATCCCATGCTCGGATTATTCAACTTCGATATCAACGTGCCACTATGTCAAAAGGTTCCTCCTCTGTTTCTGATTATTTCCCAAAAGTGAAGCATCTTTCCGACACCATGGCTGCCGCTGGCACTCTACTATCCTCAGCCGAATTTATCTCCTATCTTCTAGCTGGATTAAATAGTGATTTTGATGCTTTGGTTACCTCCATTACTGCTCGCGTTGAACCCATCTCCTCTGAAGAACTCTTCAGTCTTCTTCTCACCCACGAAAGTCGCCTTGCTCACTCCACTCATCTTCCCTCCTCCATTGAATTATCTGCCAATTTCTCCTCAACAAATTCCCCTCGTGGTCGTGGTAATACTCGGGGAGCCTACCGGGGTAATTATCGCGGTTGTGGAAGGGGTCGAACTCCAAATTCCTCACCTCCAAATTTCTTTCCCATCTCAGCAACTCAAAATCAGTCTCCCTTACCGCACTCCAAGCCAACTTGCCAAGTCTGTGGCAAGGTTGGTCATCTTGCACTGTGATGTTACTATCGCTATGACCATGCCTACGAAAATGGCCCACCCAAGTCCCTTACAACCAACTACACCTCATCCAACTCCACCTCAGACAACAACTGGTATCCAGACACCGTAGCCACAAATCATCTCACCTCAAATCTCTCCCACTTGAACCTCAAGTCTGCCCCTTACAATGAATCTGATCAAATTCGCATAGGTGATGGTATTGCCTTACCTATCTCCAACATCGGTGATTCTCTCTTGAACTCTGCTTCTCACTCCTTTCATCTCAAGAAAATTTTACATGTTCCTCACATAACCAAAAACTTAGTTTCTGTGTGGCAATTTTGTCTTGATAATCAAGATTATTTTGAATTTCATGCCTCTCATTTTATTGTGAAGGATTCCAAAACGGGGACCTCTCTCCTTCGTGGCCCCATGCATGATGGTTTATACACTTTTCTAGAAAATTCATCACCTTTTCAAGCTCTTGTTGGCGAGCACACCACATCCTCTCGGTGGCACTCCAGACTTGGGCATCCATCTCTTCAAGTTGTGCAGCGTGTCTTGTCTCACCATTCTCTTCCAGTTTCAACCCGAGACTTCAAATCTCCATGTTCAACTTGCTGTCAAGCAAAAAGTCACCAATTACCTTTTGTTTCTTTTCATCAACGGGCTACCCAGCCCTTAGAACTACTTTACACAGATGTATGGGGTCTCGCCCCTGTTCTTTCTCGTGAAGGATATTGTTATTATGTTGCATTTCTAGATGACTACACTCGTTTTACTTGGTGGTTTCCATTAATACAAAAATCTAATGTTGTCTCAGTTTTCATTAATTTCCAATGATATGTTGAATTACTCTTTAGTTCCAAAATAAAATCCATCCAAAGTGACTGGGGAGGCGAATTTCTTCCTCTCAGTCATATTCTTCAATCTAAAGGAATTTCACGTCTAATTTCTTGCCCTCATACTCGCCAACAAAATGGTGGCGTTGAGCGCAAATATCGACACATTGTCGAAACCGGCTTAGCACTTATGGCACATGCCTCACTGCCTCAACATTTTTGGGCAGATTCCTTCCACACTGCAGTGTATTTAATAAATCGTCTTTCTACTCCCTTACTTCAACAACTTAGTCCGTTTGAAAAATTGTTCTCTAAACCTCCTAATTACACTTTTCTCAAAGTTTTTGGAACTGTTTGTTGGCCTCACTTACGACTATATAATCGACATAAACTGGATCTTCGCTCCTCACAATGTCTTTTTATTGGGTACAGTGACTCCCACCATGGCTACCGTTGTCTACATCTACCTACAGGACGTCTCTACATCTCAAGAGACGTTGTATTTGATGAGCAATTATTTCCTTTTAATCACACCACCAACTCGGACTCAAACCCATCCCCAATGCCTCTTCCCTCCATTCTTGGTCCTTGTCCCACCCAGCCCACATACACAACAAACCAACATTCTGATAATACCCACTCACGGCCCACCGAACTATCTCAACCCACGTCTCTCTTACCCAGCTCGTTCCCAGCTACAGATCACGTCTCACACCCTCATCCCTCCCTTCAGTCTCCTACAAGCCCAACCATTTCACCAACTGAGCCCATTACACCCCAAAGCCCATCCTCATCAACTCCACAATCCGATACTCCCTCTCAATCCGATTCCTCTCAGCCTTTATCTCCTTCCTTCCACACTCTCGAACCTTCCCAGCAACCTCTATCATCTGCAGTGCCTTCCCCCTCGAATCAAATCATCACTAGATCCAAAACTAATTCTCTTCGTCCCAAAATATTCACCGATGGAACTATTCTCTGGCCACCTCCCCGAAGTTTTCTCACTTTTTCTTCCCCCATTCCTGATGATCCCATCACCTTTACCGAAGCTTCAAAACATCAAGAATGGAGAACAACCATGGCTGAAGAGTTTCAAGCACTGATGAACACTAATACGTGGACTCTAGTACCCTCTTCAAGAATCCACAATCTCGTAGGGTGCAAATGGATTTTTCGCACCAAGAGACGTTCGGATGGCACCATCAACCGACACAAGGCTCGTCTCGTAGCAAAAGGGTTTCATCAACAGGCAGGAATTGACTTCTCTGAAACTTTTAGTCCTGTTGTGAAGCCAACCACAATTCGTACTATACTTTCCATTGCTGTCACTGAAGGACGGTCCCTGCGGCATATAGACATCAACAATGCCTTTCTGCATAGGGACCTCCAAGAACAAGTTTTCATGACCCAACCCATCGGCTTCATCCATCTTGATCACCCAACCCACGTCTGTCGCTTGAATAAGGCCATTTATGGTCTTAAACAAGCGCCACGCGCGTGGTTCTCCAAGTTGAGTAACAAGCTTCTTGAGTTTGGCTTCACACAATCTCTGTCAGATCCCTCGTTATTTTTGTACAAAAATTCCTCTGTCACTCTTTTCTTTTTAGTGTACGTAGATGATATTATTCTTACTGGTTCCAATGTGGATGTTATCACCTCTGTATTACACTCTCTCAACTCCTTCTTCCCAGTCAAGGACCTTGGACCTCTTCAATTTTTTCTAGGACTCGAGATTCACCATCTCTCACAAGGTCTACACCTATCACAAACAAAGTATGTTTGTGATATGCTCAAATGGACCAACATGGACCTTGCCAAACCTGTCCAGACCCCCATGGCCTCCTCTGCTCGACTTTCACTCACCGATGTTCCTAACTTTTTTGATCCAACTCTCTATCGCAGTACAATAGGTAGTCTTCAATATCTCTCTCTTACCAGACCCGACATTGCATTTGCTGTCAACAAAATTTGTCAGTTTATGCACTGTCCAAAACTTGCATTCTCGAATGCGGATTGGGCAGGATGCCCTGATGACCGTCGCTCCACTGGCGGTTTTTGTGTGCTTCTTGGTTCAAATTTAATTTCCTAGAATTCCAAGAAGCAGCCCACAGTTACAAGATCCAGTACAGAAGCTGAGTACAAAGCATTGGCAAACACCACTGTTGAACTACTTTGGCTTCAGTCACTACTTAAAGAACTTGGTACTTTTCTCTCTCAGCCTCTTACCCTCTGGTGTGACAATTTGAGGGCTACATATCTTGCAGCTAATCCTGTTCTTCATTCACGCACAAAGCATATAGAGATTGATTTCCATTTTGTGCGTGACCGTGTCACTTCCAAGTCTCTACAAGTTGCCTTTACTGCATCTCAAGATCAAGTCGCTGATATATTTATCAAGCCCTTGCAATCACCTCGGTTTCTTCAATTAAGAACGAGTCTCACAATGGTTCCCATCATGGACTCGCAGGAGGGTATTAGTAGCTCAGCCCAACCAAGATCCAACTCCACCTCATCGAAGCAAAATCTCACAGCATCCACCTCAGCAGTACACGCATCAGTCAAGCCTTCTCAGCATGAAGACTCTTCCAGAAACTCCTAGAAAACTCTTGCTGAAATTCTCTTGTTTTGGTTTCTGTTATTCCCTTGTAAATGGCATCTTACGGTTATAACAATATCCATGTAAATAGCTCTAGGCAGCACGCACACCATGTGCTTGAGTAAATTGCCAAACTATCCTGTAATTCTCCTATATAAAGGAGCCTTTGTAAACATTTCAACACATGAAAGAAATATAGATATTCTTCAATCGTTCATTGTATTGGACCCATATGGGGTTTGATCCCCTCATAGCTTTCTATGCTCTCTGTATTAGACTCTGTTCTTTTTAATATATTGTTTGTTTGAAGAAATAAAAAGGAAAATGCTAAACCTACGTAAGGAAAACGCACACTCCATTACATACTAAACCTGTCACTACCTCGTCAGCCATTTATTATTATTTTTAAATAAAATCAATACAAACATATGTGTGCATTCCCTGCCGTGCCTAGCTATAACATATGAGTGCGTTTAATCAAATCTTCAATGTTTTCTTTCTTAATCGGGGGAAGGGTACTAGCAAGAAGAGTAAAGGCAAGTGGATTGCTCCACCAGGATCTTTGATACTAAATGTTGATGATACTTTTTTTATTTTTTTAAACTAACAAAGAGCAAGAATGGGAGCTCTACTTTGAGATGAGAAGGGGGATGTCCTGCTAGCAGCTATTAAGAAAGAAATGGCAATTAATGATCCACTCGGGATTGAACTGTTGGCTATTCTTAGATGTTTGCAACTACGTCTACAAAGAGGTATACCACAGTTGGAGATAGAGATTGATTCACTGATTATGGCCAATACTATTTCGAGTAAAGAATTGGAAGCCTATTCAAGATCTATGATGGGAAATATGATCAAGGAGATACATGATTTGATGATGAAACTCTTTCACCAATGCAGCATTCAACATGTTCGATGCATAAGTAATGCTGGGGCACACAAGTTGCCAAAGTATACATGGCACATTGATGATATCAGTGTATGGGAATGTTCTTTTCCTGAGTTCATTGAATCTGTTATATGGATTGAAAAACTGTAATGCCCCGATCCCATAGGGGTCTGGAAAGTTAGCTCTTATTATTCAAAATCAACTCAAAAATCACAAGTATAAATAATCCAGAAATTTCATAAAATATTCATTTACTCAAACCAAATAACTATGTTCCTTTAAAGAAATTATCAATAAAATAAATTGAAACTCTCCAAAAGACTTGAAAATATCATTAACTCATCAAATCAAAATAACTGAAAATAACCAATTTACTAACTAAGACTCTCAAATAAATACTTGTACCCACGGATACTTATTTCTCTGCGAACATCAAACCTCTCTAATACTGCCTACTCTTGCTCTCCAGCAGAATCATCAAAATTATCTGAAAAATGTTTGGAGATAAGGGATGAGTTATCAACAACTCAGTAAACAGAGAACATATACTAGTGTGTAAACATGAGCATTTACAAAGATTAGAATGCAGACCAAAACATTTTCATTTTCAGAGTGCGGAAGCAGAACATGTTATCAAAATATCAGAGCAAAGATTCATAAATAATTTCATTCAAAAATATCATTTGACATAGCATAAATGATCATCATCATCATCAGAACATCATATTAGAACAGAGGCCATGTATAACCCCCGTGGTAGGGTTGTGCATCTGCGAATAGCCAAGCAGAACATAAATCACTCTGTCACCAAGGTGTGCACTCAAAACAGAGACCACTATTATAACCCGTGGCAGGGTCGTATCCACTATTATAACCAGTGGTTGGGCCGTATCCACTATTATTACCCGTAGTTGGGCCGTATCCAATATTATAACTCGTGGTTGGGCCGTATCCACTATTATTACCCGTGGTTGGGCCGTATCCACTATTATCACCTGTGGTAAGGCCATAACTGAACAGAGCGGAAACAGAATCAAATTCAGAATTAGAGAATCATGCCAAAAGTTTTCAGAAATCACATCTTATCCAAACAGAGTACTAAACAAAATCATATCATCTTCGTAATCAAAGCAGATCCAAAGCATATGTACATAATTATGCACAAATTTTCATATTCGTTCATTTTGCATAGATCAAAAATAGAATGTAAAAAATAAGCTCATGTCAACACTAGTCATGACAAAAATGTTTTATCTTTCATCAGAGTTCAATGAGTAATGAAGAATAAATAACTGAGGTTATTTTCACATTTTTTTTCAAAACATATGATGCACATTTTTGTAAATTAGTTTCAGTTCATTTTTATTTTATGCAAAATCTAGCATAGGAACTCCGCTTACCTGAACTTCTTAGCTTTTCCGAAATTTCCTCAAAAAATGCCGAATAAATATTAATCATCACCTGTAACACAATCACGTAATTCCGTAAATTTTCAATCAATCACAAAATTACACCATTTAAGCCTAAGCTTCTACTATATCTATTTTAAGTCTTCAATACCTAAAAATTTCCATAACCTTAAAATATCATCATTCTCTAAATTTCCTTGATATCAATCAACATTTAAGATAAGTACTAGTAAAAATTTCAATAAATAATAAAAAAGTAGCTTTAATCATAATTTAAATGTTCAAAATAAAATAAAAATAAAAATAATTTGCTACCAATAGTACAATTTAAAAAAAAAATCCTATTTATTTTCTATACAATTTCGTATACTTCCCACAAAGACCACGTAAAAACAGATTTAATATAAACATAATTCCAAATTGAAACCATCCAATAATAAGGGTAATATTGTAATTTCATATCCAAATAATATGTAAAACTAATTTCACGTAGACTCTTAAGAAAACGTTTCATGCGTTTACAGTGCAACAGTCTGTGAGGCAGGGGCGCGAGATACTCACCTAGAAGGAAGGAGCTACGTGCGGTGCGGCGAAGAGGGTGGTTGTCCCGATGACGAGGCACTGAGAGAGAGATGAGTGAGAGAAATGATGAGAGAACATGGTGACATAAAAGGGGAGAGACGGAGAGGAGAAACAACCAAAGGTCGTGGCCTTACCGAGTGGAACAACAACATGAGTGACGAGAGGTACTCGGCGGCACCTTTATGCAAAGGCGATGACGGCATGGAGGGCTGACGATGTTGCTAAGTTCACCGCACTGTGGTTGGTGTCACCTAACGTAACAAGCTTGCTCTGTTTTGAGCTGCAAAAACAGGGGTGTAACTTGCTGAGTTTCCGAGATGGGGGTGGCGGTGTACTGGGTTGTGGGTTGGTTGATCATATGCTTACGAGGGGATGCACTGGTGTAGTGGCAGTACGGACGACGGAAGGCTGGGCTTCAGACGGTGTGGAGTCAAGGAGGAGGCGTGATCGGGTTGTTGTTGGTTGGGTGGACTCTGGTGGCAGCGGCTGTTGGTGCATGCATGCAATGGTTGGGCGCGACTGGGGTGATGAACGTGGGGTTGAGGAAGAAGGATGGGCTACAACGAATAGCCTAGCTTGGGGAAGATGATTACAACGGCAAGAGGGGCTGTGTTGTGTGCATGAAATGTGTAATGCAATATATATATATATATAGAAAAAAAAAAAAAAAAACCCTAGGAAGGAACAAAGGGAGAAAACTGCACGAAAGACGTGCATGGTATGGAGTATTGCGTGCGGAACTGATCCTTGAGCTTGGGGTTTTTTTTTTTTTTTTTTTGGGTCTACATGAAAATATTAGGCCCAAAACTTGGATATTGAAGCATAAAGATTTGAGCTTTTTCTTGAGTCAAGGGTCTCAACTCAATTTCTAAGAATAATCTAACTTGTTCTAGAAAATTCTCGACTCAAATCTTACCTTGGCCCTTTAGAAAAATAATCATAATTATTAAGTCCAAAAAAATTATAATCCGTCAAAACAAAGATTTTAAGCTCGTAGTCTACTAAAAAATAATAATAATAATAATTAGAACACTCAATTGGATTTTTCATATGCATAAATCTAAAAATATTATAAAAAAAAAAATCAAACTTGGTTGGATCCGGGTGTTACAAAAACATTGTTTGTAATGCTTTGTTAATTAATGGAATTCTTGTTCTCAAAAAAAAAAAAAAAAAATTGCATGTGCATGGAAGGAAGTCACGTGATTCGGGCCAATGAATGATCGGAGAATAGGTTAGTACGTACTAATCGCCAAAAAAATTGTTAAATTGATTACCTCGACCGGTACGATTTTACACAAACATTACATCAACATTAACTGCAATATTAATGGAAATATAATCCATACACTATTGTCAAACTCAAATAAATAAAAATAATGATTTCATATATGGCATCGATCATATTCAAAATTCGTGGAGTTTTTAAAGAGGGCATCATATTACCAACGTGAAATATCATGAAGAGGACATCATAATTAAATCACTGTCTCGTTTCAAGGTTTCTGAACCATATTAAATTATATGACCAAGAAACGGCCCAGTCATATATACATCTTTGTCATAAGAATGGCATGCTTGCTCGTGACTCTTTAGCCTTAAGTCATTATTACTCGTTACCCAGTACTGCTAATGTTATCGCTTGATGATCTAACAAGCAGAGATTTTTCACGAAGCAGTAGTGTTTCATAAACACGCGGATCACGAACGAAAATTAATGGGGAAAAAAATACTGCATGTGAGGGCTGCTGGTCCCATAATCACACGCGCCTTTTTGGGCTTGTTGGCTCGGCACTGGCTACCAACCTGCACCACCCGCTGTCATGCACAAACATTTCAGTGGAGAGGACCAAATCTGTGTCTGTTCTGCTCATATCTGTACAATAGATAAAAAGTAATAATAAAATAAAAAATAATAACGAGATTATTTAAAATATTCTTATCAAACAAGTCTATCCTATCATTATTCTCAAAGACATCATCCAACACAAACGAGAAAGATTTCTTTAAATTCATTAAATAAAAACAAAAATAAATATAAAAAACGACCAAACAAACATGGACTCAACAACACTAGCACATGCAGTACTGAACCGTCGTTGTTGAACGGTACATCAATATAGATCATTGGATCTCCTCCCGCATCTTTTGATAAGAGACCATACATATGTACTTAGTAGCTCGATCTTTTTTTCTTCGTTTTTTTTTTTTTTCCAAGCAAGCAAATATTATTTAGATAAGGAAAATGAGATATATGAAAAGGGAGTGAGGTTCTCCAATAAACACCTTATTAGAACAGTCATAACACAAAAGTGAAAAAAAGAAAGTTTTAAGATCAAATACTTGGTCACCACCCATATCCTGCAAAGAAGGTCCTGTCTTTAATGACGGTTTTTTGCAGTTCGCACAATTGTGTGAATTATGGAGCCACTGCTGGAGGTAATGGAAGTTGAAAGTATACTACAATTTGTTATCTTGAAATGTTTCCTGAAGAGACCCGTATTATCTTCCTCATGATCATTGGTTAGAAAAAGAGAAAATATAATAGAAAAACTGGCATCAAATGGATTGGACTGTGGTGGGCTAAGTTTCTTCACGTGCACCTGTAGTGGTGCGTCGGTGATTGTGAGATGGGATGGGGTAGATCTTAAGATCTTAAGGTAGAGAATCTATTGGTGCCGCACGTGTAGCTGACAAAGGCATTATGGCGCGACGACGCATAACGACCATGCGAGAAACAAGTCATGCGTGAGAGTCACGTATCGAGATTTTTGCCACGGTTCTGCTTCGTCTTAGTAGATTGGCAGCTACGTGTGAGAGTCACGTATCGAGATTTTTGCCACGGTTCCACTTCGTCGTAGTATATCGACATCTAAGGAGTTGCGTGGTGGGATGCGTGTCGATAGTCGGATGCCGAAGTGCGATAGATCTGACCAAAACCGAACTGGTGAAAATAAGAGATAAAAATACTAGCAAGAAAACATATATACAAATCGGTATTGAAAAAGGAACAGAGAGGAGGAAGGGAGCTAAGGCTCCACCCTTCTCTCCAGTGGAAACACTCAGAAATGATGAGTAGTTTTTTTAGAGAGGAGGATGAGCTTCTCTTTCTAGAAACGAAAACATAGTTCTCTTAGTAACTTGGTCTCTCACTTGCCAAACAAGCCCAAGTCCTGTCATTATTCTCAAGGACATCATCCAACACAAACAAGAAAGATTTCTTTATGTTCATTAAATAAAAATAAAAATAAATATAAAAAAGGACCAAACAAACATGGACTCAACAACCACATGCAGTACTGAACCGTCGTTGTTGAACGGTACATCAATATGGATCATTGGATCTCCTCTCGCATCTTTTGATAAGAGACCATACATACGTACTTAGTAACTCGATCTTTTTTTCTTTGTTTTTTTTTCCCCAAGTAAGCAAATATTATTTAGATAAGGAAAACGAGATACATGAAAAGGGGGTGAGGTTCTCCAATAAACACCTTATTAGAACAGTCATAACACAAAAGTGAAAAAAAAAAAGTTTTAAGATCAAGTACTTGGTCCCCACCCATACCCTGCAAAGAAGGTCCTGTCTTCAATGACGGTTTTTTGCAGTTCGCACAATTGTGTGAATTATAGAGCCACCGCTGGAGGTGGTGGAAGTTGAAAGTGTACTACAGTTTGTTGTCTTGAGATATTTCCTGAAGAGACCCATATTATCTTCCTCATGATCATTGGTTAAAAAAAGAGGAAATATAATAGGAAAACTGGCATCAAATGGATTGGACTGTGGTGGGCCAAGTTTCTTCACGTGCACATGTGGTGGCGCGTCGGTGATTGTGAGATGGGATGGGGCAGATATGAAGATCTTAAGGTAGAGAATCTACTGGTGCCGCACGTGTAGCCGACAAAGGCATTATGGCGCGACGGCGCGTAACAACCATGCACGAAACAAGCCACGTGTGAGAGTCACGTATCGAGATTTTTGCCACGGTTCTGCTTCATCTTAGTAGATCGGTAGCTACGTGTGAGAGTCACGTATTGAGATTTTTGCCAAGGGTCCGCTTCGTCTTAGTAGATCGGCGGCTGAGGAGTTGTGTGGTGGGATGCATGTCGATAGTCGGTTGCCGAAGTGCGATAGATCTGACCAAAACCGAATTGGTGAAAATAAGAGATAAAAATACTAGCAAGAAAACATATATACAGATCGGTATTGGAAAAGGAATAGAGAGGAGGACGAGAGCTAAGGCTCCACCCTCCTCTCCAGTGGAAACACTCGAAAATGATGAGTAGTTTTTTTAGAGAGGAGGATGAGCTTCTCTTTCTAGAAACGAAAACATAGTTCTCTTAGTAACTTGGTCTTGATAAAAGAGACATTGATTCTCACCCAAACAATTGAAACTAGTTGGATCTAGAGTTCTGGAGGCATATATAAGCTGTTAGAAGTGGCAGCCACATGCACACGTAGTGAGTAAGATTTAATTATATGCCGATGGCAGATTGGTGTCCTTGGTGGTAGGGATGAATTTGGTCCGGTCCGATTAGTCCATAGGGAGTTTTTGGGACCGGACCAACCCCTTTGGTCTAAGATTTTCCCACCTTAAACTGAATCAAATACCCATATGGACCGGACCAGACCTTCAGTTATCGGTTCGGCCCAATAGCGAATAAATAAATTAATCTTTATTTTTTTGGTTGGTAAATTAATCAGTAAATTAATCAAAAAAATTATTTAAATTACTAAAATTAAAATTAAGTTAATTCTTAATGTGGATCATGATATATTATTAATTGATAGCATATATTACTTAACATTTTATATGGTCAATGATAATAGAATAGATGAAAATTACATAATTAACTTATATAATTACTACATAAATATTTTCAAAAACTATATATATATATAGTTCAATCTGTTTCAGTCCGGTGCGGCCACCCCGAGACTGGACTGAAAACCGAATTCCTCACAAATAGAGGATTGAAACTGACCAAATAAATTTTCGGTCCAGTCTGGTCGATTTTGCCAATTTGTACTAGAAATTTTACAGCCCTACTTGGTGGCACTGTGGTGGAATTGAGAGTTACGAATTTGGTGTGTGGATGTGTGTAAACACTGTAAGGCGTTTGCAGATGAAAACTGACCAATTTAGGCCTAATCTAGATTGTAAAACCATCTCAACTCATCTCATCTAATTATTATAATTTTTCTAGATTTCTAAATAAAATATAATAAACAATTCAATTTTTTTAAATATAAAAAAAATAACAATAAAAAATAATATTTTAATAATATTTTATTCAATTTTCTCATCTTATTTTCACCCAGTATTCAAATCAGGCCTAAATCTCCTACAACAACCAAGAAGGGAAAAAAAGTCCAACAATAAAATAAGAAAAAAATTGGTGGAAGGGGTGAGAGAAACAATGTCAAAGGAGAATGAAACTTGTTGCAAGAGGTCGGAAATCACAAACAATGTATGACGGTTTATGGAGGCCACATCTAATTATTGTACTGGCCACGACAGTACTATTACTGGTCGTTTTTTAGTGGAGCGAAGGAGATTCTAATGTATGGCAAGTTTAGGCCTTTGATAAGAGGAACATCGTAGATCTTGCCTAGTCCAACAACTATAGTAAAAGGATAAAGTAAAAAAAAAAAAAAAATGGAGAAAAATAAACTAAGTAGGCTTTTCCTTTACGCAGATCCTGCGTTATACAAACCCAATTGATATGGGGTATTCGTATTCAAATTCTATCTTGATTATGCTAAACTACTTTTAGAAGGTGAATTTATACAAAAGTGGCAAAAATATTTATTGTTAGAATATTATTTTTATTTTAGAATTTAAAAATATTAAATTATTTGTTATGTTTTGTGTAAAAGTTTAAAAAAATTATAATTATTAAATGATATAAGATGAGTTGAGAGGCTCTCTCAATCCAAACAACCTCTTCCTAGGATTGTGACAATATCAATTATTTTTTTCCCAAGTCTTTTATTTATATTCATTTTTGCCTTCTTAAGAAATATTTTGTTTCAATTTTTGAAATTAATTCTGATTTTGATTTTGACCAAATTTTTAGCAGAATTATTGTTTAATCACGTATTTAATTTTCAGGCAATAATTTAAATTTTTTCTTTTTAAAAAATTTCTCATCATTTCGAGTTTTGAAGCTATTTAAGGTTTCACAATAATGATGGTCTAAGACTATCTAACACTCATAATAATCTTTATTCGTTTCTAACTACTGCTCATGGAGAAGATTAATGCGACGATTAAGTAGCATAAATAATCTCTAGACTTTATTCTTGATTATTTCAAAGTTACTAACCTATGCGCATCTAATTGCATACACATCTAAGAAATTTGCCGCGTTAATCTAAATCAGAACAAAAATAATTAATACATGTCACAAGATCGAAAATTTGTTACGCTTCCTAATCATCTCTTGCGCCTCAATGCCTAATTATTAATTTTTAACTTACTTTTTACGTAAATTTATATCGTCTAGGAGATTAATTCCAAATCAATTTCAACCATACTCCCACTAGGTTAAGCAATCTATCGAGTTAGTTTCATGCAAAAAACAATTTCTTCTAGGATCAAAGAAATTCATTTGGGCTAATTATAAGCATGGACTAATCAAACTCGGATTACTTAACCCTCTATTTTATCACATTTAAAAAAGATTCTAAAAAATTAATTTCTAAAATTAGCCTAGAAAATATCAGTAATAAAATAAGCTCATACAATTACATGTTATCACAATACATATACAAAAATATTCACATCACATTTCATCCAAATATTGATTATTCACAAAGAATGATAATAGAGGCAATTTATAACATAAAATGAAATACCTAACAAATGTGTTAAAATATCTCATAATATCATGGCGCGCATGTATTCAATAAGTACGTAAAAAAATATATCTTAGAAAAAAATAAATATTTTATACCAAAATTACATGCTGAATTAATAAATAAAAAACAGCAAACACACTTACAATAATCTCTAACTCAATAGTTGAGCTTATAACTCTTGTGTGTGAGGTCCGAGCTTATAGCCTAATCCACAAGCACCTTTAACAAAATATGATATGAGCTGGATTTAAAAGGTTTTTGAGCCCAAACAAAAACATTTTAACACCAAAAAAAAAAAAAACAAAAATTGTTCTAAGCCCAAAGGTTATATTAAAAACAAATCCCATTTCATTTTGTAGCCTCCAGTCTATAAAGATGAAACACAAATTATTCATCTTGTAACACTTTGTATTTTAGTGTATTTTTACTGAAGTATTATTTTTATTTGTTCAAAAATTTATTCTCTTATTTTAAGTTTATCGGATTTTTAGTGGGTTTATTTTTATGATTTTTAGTTTGTGAAAAATTAAATTTGATATGTTTCCTTAATATTAATTACTGTTATGCATTTAAATCTCTCTTTATTTTAAATTAATTGATTGTTGGATTTAAATATTTTATTTTTATTTTATCATTACGTTTAAATTATTTTAATTGAGATGCTGTTTTAAAATCATTTTCGTTAGATCATTTTTTGTTACCTAAGATGTGGGGATTGGACCTCATTTCTTTCCTTCCATTTTTCTTTTTCCCATTTCTTTTCTTTTCTTTTTCTTTTCTCTTTCTCTTTCTTTTCTCTCCTCTCTCTCTCTCTCTTCCCGCGCGGCCTTGCTCTCCTCTCTCCCCGCCCGTTTCTCTCTTCTCCCAGCCCAGCCGCCGCGCGCCGCCGTGCACCTCACCGCCCCTTCCATCAGCTTCCCCACCGGCCGGCGACACCACCCCACCAATCTTAGCCTCTCTCGCGCCGCCGGTAGCCTCCACCAACCACTCACATCCGCGACGCATCTTAAGCTCCAGCGCCGCCGTCGCGCCACCTCCGACCACCAATTCTTCACCACTTCATCCTCGACCTCCTAGCAACCCAAAGCACCCATCCTTGACTCCGATCTACCATCGGTGAAGGCTATCTACCTCCATCTCCGATTTCAACATTTTTGGCCTAAAACCGCCCTCTACGCCGCCACCCACGGCAAACCACCACCACCACTAGCTTCACCGACCCCTCTAGGCCCTACCCTATCAATTTCAGGTCTTAGTTTGTCCCCATTCAAAAGTGGGTTTTTGAGACCCACGACCACAGTGTATTTTATACTGTTACGTTGCTGAGTCACCACTTCTTGCACCTTCAGGATCCTTTGAAAATCATATTATAGCGCTGTAAGTATTTTTCCAAATAACTATCTTGATTTAAATATATTTTTGCACTAACCCATATTATTGTGAATTGGTTGGACATGCCGGAATGAGTCAGATGAGTTCGGGGGTCGAATGGATTGTGGACGGAGTTGTGTGTTTGGTTAGTATTGTGAAATGTTGGTTGTTGGTATGATGTTGTTCATGTACATGGCATATTGCACGCATGATCATGTTTGTAAAGGAAACTGGGTTTTCGTGTACATGCATTCATGTTCATGTGTTTCATGAAAACTGAGTTTTCATGTATTAAAAGATTTTGGGTGCATGTGTATCACGACCCCAAGCCGAGATGGGGTATTATCTCGGTGGAGCTCCTCTGGTCACTCGGGAGCGGAATATACTGAGTGACGTTCCCTGGGTTGTCGCTGGGCGGCAACGGGATTGGACGAGATGGTCTCGTGCCGACTCTGTGGCCCTTCTACTGGCAGGGGCTAGAGGATACTTAGCCACGTACGCGCTGGGCGCGGAACTGGGCATCGCTCGTTGCGTAGTGGGTGCTTGGCCACGAACGCACTGGGCGCGGAATTGAGCATCGCTACGAAATCAGGACGTGCGGATGATCCCTAGGGGAGATTATGGTACAATGGTTAATGGAATAATGGGCTGTTTTCTGGAAAAATAGCGTGTGTTGAATAAAACGATTTTATGTGATTCATTTTCTGGGAAAATGAGGTTTTATTGATTTGGGTCATTTTCTGGGAAAATGATGGAGTATTATTTTTGGGCCAAAATGGGATTTTGGCGTGTGTTGAAAATATCTATTTTCGGAAAAAATAGTATTTTTGGATCTAATGCATATTTCATCATATGCATGCATGTTGGTCGTATTAATGTATTTTTATCCGTAATTGTTTGGTCTATACTTACCTGCGGTACCATTTTGTGGTAACGCCGATTTCGATACAGATGAGCCTAAGGATTCGGCTCCGCCCGAGGAGTGATCTGGGATCACTCGTTTTGGTTTGAGACTTGTAAAATATTTATTTTGGATGACTATATAATTTTTAAACCTTTTTACTGATTGTTTAAATTGTATTAACCATTCTGGTACTTAGTTGACTTAATTATCCGCTGCATTGTTTATTGTACACTGTTGCATGTACACACACTTGACACTATCGTTGGGATGTGTGACCCTGTTGTCCCCATCCTGGGGTCTCGATTTCCGTGTCTCCTTACATGGGGGTCGGGGGCGCCACAGGTGGTATCAGAGCAGTTCGGCTCTGGGTAAAACCACATGTCCCATAGGTGGAGTACCAGAAAGTTTTAAAGTTGTGATTTGAAATTATTTGGTCTGAAATATGTTATTTTAATGGTTTTAATTTATTTATGTTTTTATATTTTGTTGGTTTTATTTATTTTATTGTATACTACTTGTTTGTTTATTTTATATTATTTGTTTTATTTTATGGCAGGTTATTTTATTTATTTATTTATTTATTTATTAATTATTTTTATTGTGCACTACTTCATTTGTTTTATTCATTTTATCTTATGATATTTTATTATTGATTTTATTCATTTTGTTGTAAATTATTTATTTATGGAATTTTATTTTATTTTGTTTTGTTCGGAGTTGAAAAGCGGGTTAAGAGTTGTGCTATGGCAGGAAGATGGTACGATTGTGAATGTCATTATTAGACTTGAACACTTAGTGTAGTAGGCCTGAACTCTTGGCAACTGGTTTGTTTTAATATCGAGGCTTGAAGGAAATGGCATGATCTGGGTGAACTCTTTGAAGTAGGAACTCAAGTCACAACTGAGGAGGAAAATAGTTTTAAATCGCTTAGGTTAATTGAGGTCGTAGCCTCCGTAGAAATTATGTAGTGAGTTTATGGAGTAGGAGGTTGTAAGTTCAACGAATTCCAAGATTAGATTTTTTAGAAGGTCACCTAAGGTTTGAGGCCTCATAGTTTTTAGGAAATAAATTTATTGGATTTAAGGTGATAGGTTCAACAAGCATTTGAATGATTAGTTAGATTAGAAGTTTTCGATTTTGCCGACTTTGTAAGCAGTTTGATAACATTCGGGGTTTTAGAATTTACAAGTTTTATAAGGTGAATGTTTTAGAATTAAGGTCATTGATCTTCAAGATTTCAGGAAATGATTCTTATCTGGTTTAAGGTTTTAGAATTGTAGAGTTGAATGACTGAATTAAATAGGATTGATCTGAGTTGAGTTACTGATATGAAAATTTTTTAGGAGAGAACTTCTTTGGAGATAGAAGATAATGATCTAGTTTGTGTATTTTTCAAGGAATGAAGATGTTGATCTAGTTCAGATAATGATTGTTTTTAGCTCAAGGTTATAGTGACAGGTTGAAGATTTAATCCATATCAATTTTAAGGAATAATAGATGGTGAGGACGTAGGAAATGATTCTTGTTAATTTCGAGGATATAGGTCTAGTGATGGAAATGGTAGTGATGGATCGCTTGCACGTTTGGAGGATTATTGGTTCTGGCCAAGTGTGCATGAGATCGATGCGTAGTAGTGGTGAGTGTGTATGCATTTCGGAGAGTACAGGGGTCCTTGTCTCATTTTTGGCTTGGAAGAAGTGTCTTGGGTAGGTGTTGAAGATGAATAAATACAATAGTATTAAATTCAAGAAATTTTGGTTTGGAGTTTTTGGTGAGTCAATCGGAGTGTGTAGTCGAAACGGATTACTCAATGGAATGATGGTTGACAATAATTATTGTGATTATCTATAGGAATTAATTGTGACTTGAGGTTACCTAGGATTTTAAATTTTGAGGTTATACTTTCTTTGGAGATTGAGCATCCAGTTGGTTAAATTAAAGACATTGTTATTTAACTTGAAAAGAGATTGATGGGGCATCATGTTTAGTGTATGATAAGATCTTGGAAGTTGAAGTTTAGGCATTAGCGATGAATAATATGATCAAGTATGTGAGTTAATCAAGCATTAGGATCATTGGGTGATTTGCATTGGCTTTTGGTGAATTGATGATTTGAGCAATATGACTCGCCTTGAGGTTTAATAGTGATGTGCTATTGAAGGAACTAGTCGTACTAATACTAGTTTATTGGAGTAGAAGTAGACGGGCGAGCTATCAAATAGGTTTTGATAATGTTTTGGTGAAGTCAATGGTGGTTCGTAATGAGTTTAGTCACCGCTAGAGCAGCTGTTATTCTGAATGTCGGTGATGAGCTTTTGGGTTTAGATTATTGGATAGAAGTTTATAGGTGCTCTTTTTGGTTGGTCGGGTTGGAATCGAATCTTTTTAAGGTATGTTCCTTATCGTAGATGAGACGGATATATTTTGGGTTGAGGTTGCTTATTTTCAATTTGGGATGTTGAGGTTGGTTTTCTGTCTATGATCATAGATGTATTTTGCGGAATATTGATTTTGATCAAGGCAACAAGAGTTAATTGAGGAATATGAGTGATAACTCCTGGTTTTGGGAAAAAGAGTATTTTCTACCAAAAGGTGGTAAGAGTTTTCTGGTTAGTAGGTATGGAGCCACCTTGTACTCGATGGTGCTAGTTTTTATGAGGACATAAATTTTATGCATGTGGCGAATTATCAGATTATGCAGCAGAAGCGTGATATTTGTGGTTGTAGTTAGGAGTTCGGATTTTGTGCTGATCTTGAGGAATTAGTGGTGACTTGAATTTTTAGATGATGCTTGTAGTTGGAGATTAATCTTTTGGTTGTGCAATTTGTTATTAATGGTTAACCTTAGAAGTGGCCATTAGGTTACCAAAAGTAGAATTCAATGGATGTTTAGAAGTTGTAGCATAGGAGCTGATTGAGGTTAGCATGGATTATTGTATGGAGCTATTGATCATTGAAATTTTCTGGATATTGTATTAAGGTTGTTGTGGAAAATAAGATTTTGGTTAGCATAGTCATCTAGGAATACTGGTCGTGATGTGCCGCTGGAGGACTAATACGAGTATGTTGGATATCGCCATAATTTTTTGAGAAATGTGCCACGTGCCGTCAAGTTAAGGCTGAGCATCAAAGACCTGTTGGTAAACTTCAACCTCTCCCTATTCCTGAGTGGAAGTGGGATGATATTCTATAGATTTTGTTTTGGGTTTGCCGAGGACTCTAGTGGAAAGAACTCAGTTTGGGTGATAGTTGATCGGTTGACCGAGAGTGCCTATTTCTTGCCTATCAATAATACTGACTATTTGGGTAAGATGACTCGGTTGTATGTCAAAGGGATAGTGTGTTTGCACTGAGTACCCAAGAGTATCGTGTCGGATTGAGACCCGCGGTTCACGTCCCATTTTTGGAAGAGTTTGCAGGCAGCTTTAGGCACTAAGTTGAAGTTTAGTACTATATATCATCCTCAAATAGACAGTCAATCGGAACGCACTATTCAGACTCTTGAGGATATGTTGCGGTCTTGTAGACCCAAGAGTCTGAATAGTGCGTTTTGTCGACCCAGAGCGCATTCAACTTCGGCCTGACCTTACTTACGAAGTTGTTCCGACGCAAATTGTAGATTGGAAAGAGCAAAGATTAAGGTCCAAGACAATATCTTTGATGAAAGTGTCATGGGGCGATCCGTTGGTTCAAGATTTCTCTTGGGAGAGAGAAGCCGATATGAGGGAGCAATATCCGTATTTGTTTGATTGACTCGCGGTATGTTTCTTATGTCTTCTCTTAGTCGAATCTTATTCCTATCTTTGTTTAATGTTTACCTTGCCAATTTCGAGGACGAAATTTTATTTAAGGGGGGAGGATGTAACACCCCGTATTTTAGTGTATTTTTACTGAAGGATTATTTTTATTTGTTCAAAAATTTATTCTCTTATTTTAAGTTTATCGGATTTTTAGTAGGTTTATTTTTATGAATTTTAGTTTGTGAAAAATTAAATTTGATATGTTTCCTTAATATTAATTACTGTTATGCATTTAAATCTCTCTTTATTTTAAATTAATTGATTGTTGGATTTAAATATTTTATTTTCATTTTATCATTACGTTTAAATTATTTTAATTGAGATGCTGTTTTAAAATCATTTTCGTTGGATCATTTTTTGTGACCCAAGATGTGGGGATTGAACCTCATTTCTTTCCCTCTATTTTTCTTTTTCCCTTTTCTTTTCTTTTCTCTTTCTTTTCTCTCCTCTCTCTCTCTCTCTTCCCGCGCGGCCTTGCTCCCCTCTCTCCCCGCCCGTTTCTCTCTTCTCCCAGCCTAGCCGCCGCACGCCGCCGTGCACCTCACCGCCCCTCCCATCAGCTTTCCCACCGGCCGGCGACACCATCCCATCAATCCCAGCCTCCCTCGCGCCGCCGGTAGCCTCCACCAACCGCTCACAGCTGCGGCGCATCTTAAGCTCCAGCGCAGCCGTCGCGCCACCTCCAGCCACCAACTCTTCACCACTTCATCCTCGACCTCCTAGCAACCCAAAGCACCCATCCTTGGCTTCGATCTACTACCGGTGAAGGCTATCTATCTCCATCTCCGATTTCAACATTTTTTTTTCTAAAACCGCCCTCTACGCCACCACCCACGGCAAACCACCACCACCACTAGCTTCACCGACCTCTCTAGGCCCTACCCTATCAATTTCGGGTCTTAGTTTGTCCCCATTCAAAAGTGGATTTTTGAGACCCACAGCCACAGTGTATTTTACACTGTTACGTTGCTAAGTCACCACTTCTTGCACCTTCGGGATCCTTCGAAAATCATATTATAGCGCTGTAAGTATTTTTCCAAATAACTATCGTGATTTAAATATATTTTTGCACTAACCCATATTATTGTGAATTGGTTGGACATGCCGGACTGAGTCCGAGGAGTTCGGGGGTTATATGGATTGTGGACGGAGTTGTCTATTTGGTTGGTATTGTGAAATGTTGGTTGTTGGTATGATGTTGTTCATGTACATGGCATATTGCACGCATGATCATGTTTGTAAAGAAAACTGGATTTTCGTGTACATGCATTCTTGTTCATGTGTTTCATGAAAACCCAGTTTTCATGTGTTAAAAGATTTTGGGTGCGTGTGTATCACGACCTCAAGCCGAGATGGGGTATTATCTCGGTGGAACTCCTCTGGTCATTCGGGAGCGGAATATACTGAGTGGACACAATTGGTTTGGTTAGCCTATCAGCTAGTTGGTCTTTGCTAGAAATGAATTTAACTTCAAGGGATTTTTGTTGAACCTTTTCCAGGACAAAACGATAATCAATTTCCACATGTTTGGTACGAGCATGGAAGACGGGATTGGCAGTGTGGTAGGTAGCACCGATGTTGTCACACCACAAAACAAGTTGTTATGGAAGGAAGATACCCAGCTCTCGTAGCAATGATTGCAACCATAGAGAGATTCTGTCGTGGCATGGGCAATGGCTTGGTATTTGGCTTCGGTGCTAGAACGGGCCACCGTTGGTTGTTTTTTGAAATTCTAAGATATACAGTTACGATCCAAAAAGATGCAAAATCCAAAAGTGGATTTACGATCATCAGGGCATCTCGCCCAATTGGCATTCGAGTAGATGGACAATTGAGTTGAAGTGCTCAGTCGAATTAATAAACCAAAGTCAACAGTAAATTTGAGGTACCTCAAAATTCACTTGACCGCTGTCCAGTGTTCTTCGGTTGGTTTGTGCATGAACTGACAGATTTTGTTCACTGCGAAGGATATGTTGGGACGTGTTAGCGAGAGATATTGAAGCGCGCCAACTACACTCCGATATAATGAGGGATCAGAGCAAGGAGAGCTAGTGAATAACGACAGCTTTTGAGAAAAGGACATGGGTGAGGAAACTGGCTTGGCTTCATGCATGTTCATTTGGTGAAGCAGGTTTGTGATGTATCGGCTTTGTGACAAAAGGAGGCCATCGGCAACTAGCATGGCCTCTATAACTAGGAAGTAGCTCAATCCTCCAAGATCCTTTATTGCAAATTCAAGATTGAGAGCAGAGATGAGGTCGTTAATTGCAGAGGTACTAGAGCCAGTGATTAATATGTCTTCGACGTAAACCAACAAAAATGTAGTGATTGAGCCATGCCGAGAAATAAAGAGAGATGTCTGAGGCAGAGTTATGAAAACCAAGGGTGTAGAGATGCTCATGAAGTTCAGAATACCAAGCCCTTGGGGCTTGTTTCAGCCAATAGAGTGTTTAGTGGAGACGACAAACGTGATGTGGAAAGCTGGGATTGTAGCCATGAAGTACGACCCAAATTTTTAACTTCTTTCATCTAATCATTACATAATCATTATAACTTTCTCAAACTTCCAAACGAAACGCGAAAAATAATTCAATTTTTTCAAATCCCAAAACAAAAATAATATTAAAAAGTTATTTTCTAACCCTCTTTTAATTTTATATCTTTTTTATTCAATTTTTTCTCTCATTTTTCAAAATCCCATAAAAATCTTAACTCAAACTATTTCACTACTATTCACAAATTATCTCACTACTATTCTACTATTCATATATTTCTCATCTTATATCTATAACCAAACGAGACCTAAAACATTAGTTCGAACTCCACTAGATGCAACTTTTCACTTTCATATGTACCCATTTTGAGTGGAGTGACGTTGGGCAGCGCATGCACCAACTTTGCCCAGGTCCACAAGCCTAGTTCCTCATCAAAGTACTAAAAAATGTTTTATGAATAGTAGTAAATTGAGAGAGTGGAGCGAGTTTTGTGGAACTCATCTAATATGAATTTAGATGTATTTAGATATTAAGAGTTTAGATGTATTTATGGGAAGTTGAAAAATGTTATAGGTCCCGCGTATAAAGAAGTTTTGAGTTGAGATGAATTAAATGATTTAAGAGTTGGATGTTTAGATGTTAAATTCTGCTTAAAATTAGACTGAATTGAATTGATCTCAATTCAATCCAAATTTCAAACAGGCCTTAGTCATCCTAATTCCTTTAGGGGGATTCGACCCTGTTTTTTTATCACATCCTTACTAATAAGCCAATGAATGTTTAATGTTATAGGTATGGACTCAATTTATTATAACCATGAGCAATAAGTTCTAAACTTTTCTTAATTCTTCTCTTTTCAAAATAGTTCATAACTTTTAAAATAAATCTATTCTAAAATATTATTGATAATAAATATTATATATAATTATTTTAAAAATATTTCCAGTATACAAATCTCAAACTGCTTAGCTCCCGTTCAACTCCAGCGAAGCGAGCCCAAGTACATCACCATAATCCTTCAGACTGTTGGGGGTAGTCTGGAAGTCCCAGAACTGAACTATCGCAGTCATTGTGTTCTGACATCAACAGAAAACTACTTTTTCTTATATTCTTTGTTTTCTTTTTTTACATCAAAATTTTACTGATCTTGTCGAAGTCTTATTTTTTAAAAGTGTTTTTAAAAATTCCATTTTGGAGGCTCTACAAATTAAAGCTTGTTGTGTTTTACAATTTCACTGAAGTTTGGTTGTTTGGGTGCACTTGGTGGTAAAGTTGAATCTTTAGACTGTTTGTGGTTCTCTTGAGGTGGATTTTTGTTTATTTAGTGGGGGTTGTGTTTTGATTGCGAAAAAAATAGATTTCAGACAATTGGAGTGCTGCAAAAATGCAAGAAAAACTATGCATAAATAATGCTACTCATCATTCTAACTTTCATCATCCTTCCATTATTTTATGATGTAGTATTAGGTGATTGTAAATTATTTATTACATTTTACTTGTAAACCTATTATCTAATGCCACATTTTGAGATGATGGAAAGATGATGAGAGTTGAGATGATGAATATATTTTTTCAATAAGAAATTGCCATATCCAGGCTTATCCAGCTTGGAACTATATACAGTGTTGAGATTATACAGCTTATTCATAGTTGATATGCGGCAGGATTCCAAATATAGTATTTAGGATAAAAATTATGCAATAAAATTTGTAACCCAATCCAGCTAATCCAATCCATCCCGCCAAAATTGACTCAAAAAAAAAAAAAAAAAAAACGATACAAGAGAATGTACAACACTAACTTAATTCTTGCTCTCAACCAGACTGCTTGATTGTACAGAGAAAATCTCCGAAATAACTGGAGGTCATCAACATGAATAATTAATACCCTTACCACTAATAATAATAGTTCATGTCCGAGTCATGCCCACAATTTCACATGCTAATTTCGGCCACGTCAACATTCAGCACTGGGATATCTAGTGAAGCTTCACAGGCCACTTGCTTTAGTGCCTTGTCGGCTTGGAATCATCAATGTGAAACATAAGCTACAAAAAAAGGGGGGGGTGCAGAACAATGCTTATTAATAACCAGATCCTCAAGGTGCCAAGAATTCTCTCAAAAGATCAAACTTACAACAATACTTTCCATGTCATTACCTTTGTCCCAACATAAAATGTCAAAAACATGCAACCCAGAACAGAGAGTCCTGTATGATTTAAGTTTGCATTAACGCCGAATCTACATTTGTGAGGGCAAAGGAAACCTACGTAAAAGGATATGATATTTTGGCATACCTTCTTGGAGGAATTGTGATACCAACCAATTCATGCCCGATGGTCCAATAACATAACCAACAAGGTTTGCCACCTACACAACGACCGTTTGAGAGGTAACGCATGTGGGGATAGGCATTTGAATAGGACATCTATATTTATTTAGCATTTAACATATTTTCATAACACTGTTAAGACACTGCTTTTTCATTATTATCAGTTTGGTAACTATATTTTACATAATGAAGTAGTTGAAATGATATTTATGCACATGTGCACTATATGTGATTGACAAATGATCCCTGCTATGTGTTAAAATTAACTGTAATATTTCTTAGTAAAAACTTCCTACAATTGCCAGGAGTTAACTAAATGTAGTAGCAAGAATTTGTGGATGCAGAGGTTTCAATTTTTATTTGCTATTTCCTTCACTTACTAAACTTGCGTGCAATGCAACTCATATTAAGCATTTACCTTGTCCTTGCCCACCTAGGTAACCAACAAAGATTACGTAGAGCAACTGACTTAGGTTTCAACATTTTCAAGAGCGGAAAGGCATCATTTCTTTGCTCAAAGAAAGCAAAGATAATAGCTTCTTTATTTTAAAGCCTGAATCAAAAGTAAAGATGCTTCAGAATTTTTTTTTTTTATCATTGTCTTGATATAATTTACAAGAAATCAGATAAGTTTCTAGGAAATTTTCAGAACAAAGATCCTGGACATAGTGCCTCCTCAATTGGAAACTCAAAATTATTCTAATGGCAATGGCTCTTACCTACCAGTTACTAGTTCAGCAAAGACATTACCAGTTTAGACAAGTATCACAGACTAATTAAGTACTTGCCAGTTATTGCATGTTAATTTAGGGAATATAACATTTATCCTTTTGATAGGTATTTATTACGCTATTGCTATAAGCATAGTGCAAGGACAGACCATGAGACAAGTAATGGTGATAGCACCGGCAAGGGCTCTAAGTTCTCGAAAAACAAACTCCCCAAAAGCACTGTCAACCTGATAATTAAATACAGTAGAAAATAAATATTCAAAATGCTGTCAGACAAGTACAAAGAAATTTTAAGAAAAGCATGATAAGAATGTTACTGTATATACATACAATGAAAGCACAAACAACAATAACAACAGTAACAATCAAATAGAGATGTTTTAGTGCACCAACAGAGATCTATTCAGCCATTCCTAAGAAAAGGTCTTCATCTAGGTGTGATTCTTTTGTGCTTTTGCAAAGGTTGCATCTTTTATCCCTAGTAGAGACATTTTCAATTCAAAATGAAAGCACCATTACCATCTCTTATTGACTCCACCATAAATGTGAAAGATCAGTATAATATAAGCATACTCAAGCACCAAGGTGACACTTGCTTTTGAACTCTCGAATAGCATGAGATTCTTTCATGTGAAAACGAAGATGATGGAGATCAAAAGGGTGGCTTTCTAAGAAGGACAAATCTGGAGGCTTCACCACGGCAGGTTGATTGTGTCTGGTGTAGAGTATTTGGACAGAAATGAATAAAAGGGCCTTCCAAGGGGTGAATCTATCTTCCAACTCAAGATGAGTTTTTAACAAGCTGCTTATGGATGTCCACCTCTTCTTCCTCCACTAGGCTGTATTCTCTTATGGATTCTATTGATTGTTTCTCTTCTGAGATAAGTTTCTGTTCCTTCTATTTTATTTTCTTCTTTTGGCATCCAAATGTACTCACTTGCAAACATCCCATGTACCTCAGTGGTAACCCCCTGCCATCTCCTATAATAGTTGCTCGATCATAAATCCAATCAACCACTTGTTAGTCTTGCTGCATAGACTACACAACACAAGTCTAGGGTGAAGGAACCAAGTTCTTCTTATGTTTTGCAAGAAAATTAGGAAAAAATGAAGGGAAAAAAAGAAAAGAAAAATAATCTCAACCAGAGTGGATATAATAATTAGTATTGATAGTCATTCCATGGTACCCGTATTTTTTCTGGTTAAATGAGTCGTGACTCGTATTTCAAATCATAGTGAAAGGAAAATTTTCTACTTTTCTGAACACACATAATATGATTCTTGTTGGGAAAAAAACAAAACTAGCCAACTGCAACACAATTACTAAAATCAAGTAATTTCTGGCAAATAGATGTGGCAGATAGACAGATATCACCTGAAATGTAGTTGCTGCTGATTTTAGCATCATTTCTGGAACAAAGAACAAGCATGTCAACCATGCCCATGAAAGAAGCTTCCTAATGTCAAAGACAGTAAGAACTCAGAAGAGTTGCAGCATTGAACTATCTTCTGCTTCTATTTTACCAAATAGAAACAAATAATTAAGAAGAAAAAACTCTATGAAAGCTAGGATTACCACTCTAAATCATGCCATATGGCAACAAATGTGAATATAACCCATACGTTAAGTAGCTTCTTCTGAGATCCCCCTAGAGGAATGTACATATACCTAAAATTGCAATCTTTATGAGACATACATGACATAGTCAAAGACAGGATTAGATGAGAAAACAAAAGTAAAGGAGTGAATGTTGCACCTCACAAGCCATTTGTTGTAGGAAGCATGCCAGTTTTTCCAAAAGCTTTCCAAGTTGCGGCAATTATTAATGCACCTTGGCATATTCTCTGGGGCTTCAATGCCACTTATCTACAGGCGCATAATTACAAGAAATGAGATTTTCCCCCGCTGTACTCAGCCGTCAATGCCCAAAACTTAAAGCTTCTTACAACTAAAGTTCACATTAAGCTAATCTAGGGCTATACTATACAATGAAGATGTAAAAGAAAGCTTAATAATTTGAATGGACAGCTTCTTTGGGAAAGATCCTCACTTTGCAATTAAGGTAACACCAACTCATTGTTATGGATTGGTGTTGTATGTGCAAAAAGAGTGGGGAGTCCATTCATCATTTATTATTTCATTGCAAGATTGCCATGATCTTATGGAATGATTTCTTCACTAGTGGGACTAGCTTTGGGTGATGCCAAGACAGGTGATCGATCTCCTAGCTTCTTGGAGAGGTCTTAAGAGTAACTCTCAGATTGCAGCAATATGGAAGATGGACCTAACAAAGGAAGCCTCAAAGATTGAGAGCGATCAATTGATGAGCTTATAGTTTTTTTTTTTTTTTCAATACTTTATCCCATTGGTCGGTTGCAATTGATTTTATGGAATGGCCTTCCATGAATTTCTTGTATCACTAATCTAGCAAGCATAAGTGATGCTCTTGTATATGCCCCATATACCTGGGCTTTTGCCTATTCTAATGATCAATAATTTGTTTGCCGATAAAAAATACTTAATTCAGTATTAAAAATGAAGCAAAAAAATTATCACTCCAACTAACATACCAGTGACCAAAATCGAAAATAGCGCCAGATGAGAAAAAACTTTAGCCACATGAAGTTTAAGACCTGATCATTATAAAGACAAAGTATGACATGCATTCTGTCAGTAAAGGGGGGAAATTCAAAATACAACCTACAACTCAGAAGGTAAAACTCAAAAAAGAGAAGTAATATCATTTCCTTGTTTATGTAGAAGCATAATTGCTCGCCAGGCAGTGGAAATCTTTTTTGTTATTATGGATATGCCTACTTTTTTTTTAAGTAAAACAAATAGATGTGTAAGCTTTAAAATATGGATAGTTCCTTGTAAAACAAATTTTCTCAGTATCATACTCACTGAAGTGAATAATTTTGACGTTCCACAACAACGTGTGGTTCATAAGTATTATGGAAAACTGTATTATCTCCCAATTCCTGACTTCTTTTTGGTGGATTATTCTAGGAGCCACCTGCACCGCAGTACGCCTAAGGGTACTTTGTATATAGACTGACAATATGAGGCTATATTCTATAAGGTATACCGATTGCCAATCATGGATGTCATGAGGGATATAAATTAGTGGATCTTTAGTTGTACTGAAAATTCCAAACATCAAATCTTGATAAAATTATGGGAATCTAAATTCTATTCACACTGCTACATACAATATTTGAAAGGATCCATTCTCAAATAATACAGTTGATCTCAGGAAAGACTAACATGGACTCTATAACTCGTATGCCCTAGAATCTAATCACAAAAACCAGTAACATGATAATCTTCAACTCTTACCCCATATCCGATAATGAATACGTCCATAGGAGCTAGCTGTTTCCACAAGCCACTATGGTGCAGAAACAAATGTTACTACTAGAAAATAAGACCAGACAAAAAAAATATATATATATCCTCCAGTTTCTAAGAGACTCACCTTATTGCAAAGGCATTATAATGAAATAGATGTGTCATTAGCTCCATTAGGACAAGACTAAATATCCAACGTAAACCATAATGAGTTTTATCTCTGGCTGAATAATTATTCTGAGGCACATCTAGCTGCAAGGAAATTGCAATACGGAAACTTGATGAGTATCTGACTTCTGATACATAATAATAAAAGACAAGTTATCAAAAGTAGATAAATTGATATCCAGTTAGGTTGATTATTTTTTTTGATCGGTAAACAAATTTTTATTGATCAAAAGAGAGACAGAGCGTGCCCAAGTATACGGGGCATATACATGAGCAATTTATGTCTAGCTTAGGGATACAAGGAAATCATGAAAATACCTGCCCTGAAAATCAATTACAATTGACCAATGTAGTACAGTATTGAAAAACAAAATTCTAAGCTCTTCCATTGATCTCTCTTGATCTTCAAAGCTTCTAGCGTTCCGCTCCCTCCAAATGCACCACCATAGACAAATGGGTAACATCTTCCATATGGATGCAATTTGAAAGTTGACCCTAATACCTCTCCAAGAGGCTAAAAAATCACATACCCTTTCCGGCATCACCCACGCTAACCCCAACCGTGCTAAGACTTCGGTCCATAAGGTCATGACAATCTCACAATGTAGTAAAAGATGGTCAACGGACTCACCGCTCTTCTTACACATGTAAACACCAATTTATAGCTATAATGCCACGTTTCCTTCGATTGTCTATAGTAAGAATCTTTCCCAAATAGGCTGTCCATACAAAAAAAGCTGCCTTTAGAAGTGCCTTTGTTTTCCAAATACTTTTCCATGGGAACGGGACTGAGTTGTGCATGTTTAAGGAATGATGGAAAGAACAGGCCGTAAACACCACTGTTATTAATACCGTACCGTACCGGCCGGTACGGCCGGTATTTGCTGTACCGGCCATTAGACAGGTACAGGTACTATATATATTTCGTACCGGCCAATATTTCGGCCTGTGTACCGGCCGATATTTTGGTCTTTTTTTCATTTTTTCACACTACAAGCTCATTTTTTTACCCTCAATTCAGACTAGGCTATTTATAATTTATATATATATGTATTTATATATAATTTATTCATATATAGACTATTATTTTGAAATATAATTTATATACATATATTTATATATATAATTTATTCATATATCAACTATCCCGAAACGGTACACGAAACGGTACCAGTACAGAAATGTTTTGTTCCAGTGCCTTGACCGGTACGACATCCAGTACGGTATTCAAAACATTGATAAACACTCCCTTCTTAGAAGGACGGCAATACATCTTATCTTCACCGTCCCCCGACACACGAGTGGAGTACACGAGATCAAAAAAGGCCGAAATGTCATCCATCTCCCAATCTTGTGCATCTCTATGGAAAGTGAGGTTCCATTGGAAGAGCCATTGGAAAAGATAATTAGATCTGCGATAGATGCTTCTTTCCTTCTTGCTGAGCTATAAACTTGTGGATAAACATCATTGAGTGCCCGATCACCACACCATAAGTCATGCCAAAATTTTACCTTAACTCCGTTGCTGACTTTGAAGCAAGTATGTGCTACATAGATGTCCCACCCTCTTCTAATATGATTCCAAAGCCCTACTCCATGAGGTCCACCTTACCTCATTAGAACACCACCCTCCCCATGATTCCCCGTGCTTCAAAGCAATGACGGTTCGCCACAAGGCCTCCCATTCTTAGTGATATCTCCATAACCATTTGTCAAGCAAGGTTTGGTTGAAAGATCTCAAATTCCATATTCCCAAGCCTCCTCCTTCCTTGATGGGGGAGCAAATTGTGGCCCATTTCACCAAGTGAAATTTAAACTCTTCCTTGATCCCTCCCCAAAGGAAATCCCGTTGAATTTTCTCCATACGATAAGCCACCTTAGCAGGGAGCAGAAATAATGAGGAAATATGTTGGTAAGTTAGAAAGAGTGCTTTTTATGAGAGTTACTCAGCCCCCTTTGGATAAGTACATCATCTTCCAACTAGCTAGTTTCCTCTCCATTTTTTCTATTACATCATCCCATATAGATTTCGATTTGAATGCCACCCCCAACGGAAGACCGAGATATTTCATGGCCAACTGAGTTATCTTGCACTCCAAGATGGATGCCAGACTCTCCACATTGGATACATGTCCCACTGGCACTATCTCTGATTTAGCCAAATTCACCTTCAAGCCTGACACAACTTCAAAGCATAATAAAAGAGCTCTCAAAGCTCGAATTTGCTCATGTTTGGCCTCACAAAATATTAGTGTGTCGTCAGCAAACAATAGGTGAGAAATGTTAAGTGAGCCTAAACTTACCTCTCCCATTGAGAATCCTAATATGAACCCTCCCTCTACCGCCCCTGAAATCATCTTGCTGAAAGCTTCCATCACAAAAACAAAGAGAAAAGGAGAAAGAGGGTCTCCTTGTCGCAAACCTCGGGAGCTTTTGAAAAAATCTTTGGACGTACCATTCACCAATACAGAGAAATAGGCCGTAGAAATACAATGAATGATCCAGGAACACCATTTAGAGCCAAAGCCGCATCTCTCCAGCATATAAATTAAGAAACTCCAATTGACGTGATCGTAAGCTTTCTCCATGTCTAACTTACAAAGGAGTCTAGGCTCTCCCGATTTAATACGACTTTTCAGACATTCGTTGGCTATAAGTATTGAGTCAAGGATTTGCCTACCTTGAACAAATGCATTTTGAGGCTTTGAAATCAAGCTTTCCATCACCTTACTCAATCTGTTTGCCAATACTTTAGATAAAATTTTGTATATACCACCCACCAAACTTATGGAACGAAAATCTTTCACTTCTACAACACCGGGCTTTTTGGGAATGAGTGCTAAGAAAGTAGCATTAAGAATTTTCTCGAACTGCCCGCTTCCATGACATTCATGGAAAACCCCCATGATATCATATTTAAGCACATCCCAACAAGTCTTAAAAAAAAGCCATAGAGAAGCCATCGGGCCCTGGAGCTTTATCACCCGCCATACTGTTGATCACCGACCTGACCTCCACCTCCTCAAAAGGCCTTTTGAGTCGTTCTGCAACCCGTGGGTCAAGAACATCAAACACCAACCCGTCAAGTCTCAGCCTCCACTCAAATTGTTCTGAGAACAACTTATCATAGAAATTGACAATGTGGTCTGAAATCTCGGTATGGTTGGAAGAGGCCACCCCATCTATCAACAGAGTATCTATAGCATTGTTCCGCCTATGTGAGTTGGCTACTTGGTGAAAGAACTTGGTTCATCTATCCCCTTCCTTCAACCATAAATCTTGTGATTTCTGACGCCATGATATTTCTTCCAAAAGAGACGGCCGTTCAATGTCCACAATAACTTGGGATTTGCGGGCCCGCTCGGTTTCACAAAAAATTGTCACCTCTTCCGCACCCTCCAAGTCCTTAAGCTCCTCCATTAAAACAGATTTCTGGCTTTCCACATTACCTAACTCTTGTGTATTCCACTCCTTTAAGTCCTTTTTCAAAGACTTTAATTTGCAAGCCATCTTATAGCTAGCATTACCATGGAAATTGTAAGAAGACCACCATTGTCTTATTCTGTCCAGAAAACCCTCTGACTTGAACCACATGTTCTCAAATTTGAAGTACCTTGGGCCTCTTCTAATGCCCCCACAATTCAAAAGAATGGGAAAGTAATCTGAACACAACCTGGGTAGTCTCTTCTGAATAAAATTCGGAAAGTGTGCCTCCCATTCCAGTGAGATTAGAAATCTGTGTATCCTTGACCAAGATGGAAGATCTCGGTTGCTAGACCAAGTGTAGGAACCACCAGCAAGAGGAATATCCTGTAAATTCTATTCAGAAATGAAGTTAGAAAAATCCACCATGGGTGGGTTGAAGCCCGAACCACCCGATCTCTCACTCGGGAAACGGATGACGTTGAAATCACCTCCAATACACCAGGGTAAGTCCCATATACTGCTAATACCGGCCAACTCATCCCATAATAAGCTTTGAGACCGGTCAAGATTAGGCCCATATATGCCTGCAAAAGCCCACTGATAGCCATTCATGACATTCTTGAACGAGCATGCCACCACATAATCCCCCAGGAAATCTTCCATATTTTCTACCACTCTTTTATCCCACATAACTAGTATACCCCTAGATGCTCCATTAGACGATAAATAATGCCATCCCACTTGCAAATAGCCCCACAAACTCCTAATGATACGAAGAGAAATAACAGCCAGTTTAGTTTCTTGTAGGCAAACAATGTCTACTTTCCAACTTCGGAGAAGGGATCTAATACATAATCGTTTATTCACTTCATTGATCCCTCTCACATTCCAGGACAATATATTAGGCTTCGTTAACGAAAGAAATGTCCCTCCCTTTTGCTCTATCTCTCCCCGAAGTTCCATCCTTATTATCATAGTTAATGGAGCATTGCAAACGTTTCAACTCTCTCCTTTTTAACGGCTGATTTAATTACCGTGGATCGACCAGCTTCCATGGCTACTAGGAGGGCCATGAATTGGTCTTTATACCCATCACAGGAAATTCCCACCCAACCATGAAGCTCCTCTACTTTTTTTAATACCCAATCTGATGCTTGAGGTGCAATATGAGGTGGGAGCATCTGTAAGGGTAGCGGGCTCCCCATCTCCTCCTCCTCCTCACTGCCCACAGAATCCACAAAGAGACTCAGCTGACTGGTACCCGTCTCCTTTCCATCAACATAATCCACTCCCGCCAAGAAATAAACCATTTCCTCCACTCCCAGCACCAAAAACCTCTCGTTTGACCCACCCATGGCTTCCTCAACATCGATCGGGACTATCTGTGTCTGATTAGAAGGCAAAGACTCGACAACAGTAATTAGAGCAGCCTCGCCTAAATGTCCCGAAACTTCCCCTTCCTCTAAGGGAGTGCTCATGACCTTATCATTGCTCGCAGACGTCTCCATTGACATCGGCGAAGTTGTCTGTGCACCGATACCTTCCGTCGTGGTGGTCTGTGCAACTATCGGCCCTTCATGAGCAATAGAGGCATCAGAGAACCCTCCTCCATGCTCTGGTATTGCAATCTCCGGCGACAGGACATCCATCGGAGTCTCTGCGACCTTAGGAGGCGGCGGTGGCTCGGCCCCACCCACCAATGGGCCAGCTTCCTCCTGATGGGAGCGATGGTTCGTCTTCCTCCAGAAGGATCCAACTTTTTGTTGGGCCTTATTGGGCTGAAGCCCATCACGGCCCACTGCCTTTGCTTTCCCCTTGCTTACGGTTGCAATGGGCTCCTTGGGCTGGGCTAAGCTGTAGCTTCCCACCCAGGCCCAGGCCCAGGCCCAGGCCCAACCCACCATCCCTTTTAATTCAACGCAGCGTTTTAACCAACACACCCTATATGTTAAATCTCCCAGCCGCGTCTCCATTTCACACAGAGCCTGCAACACATTTTCCTCTTTCAGCCCTGCAAAATCTCTACCACCTCCATCCCGCAACTGAGCACCACCCAAAGAAGTGACGGGACCTGACTTCAACAGACCTACTTTCTCTACACCGTTCACGTCTCGAGGCCTCACCAACTCTCTACCCCCTTGAAAAACGTCGTTGTACGAACGGAAATTTGAATTCTGCGACGTCGTCGCTGGTGGTAACATCCGCCTTGAACCACCAATACTTCCAACTTCCATCAGCACTAGCGCAAGTTTTTTCCAACCCATTGTCCCTGCTCTCAGGAATGAAGATGAAACTCCGACGTCCCCCCCCACCATACTCCACCAACGCCATATATTCTCCCCTGGAGTTTATACATCGTTGAGCAATATACCCCTTGTCCCCATCTGGATGGGTAGTATAGAATCCCTTTCCCTCCACCAACAAGCACTCTTCCAATGCATTAGAGAACCAACGTACTATCCCCAGCCCCAAGTTCAAGTTTTTTACTACTTTCCATCCCCTCTCTATAATATTCACATACCTCCCGTCCCCAGACACGTCAAACAATTTAGATTCAATACTGATGCGTTTCATGGCCATCATACTTTTCTAATGAAAATTGCTATCCAGTGCACCGTCAAAAACCCTTAAACGCCATCGGACTCAATACGGAAAAAAGAGATGAAGAGAAAAAAAAAATGCTTGGTGTACGGAGAGAAAAAAAAAAAGAGGAGAGAGAAAAAATAAAGTGGCTGGACAAAATTTAGGTTGATTATCCACTAATACGTATGCTATACAAACTGTAGTCTAAAGAAGCAAGGGAAAAAATCCTGGTTAGTGACAAGTAGAAAATTCAAGAAAGTTGGGTCTACCTCAACAGTTCAATCATATTCTGGATACATCAGGAGACAGATCTAAATATATTAAAAATGAACTATCCTTACAAACTCGAGTAAAAGATCAGATACCTGAAGCGTACTGTTAGGATTTGAGTTTTATATGCCAAACACCCCTTGTGAAAATATGGTTGCTTGTATGGTGTTCCCTTTCCTAGTTCTAATTTCAGTATTTCATGGCTCTTTTCACCTTTGTAGTAGAGTGTGTTTGTGTATACTTTCTGCATACAGGGACAACATCCCTTTTTTCTTTAATAAAGTTTATCCTATCCATCAAAATAAAGTATGAATTGGACCATGAAGCTTACCTTATTAAGAGCGGGCACAAGCGATAGGTAACAAAGAAAGCAAGCTCGTTTTATTCCCAATATGGTGCTTGATATGTTGGCTTGGTATAATGACAGATCTTGCAGGCATGGAGATAGCATGGACACAGATTTGTTGGAATGGGAGATTTTGTAGGCAGGCTGATAGTCAGGCACAGAAGGTCATACAATTGTGCCTTATGTGGTGTTTGTGGAGACAAAGGAACCCACATCATGAAAAGCTTGCACATTTAAAGACTATGATAACTCAGTCATGGGTTTGAAGTCGTTTTAAGTTTATGTTTCATGTAGTTGGCTAAAAATGGTTGCTTCACATTTACTTCTATAATTGAGTTTCTAGATATACTAAACCTCGGGTATTAGATTTTTTATATTTTTTTTAGGTGTTAAATTTCATACCTCCCATGTGCTGGGCTCTAACCCTTTCTTTGTACCTATTTCACAAAATTTCTGAGAGAAGAAAATATTTTACAGCAGGCTGAGAATTCACCTCAACCATAAAGGATACCACAAAGACAACTTCTATACAAATGAAACACTAAATAAAAGAAAGAATAAAAAAATATAATTAACAGAAAAGTCAAACCTGTGAAGCAAATGCATTGAAGTTTATAATTGGCCCAGCAAGGTAGAGGGGAGCATATACCAAGTAACAAATGTATGTGCTGTATGTATACTTGCCATTCTGAACACCTCTCTCCTGGGGGAACATACCAAAAAGTCACAAAAACGAGGATATTTTCTGATAATTAAAAACAAAGGGATCCTTCAGATGATAGCTGATATAAGTATCCAGAAACTACAATGTTGCTACTCACAGTTAATTAGAAGCTAGCTAACCTGCAAAGTTTGGTAGCAAGTTTTTCCTGACTTGCAAATATCGCAACGTTGAATATGCTTCTGCAACCACCAGAAAGTGAATATCAACAAAGTTACTTCTTAAGTTGTAAAGAGTTAAATCTGTGACAACATTACTTCTGCAATACCAGATACTATCATGGAATTTTAGGGGGCTGAATGAAGAGGATAAGCACCTTTGTGTCAGTTTGCTTACAGATTGGAAACCTGATATGGTTTGTTTTCAAGAAACAAAACTGAATCACGTTTCCTAAGTTTTTATGACTGCTGCCAGCACTAATGAAGGCATGTTGAAACCCCTTTTGGCCCATGATTGGATCTGTCTAGGGAACTTTAGAGTGACTTTAAAACACCTAAAAGACTAATCGTATATAGTGTGTGGCCTAAACTCTGCGAAGCATGACAATAGCCACATTTGCATGATCCATGTATACAAAAATGAACATACAGGCATTGTATGAGCATTCAAGGAAGGAATCAATCAGAAGTATGAAAATAGGTACCTTTTTTATCGGTAACTTAAAGAGGATAAATCAAATCTACCCCTTAGTGTAGCAAGCAACGTTTAGACAAACCTAATAAATACCTTAAGTGAATAGTAATTTGTTGTGAATGCTTTCCTTAGGTCATTAAGGAGGTGTAGAACGACGAGGCTAGGCTAAGGAAGCGAGGTAAGTAGATATGATCATGCCATTGTGGGTGGCAAATTCTCAATCACATGATTTATCCAAATGTTTCTAAGTATATCCCATGGATTGTTACCTTTTATTTGGAAGCCTCTTTCTGTATCTTATACGATACATCAGAAAATGCAAGTTTTTATAAATGTTTTATGTTGCATATTTATGAACATGTCATGGCCCTAAACTAATGAGCAAGGAAAACAAAGCGAGCGGTGAGAGCCGCTCGCCGTGCCAACAGTAATGTGTGCAAGAATTTTTGGAGGGGTAAAAAAAAATAAAAAAACACTTATAAAAAAAAAAACATTTCATGTTATGAAAAGTTATGATGAATGCATGAAAGGAAAGACAAATGAAAATAAAGAATGAAAGGACAATGTTGGAAGCTTGACATTTATCATATTCCTTCCATCCCTGAATCATGTGCACCTTCCAAAAGCATATTTTCAGGAATCAGCTTCAAATGTTTTTCCACCTATCTACCATATATTTCTTTTCATCGTTGCCCCCACTTCAAATCAAATTTTATCTCAACATAAAATTCATTTGATGACATAGGGCATTATTTGAAAGTATAGAAAAAAACAAACTTCAGCTTTTTAGAAATACAAAATTATGGCACAAAAAAAGAAGGAAATCTGAAGGTTTTATTGTGGAATGGAGGGAGTAAACCATCATTGCCACAGGCTTAGACAAAAATCTTTTCTCTATAAGCAAAATAAATTTGATTGAGTCAAGTAATAAGGCGTAGTTCAAGTACACATGAAGTATACAAGAGAGAACACCTAGTTACAAGTTAGGAGCTAGGAAAAAGATACAAGAAAATCATGAAAACTAGCCCCATAAAAAACAATAGTAGATATAGGGGCCCAAAGAAATAACGTATGAAAATAAAAACATGTAAGTTCTTCTAATGACGTTCTCAATCTTCAAAAGTTTGGCCATTCCTTTCAAGCCAAATACACCATATGGCATAAAGGAATCATTTTCCATATGGCAGCAATTTGGGGGTTACCCTAAAAACCTCTCCAACAAGTTAAAAGATTCACCACCCTCCTAGGCATCACCCATGCAATTCCAATCCTATAAAAAATCCCATCCCATAAAACCCTTGCCCCCTTCACATGAAGTAATAAATGATCCACGGATTTAACCACACTTTTTACACATATAGCACCAATCCAAAACAATGACTCCATGCTTTCTCAAATTGTCCAGAGTCAGAATTTTCCTATGGGAAGTCATCTAAACAAAGAAAGCAACCTTGGGAGGCACCTTACTCCACCAAATGCACTTTCAAGGTTATGGTTCGACTTGGCATAACATGTACAAGGATAGCACCATGAACTTCTTACTCCCAAAATGATTTAAAGCAACATATCCACCTCACCACTGCCAATGCTTGAAGTATACCGCAACCTGAAAATTTTGGAAATTTCACCCACTTCCCAATCCGGGCATCTCAAAGAAAATGAACATTCCACTGTAAAGATCCACTAGAGCTGTCCAAATGATCCGCCACTGAAGCATACTGATCATAAGCAATCCTGAAGAGGGTAGGAAAGGCAATCTTGAGGGTCATATCACCACACCAAATTTCATGCCAAAATCTGACCCAGGATCCCTCACCAAACACAAGTCTAAATGTCAACCCCCCCCCCCCCCCCCCCCCAAAAAAAAAAAAAAAAAAAAAAAAACCAATTAGACAAAAACCAAGCAGATGAGTATTTTTTTTTATAGGTAATGAAAAATTTATTAGAAAATGCATGGCATAGCTTAAGAACAAAGGAAGTACTAAAAAAAAATCTAGTAGATGAATTAAGCAGAGGCCAAGCTGATCCACACAATAAAAGGAGGAAGAAAATGGAAGTCACAAAGACAAATGTACCTTCTGATCAAAATGAGAATATTTATCTGCCCAATGGTAATCATATCCAAAGCTTATCATCCGCAAAACAACTGTAACAGGAAATGAAAATTGAAACAGAACCACATAAAGAAACAATAGTTGCTGATGTCTGAAGAACTAAAAGTCAGAACCTATAATTTCGAATTATGCTTCCATTTTATGTGAAAAATCTTCTTTGTAGGCTCCAGACAGAAACAAATCAAGTGTTTTTCTTTTAACTAAGTGGATAGACTGTTTAACAGACTATCGAGTCAGGATTCTACGTGCAATGGACAGATTACACATTCTTAATCTCATTATAATAAAGTTTCATCACTAAAATTCCTAATTTCATGGAGTTTCAACTGATTTAGTCACATCAAGACAAAAAAGTGTCCTGCTAATCCTATCTCCACCACTGGCTATATGATGTAAAGAGGTTCCCTTCTTAGTGCATGTTGTCATTATGAAGAAAAAAAGGCTATAACTTCTTAGGTGGTGCTCATGTAAAGAGGCTACTTACTGCCATTGAAGCGGGCCACTCACAAGCTAAGAAATCAGGGTCGAAAAAACAGCGGGAGCTCAAGCGTCTTACTTGGTCATTAAATTATGAAGGAAGTTCAAGCCGAGAAAGATCAAAAGGGAAGGGGCTTGCTTCTCCTTTATGAAGCCAAAAATCATATCTTGGAACGTCCGGGGGCTAAATGAGGCAAATAAGAGGCTTCAAATAAAAAATATGTTGCAAGAATGGAGGGCAGACATAGTATGTTTACAAGAAACTAAATTAAAAACTATTTCTAGAAGACTAGTTCGAAGTGTTTGGAGCTGTACTTATGCAGATTGGGTGTATCTTGCTTCAAACGGGGCTTCAGGAGGTATTTTAGTAATGTGGGATAAAAGAGTTGTTGACAAAATGGAGGAGTTTGTGGGGGAATATACTATGGCATGCTCTTTTAAGAGTGTGGTAGATAATTTTGTGTGGGCCTTTGCCGGGGTTTATGGTCCAAATCTGGACAATGACAGAAGATTTTTATGGGAGGAACTTGCTGGGCTACACAGTTGGTGGGAACTTCCGTGGTGTATAGGAGGGGATTTTAATGTCATTAGATCAACAAGTGAACGGTCAGGTGAGAGTAGGATGCGACCTGCAATGATAGAGTTCTCTGATTGTATTTTTGAGTTAAACTTGTTGGATATCCCTCTCTCGGGAGGTGCTTTTACTTGGTCGAATAATCAGACATGGTCCCGGTTGGACAGATTTCTCATCTCACCGGAATGGGAGGTGCACTATCCGGAGGTGTGCCAAAAGAGAATGCCTCGTCTTTGCTCAGATCATTTTCCTATCTTATTGGATTGTGGGGGCATTCGAAGTGGGCGCCATTATTTTAAGTTTGAAAACATGTGGCTGAAAAGTGAAGGTTTTGTGGATAAGGTGAGGCAATGGTGGTCATCTTATCAGTTTTATGGTAACCCCTCTTTCATTTTAGCCAGTAAACTGAAAGCTTTGAAAAATGACCTTAAGCTTTGGAACATACACTCCTTTGGAGATTTAGGGGAGCGTAAGAAACGCATGGTGGATGAATTACAACAGCTCGAGTGTATACTTGAAGTTAGAGCTCTCGTACCGCAGGAAATATTGAGGAAGACTGAGTTGGTTTTAGAATTAGAGAGAGTACTATCATTAGAAGAGATTTCTTGGTGCCACAAGTCGAGAGCATTGTGGCTGAAAGAAGGGGATCGGAGTACAAAGTTCTTCCATAGAGTTGCCAACTCCCATAGAAGAAATAATACCATTGAAATGTTGAATATAAATGGTATGGTGTGTAAGGAGGCCCCTGTGATTAGTGAACATGTGGTGGATTTCTATGAACAACTACTTACAGAAAGAGAGGGATGGAGGCCAAAGATGGATGGCCTTGGTTTTGATACGATTGAGCCTCAAGAAGCGGCGTGGTTAGAGAGGCCCTTTGAAGAAGGGGAAGTGTATGAGGTAGTGAGACGTATGGTCAGAGATAAAGCTCCCGGTCCAGATGGTTTCTCGATGGGCTTTTTCCACTCTTGTTGGGAAGTGGTGAAAGTAGATTTAATGAATGTGTTTCAGGAAGTTTCATTGGTTGGGAAGTTTGAGAAAAGCATAAATGCTACTTTTATTGCGTTGATCCCTAAGAAGATGGGGGCGGTGGAGATTAAGGATTTTCGACCCATCAGCCTGGTGAATGGAGTGTATAAAATTATTTCAAAGGTTCTGGCTAACAGATTGGGGGTGGTTCTGGGGAAGATTATCACCAAAACACAAAATGCTTTTGTTAAGGGGCGACAAATCTTGGATTCAGTTCTTATTGCTAATTAAGGACTAGATAGCAGATTGAAGGCTGGATCTACAGGGATTCTGTGCAAATTAGATATGGAGAAGGCATATGACCATGTAAACTGGGATTTCCTCTTGTATGTGCTGGGTAGATGTGGCTTTGGGGTGAGATGGTGTACTTGGATCAGGTGGTGTATCTCTACGGCCAGATTTTCAGTCTTGATAAATGGCTGTCCGACTGGCTTCTTTAGCAGATCTCGAGGTCTCAGACAAGGAGATCCTCTGTCCCCACTCCTTTTTGTTATCGTTATGGAGGCATTGAGTAGGATGATATCGGCAGTGGTCACGCATGGGTTGGTGGCTGGTTTTCCGATTGGTGACCCCAATAGGGGTATTATTATTTTGTCTCACTTACTATTTGCAGATGACACCCTTTTATTTTGTGAGGCTGATCACAACCAGTTGAGGACATTGAAGGCTCTGTTATTATGCTTTGAAGCAGCGTCAGGCCTGAAAATTAATTTTGACAAGTCAGAATTAGTACCAGTGGGGAATGTGAGCAATACTAGGCAGTTAGCTAGCATTCTTGGGTGTAAGATAGCTTCTCTTCCCATTACCTATTTGGGATTACCTTTGGGGGCTGTTGCTAGGGCCTCATCCATTTGGGATTCTGTTATTGAAAAGATAGGAAAAAAATTGGCAGGATGGAAGAGATTGTATTTGTCGAAAGGTGGCCGGGTTACTCTCATTAAGAGTACCCTTTCTAACTTATCTACGTACTTTCTATCTTTGTTTCAATTGCCTGTCAGTGTAGCGGCTCGGATTGAGAAACTGTATCGTGATTTCCTATGGAGTGGGCTAGGGGATGAATTCAAATTTCATTTAGTTAGCTGGGACAAGGTGTGTAGACCAATCTCGTCAGGTGGGTTGGGCATAAAGAATTTGAGAACATTAAATCGGGCTTTGCTTGGGAAGTGGTTATGGCGGTATAATTTGGAAACCGGAGCTCTATGGAAACTGGTGATTGATTATAAACATGGAAGCTTATGGGGGGGCTGGTGCACAAAAGAGGTAATTGGGGCAAGTGGAGTGGGGATATGGAAACACATTAGGCGCGGGTGGGGGGACTTTATTACTCATTCTAAAATGGTGTTGGGGAGGGGATCCCGTATTAAGTTTTGGGAGGACATTTGGTGTGGGAGTGAGGCCCTAAAGGAGGCATTTCCAGCTGTTTTCCGTGTGGCTCGCAACCAGGTAGCATCCATTGAGGACCTCATGATTATATCAGGGGATCATGTGCAGTGGAACGTGACATTTAGTAGAGCGGCACAGGATTGGGAAGTAGACATTTTTGAAGCCTTTTTCAGCCTCATATATTCTGTGAAGCCGAATAGACAGCAAGCTGACAGCTTATGGTGGAACCCGACGGGTAAGGGCATCTTCTCTGTTAGATCCTTCTATAAGTCCCTTTCCCACACCACAACCATTCAGTTCCCGTGGAAGAGACTTTGGAGAAATAAGGCGCCTCCGAAAGCGGTTTTCTTTACATGGACAGCAGCATGGGGGAAGATTCTGACCATTGACAACCTGAGGAAGCGACGGTTAGTTATAATAGACTGGTGTTGCTTGTGTAAGAGATCAGGTGAGACAGTGGATCATCTATTGTTACATTGCGAGATAACGAGAGCCTTGTGGGTGGAAGTTTTCAGTCGAGTAGAGTTACCCTTCGTGATGCCAGAAACTGTGGTTGATCTGTTGGCCAGTTGGACACTCCCGAGAGGCGTTCAACAAATTAAGGAGGTGTGGAAAATGATCCCGATCTGTATCATGTGGTGTATCTGGCAAGAGCGCAATGATAGGACTTTTGAAAACAAGGAGCGGTCGCCGGGGGAACTTAGAGCTTTACTTTTCCGTACTTTAATGTTATGGGCCATTGCTATAGATTTTAATGGCCTGAATGTACATGACTTCTTAGCTTCCCTTTCGTTGACCTAGATAGGTTTTATCTCCTGTATCCATCTTGTGTACTTGGGTTTTTGCCTATCTCTATTTATAATATTATCGATTACTTATAAAAAAAAAACTATAAAATAGATATATCAGATTACTGCTTTAAACTCATAAGATTATACTATAGAAGGCAAACACATAACCAAGAGTACAAAAATTTTAAACACCATGATGATTCAATGACACTCGGATCCCAGAAAACAGTAGTAACCAAAAGAAAATAGATTTCTAGAGAACACACATACAGCTCAAGAACAACAAAAGCAACTCAAACAGGGATAAACCTAGTCACAATAACTATCTTCTTTCAAATCAATCAGCTCGTGAACTCATCCATCAGAAAATTGCAACACCGACAAACTAAGTCCAAAGAAACTTTCCATCTGCCAACAGCTAACTGCAACTCAGATTTAGTAATTCAATAATATCTGCTACATTCTGCCTCTCACTGCCAGGTCTTTTTTTATCCGTTTAAATAATGAATTACTTTATCACTTCATCAGAAAGTCAATTGTCCAATAAAATTCATGTCAAGTAGATTTGCAGCAATGTGAAAACTTGGGTTGTCCTCATTTGGATATAAAGAAAGAACCAATGGGGAGCTTACCTGCACATAAAACTGGTAAGACTGTTACATACCATGTTATTAGGAGAGCTACAGAGGTCAGATCAATGTCGTCTGGGGATGTGGATTACTATGTTATGGGAAATACAAACAATACTGAGGAAATGCTAACAACATAACAATTGGACTAGATGTCAAAACTGTGTTAAGGTAACCAAATGCAGTGCTTTGGCACATAAGTTTATCAAATGTATAGATCATTTGCTCATTGGAGATAGTTTTCCTCGATAATAGTCAACTTTAGTAACATTGGTCCAGATGCAAGTCTGCCAACAAGGCAGCATCTACCAACATGGCATGAAAAATGTAAATGGAATCCGATTACACAAACTATGAATCTAACAATTCCAAACCCAAGAAAAATATTGGAACTCAAATCTTAACAGTCAAAAAGGTTGAGTTTGAGTAGATACCAAAGTTAAAGCATATATGCCATCTAAAGGTACCCCGGAAGTTGTCCAAAAAAGCCCACTGTTTCCTAAGCACAGCACAGAAACACAGCCATGATAAGTAGATATAGCATACATGAGTTTTTTTCCATAATATAATTTTTATTGATGATAAAAAAGGTATCAAAGCACACTGGGAGTACACATCAGATATACTTAACTAGAGAAAGTAAAAGATAAGAAAGTCCTAAAACGGGCTGAAAACTCGAACCACTTCTTTTAACCCAACTGTACCACATTAAGCAGAATGAAATCATTTCCCATGATCTTCAGCAGTGTTCACTCTTGAATTGACCTTTTTTAACACACTAATAGAGCTACCACTTGTCTCGACATCACCCATATTGACCCAAAGATGTCAAAAACTGATTCACACAAAGCACTAAATATCTGTCAATGAAGTAAAAGATGATCTGCGGTTTCCCCAGCCCTTTTGCACATGCAACACCACTCCATTATCACAACATGCCTCTTCCATAAGTTCTCCAAGGTGAGCATCTTCACTAATGCAGCCATCCAACAAAGGAGGCCATTCTTAGGGAGGCATTACTTCCCCAGATGAACTTCCAAGGGAAGATAACATGTCATGAGGGATCAATGCACTATAGAACAACTTGACTTCACTCTCTATAGAACAACTTGTCTTCCCCGTTCTAGCTCAATGCACGTAGAACAACCGAGCCTAGAATGCATTTATGAGGTCCATTTCCAATCCTGTGCTGCACTGATAAAAACCACTACCCATTGAGGATATCCAGTTGAAAGTTGTAAATTATTGGCCACCGATGCTTCCTTAACTCAAGCAAGGCCAAATAGATCTGGAAAAGCCCTATGAGAGGTTGATCTTCACACCACACATTGTAATAACTACATGAATATTTAATAAACTAGCATGCAAAACTCACCCTATCATGGAGAACGAATACCCTCCATAAACACGATTGCATAGAAGAAAAAAGATATTGAAACTCCATATTACAAGCAAGAAGTACTTCTTTCCTGCAAATATCTATAGGGGAAAAAAAAAAAAACTCAGTAAGATAAGAATAGTTAGAAACATTAGTAGATAACAATGACAATGAACATTTCAATAATCAACTAAAGGATTAGACATAATCCAATAAGAAAGCCTGAATTTAAAAAACAAAAAAATGCTTGCAAACACACACTCACTCATATGCAATGATGAACTCAACTCAATTGAACTAAACCCTTAACTTCCATAAAACCAAATGGGCAAGAAACATCAACACGAGTAGAATGCTTAAAGTGACTTTCCCAACTACGTCAGGAACCTAGCAATTAATGGATAGGTAGGGCTGGGTAGCAAGGGCCCACTACCTGGACTGCAGGGAAATGAGCGGGCAACTTGCCTGTTATCCTGGGATGGGTGGTCGGGGTTATAACAAGCCTTCCTCCTCCTCCTCCTCCTCATTTTTTCTCCAAAAACGATGGGTCTCTAAAGATGAGGCCCATAGTTGTGCACCATGGGCCTCTGAAGAAGAGATCCACAACACGCAATCATGGGTCTCGTGTGCCTTCCAAAGTAGCTTTCTTAGTATGAACGTCCTCTCTCAAGAATATTTTGAGCACTGACAATTTGAGGAAGCAGGGTCTCATTATTATCGATTGGTGTTTTTTGTGCAAGAAGAATGGGGAATTAGTTGATCATTTATTACCGCACTGCGAAGTGACAAGACTGTTGTGGGATAAGATCTTTAGAAGAATTGGTGTGGCTTGAGTTATGCCTTTGAGGGTGGTGGATTTAATAGCTTGCTGCAAGGATATTTGTGCTTTTAATTTTTAAAGGACGGGTGGAGAAAGTGCCACTCCGCCTAGGCAGGATTAGGGGACGAGTGAGGGTGCTACCATCCTATTTAGGGCAGGTAGCACTATGGATAGGCACACGAGGCCTAGGAGCAATGTACTTATGATACTTAGTTGACATTCAAAAGAAGTATTTAATGAAGTATAAGTTCAATGCATCCTATTTAGCAGAAAGACAGATATTCCTTCCTCATTATCAAACACTCACTTATTCACAACCGCCATGTGGGATGTGCTCAATTTAATTTAGATGTTGCAGGAGTTTCACATCATTGAATTACATAAGTATCATCATCTATGAATGCAAGAATATGAAATTATGAAGGTAAAAAGAAATCGATCAGTCAAAATTTGTATCTAAACAATCAAAGAAGAAATCAAGAAAACTGAATTATTTTCTCTACGTAGAATAATTTTCTTATTAATTGCAATATTTGCTACATGATGTACACAAACTTGCATGGAACGAACCTTTACTAGAAGATAATTAAATGAAGCGATCGATAGGATGAATAGGATGCTGCAGAGCAGAAAATAAACAAGACAAACAAAAATAAAGAAGGAATTAAAAATCTATGAAGATTAGAGAAACGCCATGGATCACAAAGTGTTTAAAATATTGTTCAAGCACTGAGTTGAGTTATAATGAAAAGCACATACCATGCCCCGTGCAGATATGAGAGGTATATCAAAGAAATAAAAAGCCAAACAATGGACATCCCCCTCTCTCTTAAACCAAAATAAGCCCTCGACTTATTGGCCACCAAAGTAAATATCCCAAAAACAACGGTAAGAACGGGTAAATTTCCACGAAAGTTCCTCCATTGAGCATCCGAGCTATCCTGCACCAAGGAAAATTTAAAAGAAAAAGAAAAGAAAAATAAGGAAAGGGGAGGGAGACAGTACATTGGGACGTTGAGTAAATATTGTGAGCCATCCGGGGCGTAAACCGTGGAGTTGGGAGTAAAGATCTGTGATTTTGCGGAATCAAAAAAATTCGGAAATTAATTTTGGATTTGTTAAATCAGTGATAATTGAAATAAATTATTGATTACCGCGAGAGAGATGGAGGGATCGACGAATGATGATGGAATAGAAGGCAATCGCGTAGAGGATGAGCAAGCCGAGCTCCATCCGCTTCCACCTTCTGCTATTATTACTACCGCTATCAGAATCGTTCTTCTTCATGGCCTCTGGTCTCTCTGCAGTCGACGATCCGTAGAGACGGCTTCTTCCTAACTAAAAATTGTTTCCTTTGATTCGAGTTCTGTTAGGGAGATTCTCAGAGAATGTTTCAGAAAATATTTTATTTTATTTCGTCTTTATCTAATTATTATAATTTTTTTAATTTTTAATATAAAATAAAATAAATAATTTAACTTTTTTAAATCTCAAAATAAAAATAATATTAAAAAATATATTCTAACAATATTTTATCTAACTCTTTAACTTTAATCTCAATTCATCTCATCTCATCTCATCTTCGAAAACAAACGGCCTTCTCTTATATGTTGGTGAATGTAATCGAGAATTAATAATAAAAAATAGATAAGGATGATGTGATGGAATGGAAACAGGGATGGAAGGTGTTTGTAAAATTGCTCAAAAGAGCCGCACTGCATTGATAAGTGATTTCTCAGGGAAACCCAACCTCCTTAGATAGCTTATGCATATTCATATTCATCTTTATATTTACATAATATCTCTTCAAATTAGTCTGTATTGAATTATGTATCTTCAAAATTTTGCATAATTATGAGCAGTGTTTCTTCAAATTATTGTTCACTCTCTAAACATTATTTTACTATTTTTTCTCTCTCCTACCATTTGGATTACGCAAACAAAGAAATCAAAGGGGACCAAACGAGATTGATAATTGATTATTTGAAGCATATCAAGAAAAAATAATTTGATAATTGCTTATTTGAAGCATATCAAGAAAAATAATTTTAGGAAAAAAAAAATAATATTTTATTATTATTTGGTTCAAATATGCATAATCCAATATGAGAGTTTTTCTTAATATGCAAAATCAATCTTCAAAAGATGTGATTTTACATATGCATATAGAGAAACCAATGCTAGTGCTCTAAATAGTAACTACCCGTGTTCCCCCTTCAGTAACAGACTACCATGTAAACGACCAAACTGATCCTCTAACTACATAACATCTCTGCCCAAAACGCAGAGCTTCATAAAAGTAAAGCTACACTTAAAAACTATAGACTACGCTGTTAAAGGCTTACATAAAAACGACCCCGTTTATTTCTCTACTCAAAGCTATGTCGTTCCATCACAGATAAGATCCCTTACTCTGTTATCTCTTTACTTCACTTTCCCGATCTCCTTTCTTGCTTCTGTCAAGTTCCAAGCTTTCTCCTTTTCATCTCTATCAACACTTCTCTTGAGTCCCTGACAATCTCTCTTCCTTACAAGACCTTGCCCACAAGGTATTAGTATAGGTTTTGTAACTTCCATAAACTTTTCCAAGTGTTTTCGTCTAAGGAGATCTCGATCCATTTCACAAGCACTTATATCATCGATTGATGTCCCTGACTCCTGATACGGCGGTCCAGCACAACCTCGGGCTCAGGTAAGATCTCTCATTCGTCGTTAGTAGGTGGAAACGAGGGTAAAGGTTTGATCTAATCTCCTAATTTCTTTTTTAGGCATGAGATATGAAATACGGAGTGGATCTTCAACATGGGCGGTAGATCAAGTTTATAGGCACAGATCCCAACCTCTGGACCCCTTGAAGGGTCCGTAAGACCCTGGTGCCAGCTTCACGTTACAACATATGGCCACCGTCTTCTAACGGTATGACTGGAGTCTTAGGTACACCCAGTCACCCTCCTTGAATTCCCTCTCCGTTCTGTGGCGATCTACGAAGGCGATCTGCGAAGGTTTTCATATGGTGATGTGCCACCTAGAGATTTTCTTTCAAAATCTGAGTATTTGAGTTCTGTTTTTGAGCATTTGATCCATTATGTCATTGTTGGAGGTTCCTGGGAAGTAGATTAGCAACCCTAGGGGTGGGTACCTGTAGAGTGCCTCGAATGGGGTAAATTTCGAGGAGCAATGGTAGGTGTTGTTGTACAACCACTCTGCTAGTGGTAACCATGGTTTCCAAGTCTTAGGTTTTTCCCTCACATAGCACCTTAGGTAACCTTTCACACTCTTATTGAATGCCTCTATTTATCCATCGCTTTGTGGGTAGTAGGCAAAACTATAATTGAGTGTGGTGCCCTGTAGTGAAAAGAGAATTTCTCGAAAAGAACTCAAAAATACTGGATCTCTGTCGAAGGCAATGGTTTTAGGAAAACAATGTAGCTTGAATACTGACTGTAGGAATTCTTAGGCTACATCATGGGCAGTGTAGGGATGAGCCAAAGCCATAAAATGGCCATATTTCGTAAGCCTGTCCACTACCATATAGATGACAGAGAACCTTTTTGAACTTGGCAAGCCCTCTATGAAATCCATAGAGATGTCTTCCTAGGCTGGTTAGGGTATTGGTAGGGGTTGAAGCAATCCTGCTAGGGGTAGGGTTTCATATTTAGTGGCTTGGCAAATGTCACACTCTCCCACCCATCTTTTTAGATCCTTTTTCCTTCTGTTCCATATGAAGTCTTTTTTTGCCCTCTGGTAGGTCTTGAAATACCCCAAATGTCTCGCAATAGGATCTGAGTGTATAAAATGAAGAACCTTCCTTTTGAAATCTGACTCTAGCACAATCGTAAGCCTGCCCTTTTTAAGGAGTAACCCTTGTTGCATTTTGACCCCCTTTAGAACCTCAAAATTTTTTTTTCCAATTTTTGTAACAACTTAGTAATTTCGGGTGAGTATTTATTACTCAATTTTAACTCATCCACCCAATCAAGACTAGGGAAAGAAATTAGGGCTACAACCCCCTCCACCTCCTACTCCTCATCACCTCTTCTTGAGAAGGCGTCAGCCACTTTGTTTTCCCTCTATTTTTTATACTCGATCTTAAACTCACACCCCCATTAACTTTGTCAACTAGCGTTGATGTGCCTCAGTTCCAACCCTCTGCTCTAGTAAAAACTTTAAAGTCTATTGATCTGTTTTTATCACAAATGATTGGCCCAAAAGGTAGGGTCGCCACTTCTGCATTGTCGCTACTAAGGCAAGCAGTTTCCTTTCATATGTGGATAGTAGTAAGGCCTTCCCCTTTAGGATTTTACTCAAAAATGCTATAGGCTATCCTAACTGCATAAGAACAACCTCAATTCCCTTCCCACTCGCATTGCATTCAATCATAAAGGGACACGAAAAATCTGGAAGTTTTAGTACCAATGGCCTCGTGACAACCTCCTTTAGTGTGATGAAAGCTTGTTTAGCCTTTGGGCTCCACTTGAATGCATTCTTCCTAAGACGATTAGTGAGTGGGGCTGCAAGCAACCCATAACTCTTGATGAGTTTCCAGTAGTATCCGGTCAAACCTAGAAATCCCTTCAAGGCCTTAGAATTTTTAGGTGTCGGCCATTCAAGCATCGAATTTATTTTGGTTGGATCCGCCTTAACTCCTTGGACATAAATGATGTACCCAAGGTAGTCCACTTCCTGCATCCCGAATCTACACTTAGGCAACTTAGCAAATAGGTTATGGTCCTACAATAACTCCAGTACATATTTAAGGCGATCTAAGTGCTTCCCCCAACTTTAACTATATACTAAAATGTCATCGAAAAAGACCAGCACGCATCTCCTCAACAATGGTCTGAACACTTCGTTCACTAGGCCTTGGAAAGTAGAGGGGCCGTCAATGAGTCCAAAAGGTATCACTAAAACTCGTAGTGCCCTTCGTGGATACGAAAGGCCATCTTCTCTATGTCCTCTTCAACCACCTTAATTTGATGGTAACCCAACCTGAGATCAAGTTTGGAGAAAGCCACTACCCCATGCAACTCGTCCAACAACTTGTCTATCACGAGTATTAGGCATTTGTCCTTGACTGTTCCGTAGTTCAAGGCTTGGTAATCCACACATAACTTCCAACTCTCATCCGCCTTGCGGACCAGCAACACCGAGGATGAGAAAGGACTAGAACTAGGTTTGATAACCCCATTTTATAACAAGTTAGTCACTATCTTTTCTATTTCATACTTTTGGTAGTAGGGATATCGGTACGGCCTAGTTGAAATGGGTTGTACTCCCTCTTTAAATACAATTTTATGGTCTTGGGGCTTGGATGGAGGTAGACCTTTGGGTTCCTCAAAAACCCCTCTAAAGTCATTTAGTAATTCTTACAGCCCAACATTGTTCACTACAGTTTCCTGCACATTCTCTTCTTTTTGAATCTGTAAAAGGAATCCCTTACCCCTCGATATCGAAGCTACAAGGGCCTTGGACCTGCTCTCAAAGGTGAGATATTTTAGTTGGATCCCTTTTAGTTCCTCTTGTTGTTCCCCATACTCAAATCTCATTGACAGCTTTGAAAAATCCCATGAATTGGGCCTAGAGTTTCCAACCAATTTATCCCTAACACTACATCACACCCACCCAATTAGAGCATGTAACAAGAAGGAAAGAATTGATTACCTTGCACCCTGAGTTTCACCGTGTCACAGTAGCCTTCACTGTGAATTACAGCCTCATTAGCCACCCTCACAACCAATTTCTTGGCCCTATCTACCTTCAACTTAATGCTTTGTGCCACCAAGAGGTCTAGGAAGTCGTGTGCACTCCTTGTGTCCACTAAAATAACCACCTGCACCCCTTCAATCTACCCAAATAGCCTCATCATGTTGGGACTTGGCGTTCTTGCTATGGCATTCAAAGAGATTTCAGGTCTTCCTGCTTCCAATTTCTTACTAGTGACATTGTTTCCAGGTTGATCATTTCCAGGTACTATTTCCCCACTTCTCTTCCCATGGTCCTCCTCTCCTTGTAATAAGTAGACCTTAGGAATTTTGCAAATATGAGAGGGGTTCCACTCAGGAGTGTCAAATCGTGTTAACGGATCGTGTTCGTGTCATGTCAAGACATATACATTATACTTAATGGGTCAACCTGAACACAGCTCGTTAAGGATTTCGTGTCAAAATTTTAAACCCTAACACGACCTATTAAGATAACCGGTTGACATAACACGATCCGTTTTGACCCGTTACTGAATACGAAATAGATTGATACGAAACGACATGACACAACCTGACCCGTTTCAACCTGTTTACATTAATGTGTTGAACAGATCCGTTTCAATTCATTTGACCTCATTGATTTTATATAAATATTAAAATATAAACAATATCTATAAAAAATAAAAATAAAAAACTAAAAACAAGTCCAAAATTAAAATCCAAACAATAAAAACACCGACATTAAAATTCTAAAATTAAAATCCAAACAATAAAAATACCGACATTAAAATTCCAATAGTACCAAATATGATAAACACACAATTACACAAATATGATAAACATACATTGTAATAATTGTAATAATATTAAACTTACAATCCCAAATATGATAAACACACGTTATAAAATATTAGTGTTACAATCCTAAATATGATATAGAATTCAACTTTCTTAACGGGTTGACCTGATAGTGACCTGTTAAGCAATCGTGTCTTAAAGAGTTAACCCGTTTTGACCCGAACTCGTTAAGGCCAAACCCAAACCCGCTTTTATCGTGTCATGTTCATATTGGGTTAATGGGTCGTGTCACATATTGCCACCCCTAGACTTCCACTTTCCATCACAGTGGTAACACAATCATTTTTTACGCTTATCATCCATTTGCATTGAGAATATTTTCTTTGCTGGCACATAAGGTTTGTTCCACCTCCTTCCCCCTTCGCTGGAAGTTGGTGCATGCACTGAACTGCTTGGTGTTGGCACGATAATTTTCTCACTCCCTCCTGCCTTAAAACTCCTTTTGATAGTGGCCATGTATTCTTCCTGTATTTTGCTAACCCAAATATTGCATTTAAACTGACAATGTTAAACATGCGCAGGGGCAATCATATCTCATCCTTCAGATTGCAGAGGAAACAATTGAGTTTGAGCCCATTGGGGAGTCCTTTCAGTCTGTTTCAGAGAGCATCAAATTGAGCCTTGTAAGTTGCTACTGTGGTGGATTGTTTCAGCTTGGTTAGTGCTTCCATGGGGTCATCATACACCGTGGAGCCAAATCTAATTTGTAGTGCTCAGCTGAAGGTGTCTCGGTTTGTAAAGTGGTCATTATCCCATGAGTCTTGATACCAAATAAGTGTCGCTCTCACCATGTGATAGGAAGCCAATAGTAACGTGTGTGCTGGTTGGGTTTGATGGAATTCAAAGTAGTGATTACCTTTGAATAACCATCCCGATGGGTTTTCCCCATCAAAATGTGGAAAATATAACTTTACTCATTTGTTGACTATTTTTCTAGGGTCGTGGGGTTCTAGATCTCATTCTGGAGGATGTTCATGGTAGGCCAATTGGCTTGTGTGTTCTACCATGGTTTGCATCATGTCACTGACTTGGTCCATGCGATTTGTGAGAGTTTGGATTGCTGCAGCTTGAGCTTCCAATTGATGCTGCGTGGAGTCTTGGTTCTGTTTTTATTTGGTGCCTTCGGCCATGAGGATCGACTACTCTGGGATACCACTTGTTAGAGTTCTCTTGTATGTTGGTGAATGTAATCGAGAATTAATAATAGAAAGTAGATAATGATGCTGTGATGGAATGGAGACAAGGATGGAAGGTGTTTGTAAAATTGCTCAAAAGAGCCACACTGCATTGATAAGGGATTTTTTCGAAGGAAACCCAACCTCCTTACAATTCAAGCCTCAACAGTTTTCAGATAATTCTTCTTCTTTTTCCTTCTCCTGCTAAATACCCGTGTTCCCCCTTCAGTAACAGACTACTACGTGAAAGACCAAATTGACCCCCTAACTACATAACATCTTTGCCCAAGATGCAGAGCTTCATAAAAGTAAAGCTATACTTAAAAACTATAGACAACGCCGTTTAAGGCTTACATAAAAATGAGCCTGTTTATTTCTCTACTCAAAGCTACATTGTTCCATCACAAATAAGATCACTTAGTTTGTTGTCTCTTCACTTCACTTTCCCGATCTCCTTTATTGCATCTGCCAAGTTAAAAGCTTTCTCTTTGTCATCTCCATCGACCCTTCTCTTGAGTCCCTGGCAATCTCCCTTCCTTACAAGTCCTTGCCTACAAGGTATGGGTATAAGTTCTATAACTTTCTCAACAATTTTATTCACTTTAACTCAATTGAATTTGTAAAATCATTTTTTTTTTTCTCCCAATGGATTGTTCACTTTTTTTAAAAAAATGGCACTTCTCAATTCAGATTCTGACGAATAATTTGAGATAGCCAAACAACTAGTTAAGAAAGAAAAAGGATCAAGCTCACTTGGTTGTTCTAAAAAATACATATTCATAAGGCGTGATCAATTGCAAGCCCACCAAGATCTTTTTAGCAACTATTTTGATGATTTGCCAATCTATCATCATGAATACTTTCGAAGGAGTTTTCGAATGAGTCGTTCTCTTTTTCTTCATATCTGCGGTAGAAGCTCATGAATCTTATTTTGTCCAGAGATGAGATGATTATGGAAGGCTTGGTTTTTCTTCCCTTCAAAAGATTACAGCTACTCTTAGAATGCTTGCATATGGTGTTATGATTAATTTTATGGATGAATACTTGAAGATTGGGGAGACTACAACATTAAGAAGTCTAAATTTTTTTGTTAAATCAATTGTTTCTATTTTTTCTAAAGAATATTTAAGGAAACTCAACAATGATGACATTGTTAGATTGCTCATAATTTGTGAGAAACATGGATTTTCAGGTAAGTTAAGGAGCATTGATTATATGCATTGGAAGTGGAGAAACTGCCCAACTGCTTGGCATGATATGTACTCTAGTCATATCCATGAACCAACAATTGTTTTAGAAGCAGTGACTTCTTATGATCTATGGATTCGATATAAATGATATAAATGTGCTTGATAGATCATTTATATTTTCTGATTTTGCTCGTGGGCATACTCTAGCTAGCGATTATACAGTTAATAACCATAACTATGCAATGGAGTACTATCTTACTGATGACATATATCCGCAATGAGTAACATTTGTTAAAACCATCTCAGCTTCATAAGGAAACAAGAAAAAATATTTTGTTGTAGCCCAAGAGTCAGCAAGGAAGGATGTGGAGCGTGTTTTTGGTGTACTTCAAGCACGATTTGTTATAGTTCATGGACTTTCACACTTTTTTTACATTGAAATAGTCAATGATACTATGATGTCATGTATAATTTTAAATAATATGATCATTGAAGATGAACGGACTAACAATGGATCTGAAGAGTTCAAATATGAACAGTTGGTAGAAAGCACATATGACCAAGTTTCACCCAGTCCTACAACTGACTTTAGTGAGTTCATTCAACAACATCATGATATTAGAGATAGGAATGCCCATTGTCAACTCCAAGTAGACCTCGTAGACCTCGTAGACCACTTATGACAACTATATAATGAAGCATAGGATTTTATCATGTATGATTGTAGTAATGTTTTATTTTTTCTTTGCACTATCATTTCCTTGAAGTATTTTTAGAAAAATGTGTAACCATTTCTATCATGCAAAAGAATGTAGTATGGTTTTTGTTTTCTTTACTCAAATCGTGCAATATCTTTTTTAATGATTAGTCAAACCGAAATAATTTTTAATTATCATTTTTTTGTTCTATCATTAAAAACCTCATATTTTCAACATAAATAACTCATAAAACATCAAATAAAAGTTACTCCACAAAAAAAAGCCAACAAACACCTAGCACCAAAAATATGACAATTAACCCAAAAAACATGTCAACTAGATTCTCCTAGCATGAATTGCAAGGATTTCCATTTATTATTGAAGATAGTATTATTGTAGCATTGGAGTCATGGCACTTGTATTAATCGTCCTAAGACTTACTTCCTTTTGCTAAGTCATGGCACAAAGCATCTGTTTGTCATACTCACATGCTTCTTGCATAAGTGCGATTTTATTCTTTCTATCTTCTTTCATCTCATTTAGTATCACGAGAGAATCCAAATCTGTTCTTTCTTTAACATTATCCTTAATAGTCAAAACCACATCATCTCCTTTTGCTTATCAGTAGTACTTGAACAGATAATATAATAGTAAAAACCACGCCATCTTTTTTTTTTTGCCCACTAGAGATTCTTGTGCCAATCTTAGAATAATTCTAATGGAATCTTTAATATACTAAATTTGAAGTAATACCTTTCTATATCTATAAGATTGAAAGGTGTATCAAATTAAACAAAACATACCTTGGCATCAAACTAATGAACCATAAAAGAAAATGTGAAAAAAATACCTTGTCTTGCTCATTTAACTCATTTAAACCACTTTGATGCATTCCTTCAACTTGTGCCAAGTAACCACAAAACTTATTTGCAGCTTGTTGAATCATCGAGCACCAATTCATTAGAGATGTGTAGTTACGTGTAGCATTAAATTTCTTATTTTCCTCAAAGTATTTATAAGTTTGCTTCCATAACATCACATGTTTTTTTATCTTTTCCTTACACTGCATCTAATAAAACTTCAAGTCATCCCTCCACAAGCTTCAAATCTTCTTCGTTACTAAAATTTGTACTTCGTTGTGATTTTCGTCCAATAGGTTCAACCTCAATAACCTCAACTCGGGGTGGAGATAATAGCTGTTTATTTATCTCATTTGTGGAATCTGAGAAAAATTCATTGTTATTTAGAAGATTTGTGAAGTAGAAATCTTGGTAAGTTCTTGAATTCACTCCCATTAGAGGTGTATAGTAGGCAAGCTGAGAATAGAGAAAAATCTATATAAAGTCTTTCTTAGTCATATACACAAACACTTGACATGCAATAATAACAATGGAGAGAAATAAGCAAACAACAAACAGCATACCACTCTTTTCTGCAATGGTAATACAAATTTTAGGGGAGAAATCAATGGTCCAATACCTATACACAACGCAAAGGAGCCGCATATAAAAATAGCACACTTATATGGGATAGATTGTCTATCTCTTACTTATATGGCATGAGTACATTATCAAATTGGGTAACAATAGATTTTGAATCCAAGGAACCAGCAAAAAACAATAGCTCTGGGACAACTTTAAAAACATAAACTTGACAAGTCACTTTTTTTTTTTTTTTTTTTTTTTTTTTACAACAAAAAACATATACCAGTTTCACAAACATGCTAAAAGGACCTTGGGTCACCAATCCTTTCAGACATGCATATATATTGAAGGAAAACTCTTGGTCCCAGATAAATAATCCCGAACTACCTTACTATCCTAATGATTCAATTGCTTTTTTTAATTGTTGTATGCTCTGGGTATAACGATAAACAATCACACCAAATGTGGAAGAACAACTACGAAAATCATATTTCTCCCTAGAACATACTAGAGACTCTTCTCTTCTTGGCATGCCAAATCTTTAAAAAAAATAGGGATACAAATAACATGCAAATTCAACTCACAACATCTAATTTCAATTCCAATTCTACAATACATCAATATAAAACAATACAATAAGACCCCAAGAGAGGAATCAACCATGGAGGGCATGGGCTTATTTTTCTGCACACATGGGCATGGTCATGGGCATAAGAAAACAAAAATTATATGTTGCACGCATTCATAGCAAAAAACACAAGAAGAGCGAGTGTTCAAAAGAAAAAGAGAAAGAAAACCCCACCAAAGTGTTTGTTTTATTCTTGTTTTCTTAAAGAAAATCTCGGGCACAAGAAGGTAAAGAACGTGATGCCAATAATGGGTTTGTGTTATATTATAAGAATTAAAAACCTGAACACATAGCATAGAAGAAGAAACAATAGTTGAGCTGTGAGGTGAATTGGGTTTCTTGAGCTCTATAAATACCGGAAGCAAACAAGGAAAAAACGAAGAAAAACGAAGTGGGGAAGAAAATTGAAGCAAAAAATATGGATAGCATAGGCTTACTGGAAGGTGTTCGACGGCTATTTTTGTGGCTGTCCCATGCTTCCAACTGTGAACCTGAGATGTGTGTTTTGCCCAGATGTGAACCTAGTTGTGTATTTTGCCCAAATGGTAGCGCCAAAAATCCTTTGAGTGGGAAGAATATTTTATATAAAACAAATAAATGGCCAGGGATTTTGGTTGGCTAAATCTAGCATCTCACTTTCCAAACCGAACCTTAATCTTTACTGTTGATCTATAGCTTCATTTGTTGTTGTGCCAGAAGCATATGAAAGCAACCATGGAGGAGGGTATCCATACAAAGCCTCAAAATGAGACATGCCAGAAGAACAATGGGTTGTAGTGTTATAGCACCATTCAGTCATAGAAAGCCACATAGTCCAATACTTTGGCTTAGACCCAATATAACATTATAGGTAACCCTCAAGACATTTGTTAAGAGCTTCAGTCTGCCCATCCATTGGTGGATGATATGCAGAACTGATGGGCAAACTGAATGCTGAGGTAGTCCCTTGCAAATGAAACAACTCCTTCTAAAACACATTGCTGAAAATCACATCCTTATCTGAGACTATTGTCTTTGGCATCCCATGCAACTTAAATACACTAGAGAAGAAAACTTGGGCTACTTTACTGGTCGTATAAGGATGTGACAGTGAAAAAAATGTGCATGTTTTGTTAATCTATCAATGACTGAGAAGATGACACTATACCCATGGGAATGGCAAGCCTTCTACAAAGTCCATGGATATATTAGTTCATGCGCAGACTAGAATTGGCAGTGGTTGTAACAGACCAACAAGATATGGCTTCATATTTTGTGGTTTGACATGTGTCACATTCCATCACTAGCTTCTTAATATCACTTCTCATCTCTTCCCAATAAAAATCTCTCTTGGCTCTCTTAAAGGTCTTCTGGTTGTTGAATATATTATAAAATTTTGTTCTAAAAGTTAAAACCTAGAACCACCTCCATCCTCCATTTTCTAAGCAACAAACCTTGTGGAATAGAGTAATGCTTAACATTTCACAACCCTCTTGAATTTTTGAGTAAATTTCTTGAATCTTCTAACACGGACAATAGCTCTGCTTATGTTCATCAATCCACAATGGTGTAGGAAAAGAGATAACTGCCAATACTCCCACACTTTCCTCAAGCTTCCTTGACAAGGCATCAACAACCTTGTTTTCCTTTACCCTCTTATATTTAATTGAAAAATCATACCCCATGAGCTTTGTGATCCATTTCTATTGGACCTTAGTACCCACCTTCTGTTCCAACAAGAACTTCAATGCCAACTGGTCAGTTTTGATTTTAAATAATTGACCAAGCAAGTATGGGCGCCATTTTTGAATAGCAAACACCAAGGCTAATGACTCATTTTCATAAATAGAGAGGAGTAATGCCTTGCCCTTAATAGTCTTACTAAAGAAAGAATACGTTGCCCTTCTTGTAGCAGTATTGCATCACATTCAATAGTAAAAACTTTTGAAAAGTCAGGCAACCTCAATACTAGTGGCTGAGTCATAGCCTTTTATAATTCTAAGAATGCATCAGTAGTAGCTTCAGTCTATTCAAAAGAATTATTTTTCAACAAAAAATTCAGAGGAGCTAGACCACAAACTCTGATGAATTTTCTATAATACCCCTGTGAGCCTTAAGAATTCCCTTAATGACTTCAAAGATGTTGGAAGTAGCCTTTACAACATAGAAGTGATCTTTGTTGGGCCAACTTTAACTCTTCCTCCATAAATCAAATGGCCAAGGTAATCAATCTCACCAACCCCAAACTTGTACTTAGACTTCTTGGCAAACAGTTTGTGTTGGTGTAAAACCTCAAAAACAGCCCTCAAATGCTTCAAGTGATCATCAAAAGTCCTGTTGTAAACCAGGATGTGATCAAAGAAGACCAATATGAACCTTCTAAGAAAATGTTTGAAGATCTCATTCATAAGCCCTTGAAAAGTTGTAGGAGCATTAGTGAGCCCAAATGGCATCACTAAAAACTCATAGCAAACCCTCATGTGTCCTAAAAGCTGTTTTAGAGATATCTTGAGTCCTTACTCAAATCTGATTGTATCCAGACCTTAGATAAAGTTTAGAGAAAAATTGAGCTTCACACAACTTATCCAAGAATTTATCTATCATAGGAATTGAAAATTTATCCTTAATACTCTTTTAGTTCAAGGCTCTATAGTCGATGCACATCCTCCATCTCCCATTTGCTTTCCTTATTAAGAGAACATGTGATGAAAAAGGGCTCTAGCTTGGCCTAATCACACCAGACTGCAACAAGTCTCTAACTATTTTTCTTTATCTCCATTTTCTGGTGATAAGGATACCTATATGGATAAATTTTCTGGTAAGTCTGGGAGGAGGCAACCTAGTAGGTTCCTCAAATAATCTTTTGAACTCTTCAAGCAACTTTACCACTTCCTGCTTATCATTATCAAATTGTTCCCATTTTTCTAAAGGTACAAATTGTAACAACCATCCTTTCTTTCCCACAGAAGATGGCTTAAAGAAAGTGCTCACATCCTTCAATGATATATCACCAATACACAGACTTGCAATAATTTTTGTTCCCGTACATTGAAACTCCATTCACATTCTCAAAAAATTCCAAAAAATACAGCCTAATGTTTTCAACCATTGTACCCCAAGGGCTACATTACAGCCTCCTAGGGTCGGCACATGGAAAGAAACAAAAAACTTCTTCCCTTGGACCTTGAGAGGAATGTTCTCACATCTGCATGTGCTTGGCAGCTTCTTACCATTAGCCACCTTCACTTGTAGCTTAGCAGTCTGCTCCACCCTAAACTTTGATACACAAGTAACCCCAAGATCCAAGAAGTTATGTGTGCTTCTTGAATCCACTAAAATCACCACAAATTGTCCTCCAATGGCCCCCAACAATCTCATAGCAAACAAACTAGGAGAATTTGAAATAGTATGAATCGAAATTTCCAGGTTCTCTTCATGTAATTTTACTAGACTTCCCTTCACTAACTCTTCCTCTATCCCAATCTCCTGGTCACACTTTCCATGCTCCCCACTATCTTTCACTTGCAGCAAGTAAACTTTAAAATTTTTACCAACATGGCTCGAATTCCATTTTTCCTTATAGTGATAGCACAACCCCTCTTCTCATTTTCTCATCCATATAGGAAGAGGAAATATTTCTACTAGCACTACCCTTTTGAAATCTATCACCCAATCCAAAAGTCTGAGCATCTCCTCCATATCCTCCTGTTCTTAATGTCTTTCTTGAACTCAAGACATATCCTTCTTGAATCTTGGCCAAGCCAAATGCTACACTCAAATTAATAGGGTTAAGCATCCTAATTGGTAACCTGATCTGATCTTTCAAGCCACTCAAGAAGCAACTCAACTTCTTGGAAAGACTCTCAAATCGGGCCTTATAAGCAGCCACTATGGATGTATGCTTAAGCCTTGTTAAGGCTTCCATGGGATCTTCATAGGCTATGGGGCCAAATCTTATCAGCAAAGCCTTGACAAAGGATTCCCACCCAGAAAACTACCCCCCATCCACTGTATCCTGATGCCAAATCAGAGCCTCATCCTCCATGTGATACAAGGCCATCAATAGCCTCTGATTAGGGTAGTCTGGAGGAACTCAAAATACTGAGTTGCCTTAAAGACCAATGTTGTTGGGTTACTCCTATCAAAATGGAGAAAATTCAAACATACTCCTCTAGGTAAGAGAAGCCTTTCTTCTTGAGACACCACTCTCTGTTCTTGAGCTCCACCTTCAGAAGGAAGAATTTGATGATGCTCAATTAAAGTATGAATCATGTTATGCATCTGGTCTAACTTGTCAGCAAGCATCTAGATGATCCGTTGTTGGCCATCAAGTTGTCTATGGATGGCTTCTTGTTGGCGTTGGTTACTTTCTTGATGGGCAATCAAAGATGTGGATCATGTCCCTTCTGCCATGAGAGGATCGTCCTCTCTAATATCAACTTTTAGGGAGATTCTTAGAGAAGAAGATAAGAAACAATAAATGAAGTCAAGAATGGTTCTTGATTACAATTCTTGTAGTGAGGATCTGACTCAAGGCAAATGCAACCTCCAGTTTATTCACAAACACCTCCAAGATGTTGAACAATGCACTGCCTATTCTCTTTTATATTCCAACGCATACAATACAACCTTTAATACAACACAAAGTACACGGTTTTATTAATCCCTACGAATAGACCTTCTAACATGATAAATGCACCGTATTATTAAAGCTAAATGCCGTGTTTCGACTCCACAATTCAACTAACTCAATCATTGGCTTGATTCGACCGTTGCTTCTTCCCACATCCATGACACGTTCTAGTAACATGGAAATTGGGCATGGAACACAAACCCTGTGAAACAAGGAATACGTTGGCATGAGTCTAATTGGATGAAAGGCGCGCGCGCGCACACACACACACACACATAATACGTTACAAAACACAGACAGAGAGATATTCAGGCAAAAATGATAGATAGACATGCATCAATCAATGTATATGACCTAAGCCAACTTCAAAATCTTTAGCTAAAAGTAAATTGTAATATTCGTGTCTGTATGTAGTCATTTAAGTCAAAATGATGTGGTTGTTCTTCTCACTCGGACTTATCATTAAATTATACTTTATGTTGGTTAATTTTCTCATAGAATTACACCAGTACGAATGAATTTATTGTGATTGTAGCATTAGTTGGGACATTCCTTTTTTTTTTTTTCTTATATGCTTACACAAGAAAATAATTGTCATTCTACATATGTTTGGATAATATTTGAAAGTCAATTCATGAGGAACTCTTTCATTATTAATTGTTGAATAAAATATGTTACCAAAAAAGGACAGAAAGATTAACATTGTAATTGTGTTGTTAATATATATTAGTCAATAATGACATTTACTTTCAATAGCAAAAGAAAAAGTCATGATGGCATTTTTACAAAATAGAAAACAAACTCCTAACAACAAATAACAATTTTATGTTTTTGTAAGAAAATACTCATTAGTTCTTTGTTGATTGCCAAAGCATTTTTCAGTTTGGTTATCAAATTGGTGTAACATCTAATGCACTGTGAAAATATAGTTACCAAATAGCTAAAAGCCTAAAAATGGCAGAACCGCATTACTTTTATTAATTTTACTCATTTGGCAAAATATCCCGATAATAAATTAGAGCACCATGCTGGTTACAAAATAAGAATTAAAATTCAAAACCAAGGTAAATATGCTAACTCCCACAACTTTCGTAGATTTAGCAAATGTTTATTAAACAAGTCTAACTCTAATCATGAAACACAATAAATGAAATAACACCCTGGTAAATTAAAGATAAGAGAACCTTTGTTCTCAAAGATTCAAGAGAAAGAAAGTTTCAATTCCAACCATGGAGACGAAAGATGCAATAGTACTCCTATAAAAATGCATGATAGGGAGAGGAGAAGAAGAAGAAGAACACCGATTCTCATCCAATAAAATTATCACATTCAAACAATGATCTTAATGTTGATAAATTCTTGGAAACTAAATAATTATGATGTATGTGGTTTACTTCAAACAGGTTTGCTACCTATCATCTGGGATCGCAAATAATACTATAGGATTTGAAAGTTTGAAGGCAAGGGACGGTCACATGTCTGACAGACAAAGCGTGGAAGGGATGAAGTGAAAGGAAGTCAATTTAGTTAAGGTTACTCACACTTGAAGAAGCCCGATGTGCACTAGGTTGAAAGCCGTTTACGAGATGGACAACTTTTCCTTTACTTGATTAGAGTTCAGTTAAGGCCTGTGAGCCCAATTAGTGCACTTATGAGTCCAGGGGCCTGCGAGCCCAAGTCATGTTATTAGTTTTTGCTATCCATTACATGGTAGTGGACTGCAGAGGGAAGATTACTCTATCAGCACCAATTTCATTCCAACACAGGATACCGTAATGTCAGACAAGTATTTTCACTAAAATACAATTTAGCTATTCTCTCTCTTTTACTTTATAATTCTGGAGGCTCGCACCCTTGAAGCTATTTTTTCCTTATTTTCTTACACTTATTTTCTTTTTCAGTCATCTTCTTGAGTCGACCGTAACATTCAGGTATCAGAAAGGGATCCCAAGTGAGAAGCTATGGAAGAAGGAACCCGCCTCAACCAGCTTCAAGATGGTCTCACCTCCCTTAAAGAAGTCCACTGACTCTCAGCTCAAGAACCTGAATAGAAAAACGATAGCACTTAAAAGGTAGTCACACTTGATTATGCAACAACTAGCATCACTTACCATGGAGTTGCAGAGGTGCAACAACAACAACAACGACCTTCATGGAGAATCATTCTCAAGAGTACATGCTCACAATGCTAAAAGCAAGGAGGGGAACCCCCAACCGGTTTCCTTAGCTTTCATGGAGATGATCCCAGTGGCTGGTTATACAAAACAAACCATTATTTTTCATATCACAACCAGAACACAAACTTAGGCTAGCATCTTTTTATATTGAGGGACAAGGCTTGGTTTGGTTCAAAGACCTAGAGGACTTAGGACAAGTTAAAGATCGGGAGGGTTTCACTAAGGCTCTCTTAGTGAGGTTTGGACCATCTTCATATGATGATCTAATGAAGTCATTAACAAAGCTCAAACAATTTGATACAATGGAGGAATCCAAGGCTAATTTTAAGGCCTTATCTAATAGATCGAGGGGGTTGTTTGAGAGTTTACTTACTATCTAAGTAGGTTCACTTCTATAACTATATTGGTAATGTGGGAGAAATTTCTATAGGTATGTTCATGATTTTATATTCTACTTTTCACCACATTTCTCTCATGAAAGTGCATGTTTTGTCATTATGATTAATGATTAATTTGATATTTTATTTCAAGTGATGTGATTTCAAAGTGGTATGTACTCATGGGATCAGGTTGAAGAATTTTCATACCATTCTTAGCGGCATGTTGCTACATGTTTCACTTGGGTAAAGGGATTCCCCGTATTGATCCCGGTGGGGTGTTTTCGTATTGTTCCACATGATAACGCGGGTATAAAGAGTGTCTCGTGTTCTTCAGGTGGAGCGTTTACTGTATTTTTTGGATGGATGTATTTTACGCGTTGATCAGGTAGAGAGATTCCCCACGTTGAATGGGTGAACTGATTCCTCATTTTTTTTGGTGAATGTAGTTCACATGTTAGTCGGGTAAAGTAATTCCCCTTACCGAACGGGTGAAGTGATTATCCTTGGTGATACTCTTGATGATTCATGATTATGTTATTTTTGCTCAAAGAGTGATTCCTCATTATGCTTATGATATATGTGTTTTCATTTAGAGGGTGATTACTCATTATGCTTATGATATATGAGCTTTTAGTTTTTTTTTAGAAGAAACTGGTGCATTCATATTCATCGTCATTGTCTCTCATTGTTAGTGTTGTTATCATTTTAATTTACTGAGGTTTCATATAAATTTCACCATGGTAGTCTTACTACGATTTTGCTCTTCGTAACTGTAGACTTTGATACAGATATAGCTCAAGAGGGTTACCTCAAGAAAGAAGGATTAGTTCAGCTTGGAGAATAGATATAGGGGCTTGTCTCCAATAAGTTTAATATATTTGTAAATTTGAAGATTTTTATTCTACTTTAGATGACGAACGATTTATTACTTTGTATATTTTAATGTGGGCAATGAATTGATGTTGGTATGTAACTATATTTGGAATGAAGGAACAATGACTTTATGAATATTTTCATTAAAGAATGAGTATTGTACAATTTATCTGGTATTACTAGTGTTAGTCTCTGACTAATACACTCTACATAGTTCGTTGCGATTTCAATACATACGTGTGATTGACATACAAGCACACAAGATTCCCACAAACGTAAAGGGTGTAGTCGTCCATGTCCCAAGCACCATGTTCCCTTGTAACGAACAACAGGAGGTCGGGGGCACCACAACCACCATTGCCAAACCGTTGCCATACTACATGCCGACAACATTGTGCCATTCCCCCATCGTGGTCTAGTCGTTGAGCTTAATTGCACCACCAAATCCTACCACACCATCAAGCTGACAAGCACTCATAAACACTTCATGTTATCTCCCTTTTTGTTTTTTCTCTTGCACGGTTTTTCTATCTCTCACATTTTTTCTCTCCTATGCCAAAATGGCACTCGATCACCATGATAGCATATAGCAGCACAACATCACCACTCAACCATTATCTGCAAGTCAAGTTTTTTATATACTTTTTATGCTTATTTTTTTATATTTAAATTACTTAATGTGCCGTTACGTCTTTTGTTTTTATTATTTTTTACTACTTTAGACTTGAAGTACAAAATAGCAAAATACAATGTGATTCCTATTAACACTCATTGGCCACAGATACATATATAAAGACCATCGATCAAAATCAGAAAAACTCATTACAACAAATAAGTTAAACCATTAATCCAAACTCTCTACGATGAGTTTCTCTCTATCTCTCTCAAGTGAGCTTATCCCCTCTTAGTAGTTTCCTTATTCATTTCCTACAAACAAACCCTTATCCCTATTTCACCAACGAACCACTTCCCACAAACAAACATCCTCTACACCTCACCAGTTCCCTTCTTCACCCAACCATGTCCTCCATTCCAACTGATATAGACAAACTCATCCTCCAAGCCAAAGCCTTGTCATGGAGTGACCTAAACCCTGAACCAGAAGCCAGTGCAGTAACACATTTCTCCAACTTAACACTGGTGGGAAAGCTGATCTCCTCTAAGCCCTTGAACAAGCACACCTTCCATGCAACCATTAAAACTGTTTGGAGCTTTGTGATAGGCCTCACAATAGAAAATATTGATGTCAACACATTCCTCTTTACATTCCCAACCCAACAAGAAAGATAAAGAGTGTTAGCAAACAGACCATGGAACTTTAAGGGTTTCACATGGTGCTTAGACAGTGGCCCATTTGGCCACAATATTCATGAAGTTGAGCTTAACTAATAAATATTTTGGGTACAAGTTCATGGTCTTCCCTTGGCGATGCTGTCAAACCAAAATGCAAAAAAGATTGGAATTGTGTTGGGTAACCTCATAGAAGTTGACAAAGCATCAATCTTATTGCCTTGAGACAATACCTAAGAATTAGAGTTGAGCTCAATGTCAACCTTCCTCTTCCACATGGTTTTAACCTAGCCAAGCCAAACTGAGAGTTGAAAAAAATCATTCTAAAGTATGAGAGGCTATCAGAGTTCTGTTACTCATGTGGGCATCTAGGCCACATTTTTCAAGCCTGCCCAAGTTATAATGCTCTGCTAGAAAGTTTGACTTATGGACCATGGATGAGAGCAGATCAGCGAGTGAACAGAAGAGAAAATCCTTTTGGTTTACAACAACCACCAAACCAGTTTCAAAGCCAAGTGAGGAATAATACTTCTGCTCAAGTCTCTCTCTCTCTCTCTCTTTCTCTCTCTCTCTCTCTTCAGTACACATTAGGGAACCAACCCAAGGACAATCTACTGGAAATAAAACTCAAACCAATCACCCAATCGGTAAAGGCAAAGGAAAGGCGCACATGGAGAATGTACCCAAATACATGATTCAGAAAGCTGGGGTAAATTACCAGACATTTTCTCTGGAGTCCCATGTGAAGCCTAGTGGAGCTTGAGCTCTGGAAGTCAAGCTTCAATGGCAGTGGCAATCTCAAGGGACCAGATACAACACATGGCAGTGACCAACAGATCAGGTATGGGATGTCAGCACCATTAAATGACAGCACACCAAGTCCCCTCCCATCTGACAAGCCCCTAAAACATAACCTTCCAATTGCCCCACCACCGATGCATTCTTGTCCCCAGGAACCCAATCCATCACACCAAGCCCACCAACCTTTAAAACCTCATTTAATGCAATCACATCATGCTCATTTCCTTGTTAACCAAGCTCGGCTGCTATGTACCCAACAGAAACTGGCTCTTCAATGTACAAGCAAATCATAGCCCAGTTTGAAGATATCTCAGGCCCACTATTCTGTCAACACCCAAAGCCTTTATGGTTGATTCTGGAAAGCCCTTCTGAAAAATCATCCATAACAAAACAACCTATGATTTTTGATAAACCCAACCCAGAAAAACAACCCATCTTATATGATGAAGCCTCAAGCTCCCCTCAGGAACACCAGACACAATCAATATCCAAAGGCCTTTCTTCAATCATACCCTCTCCCCTTGACCGAGCTCTAGAATCCCCTATGTTTGAACACAAAAATCACAATCTTCATGAAAACCCATTCGCTACTAAGAAAAGAGAATTAGCTCCAAGGAAGTAGTTCCACCAAAAAAGAGAGTACCCAATTGTGGAAGTAAAAGCTAAAATCGAAAGAGCACACAGTGAGATAATATCAGAGAAATAAATAAAGAAAGAGGAAGATCAAACCTTGGCAAAGCTATTACAGACTAACGGCAAAAAGAAGAAAGGAACAAATGCAAAACAATTGAAGGCTAGAAGGTCTTCACCATACCAGACTCAAGAAACAATGCTCCCAGTGGGTAACATCTCTCAGACCCTAACTCAGAGTGTAGACACTTCCATTGAACTGGCTGTAGTGGTAGGGCCTAACCTGCCACCAACAATGATATGGAGATGTTGTATTGCAATTGCAAAAGAATAGCCTGCTCCTCTACAATACATAGTTTAAGGGCTCAAATCAGGACTCACCAACATGTTATGGTCTTCTTAGCAAATACCCTTTTGTCTGATGTAAAAACCCTAGGTGTTGTGAATAGTTTAGGATTCTCGTTGTATTTGTATGTTCCCTCCCAAAGGAAATGGAGAGGCGTTTTGGGTATGTGGCATCAAAGAATGGATGCTGAACCTATATATATTTCTACTAAGATTATGGCCCTTTGTTGTACTCAGATCCAACACATATGCCATGTCCTCTTACTTTTGTGTACTATCCTGTTCAACACTGTCAAAAAGTCTAATTCATCTTCCATTTTGCACATTGGACAACAAGCTTCATCATCATTAAGAGTTATGCAAGATTTAAGGAGGGCTCTTGTTGGCAGAATATTGTTAAGCACTTTCCAAAGAAAAAGTTTGAGACAATCTTGAATTTTAAGAGACTAGAGTTTTTTCCAAATAGAAGGTGGATGATGTGAGATTGCCCCATTGGACTGAATTGAAATTGCTACATAAGCAAATTTAACAGAAAAGATTCCATTAGAATGATATGCCCATTTTAGAGTCCCTGGTATTATGGAATTGGTATTGGGCCAATGGAATCTTTTCAATTTCATTGATAGATTTCCTGGGGGAAAAGGGCTTGCAGGACGAGAGAGTTCCATCTTCTTGGTTCCTCAAGAGTGAGCTCTGAAACTCTCAATTGTGGATCTTGGATAGTAAGAGGAGAAAGAGGATTTGGGATCAGTGGGGACAGTGAGGGAATCCAAGGGTCTAGCCATATTTTGGTACTGGTGCCATTGTTGATTTGTAAACAAAGACTAGATGCAAGAAATTCTCTTTGTTTTAAAAGTCCTTTCCAAGACTTGGAGCTAGTTTGTTTTGTGCTAACCAAGATGAATTTTTGAAGTATTTTGCATAAAGGGAAGTCTTCCATACACTGTTAGCATCATTGATAAGGTTTCAACTAGTTTACTAAGCATAGCCTTATTAAACTGAGTTGTCAACCTAAGCATGAGACCTCCCAATGATTTTGGTTTGCAAATGGATTCCAAGATTTTGGAGTGAAGTTGTGGTTTTTTTTTTTTTTTTTTTTTTTACCCCACCAAAATCTTACGAAGGTCCTATTAATTTCCTTCAAGATACTTTTTCGGATCCAAAGACTGGACATGGTATAAGATGGAATGGAGCTTGCTATAGTTCTAATGAGAGTAGTTCTACCTGCTTGGGATATGAGTTTTGACTTCCAACCTGCTAATTTACCTCAAGTTTTCTCAATGATTTCTTGGAAGATAAAACTATTGGATGCATCAAAACTAAGGGGAAGGCCTAGATACTTGATCTTCGAAACTGAATTTTTAAAGTTTAGAATATCTCTTACTGCCTTGATTGAGGTAATGGAAGAATTTTTGCTAAATTGGATTGAGGACTTACCAAGATGATTTTTTTTTTCCAGACCAAGAGGAGTATAATTCCAGACAGTTTAAGAAGGATTGTGCATTTTGAGTGTTTGCTAACCCAAAAAGGATTAAGTCATCTGCAAACAGGAGATGGGTGAGTGAAGTTCCCTCTTTACTAATGTTTATTCCCTTTATATTTCCAAGGTGGTGGTGTTCTCTTGAAATTAGTCTAAAAAAGACTTCACAACCAATAATGAAGAGAAAAGAGGAAATGAGATATCCTTGTCTAAGGCCTCTGAAAGGTTGGAATAGACCATGGGATTTCTCATTGATGACTATAGAGAATGAAATAGAGTTGATACACTCTAATCCAGTTTAGGATAAAACTACTTTGCCTCTCCACTTTGACTGCTGGTCAATTTTTTATTTTTATTTTATTTTACTTAGTGATTTTAAGTCTATTGGTATATTTTTTTTTAAATATTTAAATATATTAAAAAATGTGGAAAAAAACACCACTGGGTGATACGCCCAGCGATAAGAGTGGGGCAGCATAGTAGCCCCACTCTCCAGTTTATCCATGTTTGGTGGAAACCAAGACGAGAGCACTGTTAAAAAGAAATTTCATTCCATAAAGTCAAAAGTTTATGTCCATTTTAATGGTCATCATGCCTTTTCTCCCTCTTTTATTTTTTAGAAGATGGAAAACTTCTTGTGCTACTATGGGATTTTCTTGAATTACTTTTCCTGGCACAAAGGTAGATTGGTGAGGATAGATGAATTTGTGAAGGACCACTTTTAGCCTGTTGGCTAAAATTTTGGCAATGATTTTGTAACAAACATTCGAAAGATTGACTAGCCTATATTGGTGGACAGTGTTAGGTGATTTAGTTTTAGGGACTAAAACTATGTGAGTGATTTATTTCCTTCAACAGATGACCATGAATGAAAAAAATTATTTGTGGCTGCAATCATGTCAGATCTTATGACATCCCAATAATGCTTGTAGAAGAAACCAGTATATCCATCAAGTCTTGGGGATTTTGAAGAGAGGATTTGCTTGATGGTTGAATGGATTTCTTCCTCAGATGGTATGCTACACAAAATCTCATTATCCAAATCAGAGATTTTGATGGGGAAAAGATTTTCCAGGTCTGCTGGAATTGAGGGGTTTGAGGATTGATAAATGTTTTTGAAAATGCTAAAGGAACACACTTTGAATTCCTTGAGGTTCGTTGACCCCCTGGTTGAATTGATTTTTAAGGCATTCAATATCATCTCCTCTCCTTCTCATGGTTGAAAACGTGAAAAAAATCTTGTGTTCAAGTCACTAGTGGTTAGCGAAGCCTAGATTTTTGGTGCCACAAAATTTCCTCCCTTTTGAGTTGTTCATTCAAACAGACACTCACTTGCTATTGAGTTGAGTTACTCAATGGGTTTTGTAATTGGAGAGTAAGTTGAGAGTTCAAACTTTTAATGAGAATTTGGATGTGACCAAAACTGTTTCTATTCCAAAGTTTCAAAGCTTTTTTGACTTGTTTTAAGTTTTTGGGATAGCTCACAGGTTGAATTACCAATTATGCAAGTTTTCCAAGCTTCTTTGATAACATCTAGACTAGTGGGAACTCTTGTCCAAAATTTTTCAAATTTAAAAGAGCTTTTGGGCCTTACCACTTCCAGAGGTATTTAGAAGAAGAGGAGATTGATCATATGAATGTATAGGGAAATGGTGAATCTTAGCATCTGGAAATAATCTGATCCATTGGGAGTTTGTCACACCTCTATCTAGTCTTTCTCTAATATTTCCAAAACCATGACGTTTATTAGTCCATGTGAATTTTGGACCCAATTATCCTAGGTCTGCTAAGCCATTCTGTTCCATAAAGGATTTAAGGCCACTAGAGTTTGAGCATGATGCAAAGGGTCTTCATCCTAATTTCTCCTAATTTCTCTGAATGGTGGTGGATAGAGTTAAAATCCCCTAATCCATGAGGCATCAACCATTGTCATTGATCAATTTATCCACAAAGTCCACAAATCTTTCAGAGAACATTCCAATGCTTGGAAGTGGAAAATTTCAAATGGTAACCCCACCAGGTCTCCACCTCCTCCAGACCACTTTTCAATCTCTTTTGATGTACCTGTAAGATCAAATGGCAGGACTGTAGCAGCTATTTGTAGAGCCCATGATGGGTCACCAAAATTTGTGGTGTCTAAATTCACAAGCTACAATCATAATCAAGGAGAAGCATTGGCAACATTCACTGGAGTTCAGGTGGCTCATCTACAGCAATATATGATAATCATTGAAGGAGACTCCCAAGTAGTTATCTCAGCTTTGGACAAGTCACAACAAATTTCAGACTAGACAATTTAAGGCATAACCAAAGACAAACTTCTTGCTCCAAGACTTTGAAAGCTGGACAACAATAAACAAATCGGTCCCAGAATCGATGCGCGTATTCTATTACGCAATAGACAACTTCAAACAACTTCTATGGAAGTATTCCCCTAATAAAAATACCAGAGTGCCTACTGGAATTTCATAGTGGGAAGGATCCACCTGTATAATATTGTGTTTTAAATTTCTGACTCTTAAGTATGTATTACTCTTTGTTTTTCAATGAAGATCACCACGTGCCAGAGAAAAAAAAAGTTAGACAAGATTAAAGAAAGTTATAGTAAGCTCCAGAAATATAAACAAGCCTGAGATTTGAAGATGAATTTCCTGCTTTGCTCTCCCAATTACATCAGATAACACAAAGATTACTTTATACCATAGGCAATGGTCCTCCAGGTCGCTCGGCATAAATCTTCTGCTCTATGCTGATATCAACAGGTTGGGAGGATCTGCAATTCAAGCAAGCGGTCACTCATCAGCTATGTAGCAGGAATATTACTCTCCTGAATCTCTAGAATCTGGGGCAGTGCCTCTGCCAGTGTTGAATTAGTTGTAGATGTTGCCCCCGAAGCAACTGAATCTGGATTACTCACTGACAATGCTCCAGGGGTTCTATTGTCTGAACCAGGTTCACTTGATTCTGATTGCAAGGAAGCACTCATAGGTGACAGCGTGGATAACTCTGACTCTAGTGCACGACTTGCGGAAGTAGAAATGGATTCCGACTGGAGTGGAACACTCACTGGTGCGAGTGTGGATTCCAATTGGGGTGGAGTACTTACAGGTGTGGTAGCAGGAGGTGCTTCTAATAGCATTTGCTTTTCTGGTTGTAACTGTGAACCCTGATTAGTGGGGGCCGGTTTTTTCTGAAATGAAGTAGAAACAGATAGAGATGCCATCCCAGGAGGAAGAATTTCAATCGGCGGTTTCTTCCCTGCTTCTCCCAAACTTGTAAGCTTGGGTTCCTCAAGGGAAGCCAGGAATGCAGCTGCAGCATCAGTCTGTGCTATTGGAGTGTGCTCAACCTCCTTCTGCAGCATTTTGTTCCAAGCCTGAACCAAATTCTTCAGTGTTGGTCGCCCATGGGCCTGGAGAAAGAATATTGTCAGATGTTCACACTAACAACTCATAAATGCGCATACCCAGCCAGAACCTTGGGGGGGGGGGGGGGGGGGGGGGAAGTCATACATGTGCATGAAGCACGGCCTCGGCAAGCATCCCTGTATCCTGCCATGCCTTTTCCATTAGAGCATTGTCTCCCAAAACTGCAGCTGAAAATGCTGCTTCCCGCCCCAAGCCAACTGAGATCAGATTGTTTACCAAACCCTGCAGTGCATGCATTGCTTTAACGTGAGAATGCGATGATACTGAAGACCATCATGAAGAGTAATATCAAAATCATTCAACACAACTTTTAAGTTTGAAATCACATTGATGGTCATTGGAAAAAAAAAAAAAAAAATAGGGAAAAGAAATTTCTCCACGTGAACTACCAAAAAGTCCAGTACTACTAGTGGGATTTACTCAATTCTCATACATCAACAAATTGTGAGCAAGAATCACAGATGTTATATTATGACCCCATAATCTTTTAAAATGACAGATGCAAGAAACTAAACAATAGGTGAGGTGGAGCGGGAGATTCACATAAGGGTAGATTAAAATAATTTCGTTGATTTATTTACAAATGATTTTTGTTCTCAATGGTTCTTTTGTTCTCAATAGTTCTTTCGTTCCTCTTAGAAACACTAAAGATGCCACTCTGCAAATGATCTTGATGTTTTTGCTTTGACCCTTAATTCAATCATTCCTAAAGCACTTGTAAAAAAAGTCACCCCTAAAGCTCCTTCAGCAACCTAGGCATAAATCAGTCAAACAAGGATGAAAGAATATCCAGAGCTGCCAAGTAAATGACTAATGAATCAAAAGCTGGTCCAATGTTTCTTCGTTATATCACACACAATCCAGCTTATATGAAATTAGCAGAATCCTTTCCCTTTGCGCTCACTGCCTTCCTCAATTACCTGAACCACTCAAGATCATGACAAACGGTTAAGAAGTCATCAGTGGGCAGGGATACCTAAGCTCTAGCAGGGATCACCATGACTGGTTTCTCATTTCAAGAATTCAGAAACTCAGCCACACTTGGCTTCATTCATCCTACCCTTCATGATCTTCAATATTATTCCAAGCTACAATATTAGCTAAATCAAAACAGATCACTCGTCTCCACACTTTAGCAGTCTCCATCCATTGCAGGTTCCTTGCACAATCTATAACTTCTCCTACTTGAGGTATTTCTGAACATTTTAACTTTCCTTTACGACCATGTAGGCCTATTTCTGTCCTCGATTGGCACTTCATTGTTCATTAAATCACACAACTTACACACAGGCACAACCCCATTAGAAAGACAAAATAGAAAAATTGACTTTTTTAACTGCACTTGCGTGAGGATTAAATTAGCATCACCTTCGCATCTATACATGGAAGAGCAGACGTAAATAATATGCAAGATATCATTTTTTTTTTCTTATCAGCAAGAAACAAATGCACCTGATGGCCTCGAACCCACAAATTCACTTTCAACCTATTTCTATAGTGCGGGGAGGTGCCATTTGAGTTAAAACTCATGGCCAGTATGAAACACAGACCTTGTTTTTTCATAAGTATGAAACACAGATGTTAAGATTCTACATGCATCAAAGAGCTCAAGGGGCAAATGTACAAGAGAAGCAGAAGCGAACAAGACTGCATACACTCAGACGTGTCAATTCTCCATGATTAGCAAGACGCAAAGCTAGTCCTCTTAACTCATGACTCTGTAGAGCTCCTTTTACTGCACCTGCAGCAGCTAACCTCTTAAGAGCTTCACCAGCTATTTCACCTTGTGCAGTAGCATCTGCAGCATCAATAAGATCCAGAAATTCCTTTGCAAATTTTTCTATTCCTTGAACAGCTTCCAAAACGTTTTCTTTCTTAGCTGTCAAACTGATAATGTCATTCAAATCAAGTCCAGCAGAATCTCGTCCCATATCCCTGCTATTGCTCATTGTAAGGAGAGACTGAAGAGCTCTTTTCAAATCATTGCTCTGCATGGCCAGATCAAACTCCAGCCTACAAAACATTGAATAGAAATATGTTATATATGCTTATGGAAAAAGAAAACTCTTGTGAGGGAAGTCAGTTGAGTCACAAACCAAGTGTAAGCACAACACCCACTCGTCATTTGTTACCAAAGGAAGCCACAACTCATAAAATTTTCCACCAAATGCAGTCGACAATAACCAAATATAATAGAATAAGGCAAAGTGCAAATCTCTCTCCCTGTATAACTACTTTAGATGAGAAGTGTGTATCATGATACAAGAAGAATTACAGTCTTGCCATGCATAAATTGGTGCATAGCCAATTTAGAACCACATGAGCTTTATGTCTTTAGTATCAGGATACATAAATGCCAACATGGATAAGATGTGCTTGGTACTGAAGCAATATGAATTGTGATCTAAAACAGCAGAGAGAATAGCATTTTATGTAAACCTTTTAGATATTCCAGGCAAATGAAGTGCTTCAGTAGCATATCCCATCCCTAGCATAAATTGTGCCAAGTCATCATGATGTTCTCTGCCAAGCCGACTTGCCCTGCTCAATAAGAAAGTACACAGTACACAGTAGTTTAGGGATATTTATTATCACATGTATAGAAAAACAGAGAGGATGACAATACTAACAGTGACAGCAATAAGGACAATACCATTTCACTGCACTAACAGCATCTCCATAGGCAGCAAGACACCGACAGCGAATGCCAGGATGGCCAAGAGATAAGGCATGGGCACACATGTACCTAAGAAAGTGAACTCACATGTCATAAATATATTATTATTCTCGCTAAAAATAAATAAACTTACGTAGATCATAATGATATGTATTGAAGACTCTGCAAACTCAGAAAAGGTCCTTTGAGGAACCCTTCCCCTTCTCTTTCTTTAAACATATAATGAACAAAACATCGTAACTCAAAAAATCTCATGTTGGTAAGAACTGGAAAGTGAGTTACTTTGCAAGGGTGGGTCCGAACGGCCCTGCCTTGGAGAGGTTCCCCGATATCAAAAAAAAAAAGAAAAAAAAAAAAACTCAAAAAATCTCGTTGGTAAGAATTGGTGGCTGCACAGAACAGAATGAAGAATAAATATGTCTAGTTGCACTTGCTAACAAACTCGCAGGTGGGGAGAATTTTCAGAGAACAAGCCTAGCAACTGGAAACAATGTTGAATTACTATAACAGATGAGGGAAAGAGAGAATATGCCAAGGTAGAATAACTCCAAATCTTTTGTTCCTTGTTTATATTATGCTATTTATACAAATTCCAGATAATAGAAAAACTGTAGAGATCTTACACTTACACTACTTATAAAATCATCAAATAAAAGGAAATCTAATCTTCTAGACAATCACACGAATTGAGCCCCAAAAGTGTCACCGTTAGTTAAGCATACAGTCTGTCAACAAACAACGTAGAAAATCCTCTAGCCTAGGATTTATGGCTGACAAAGTATCGATCCTTAAAGTGGAATCATAGAGGTTTGCTTGAAACTTCTCTAACCATTTATAATAGCACAATTAGAAATTTTTACTGTGCTTTATCTCTAACAAATGCCTAGACATACAGAGATGGAACACATGAAGAATTACTACAACATATAGTAGCAAATGGATTAGGATATAGGAGAGAATAGGAAATTTAGTATGAGAACGAGTTGTGAAAATAAAAAAGAAAATGGCAAGAAGTATACAGATTGTAGACATTAGGGTTTACAGAGAGAAGAAAAAACATAAAAAGGAGAATGATATAGTTTAAATCCAGAAGCTGTAACTTATTCACATCCCAACCAGAACCCTCTCTCACTTCAGAAACCAGCAAATCATCACCTTGTACCACTTCAACCATGTCAGCCAACAATCCTCCTTCAGTCCAGTTAATATCAGAAACTCACTTTCCCATCCCGTTACACCTAGATGTACCATTGGTGATGAACGAAGGAAGGCCCAAGCCAAATTTGGGTCTATGCTCTAAAGGGACTCGTCAATATTAGAGTTGGAGCCACTTGAAATCTTTATAAAGGGCTTGAACTTCCCCCTACCAAACAATGTGGAATCCCCCCCATTCACTACCTTCCTATACACAATTTGAGGTATTACAAAAGTATAAGATTCAATGAAAAGCTCTTGAAACAATCATCCATATAGATCTAATTCCATAAATTCATTTACAGGCCAAACCCACCTACGGTACTAGTGTGTCATTTGCTAAAAAGTAATATAAAATCAGATAAAAGAATTCAATATGCGTGTGTGATACACTCACCAAGAAAAGTAGACAACAACTTCTAAGCCATATGATGAATTATAGATTTCTCTAATTAATATCCTGGGTTTGTATATCGAAACAATGAAAGGAGGGAAATACCTATCAATTAGCCAAAGAACTCCATCTCTCACACCCACCAAAACCAAAGGTCCAACTGGCCGTTTCTGCTCCGTTGGAAAACGAGTAACAGCCACTGATACCCCTCCACCACCAACAGCTATCTCATTAGCCTTTCTATCTTCCATTTCTTTCATCATAGCCACATCTTCCCCATCAACTTTAGATTGTTTAGGCAAAGATAAGAAAGGTGGAACAGAAGGAGCGTGCTGAAAAGAAGCTAATCGCACCACCTAAAACAGGGAGAAAATTTATAACTAAAAGCAACAAAGATGAGTAATGTCATTAGAGCAGTTACCTGAATTCAAAAAATTTAAGGTCCAAAGAAAAAAAGATGGAGATAAGGAAAATAGAGTTGCTTGCCATTAGAGCATGTGGTAAACTATAGATGGAAAGTAAACATGAACAGAATAAATCTTTAGACAATTTATCATCTACATCTCATTATAACTTTACAGAAACCAAAGATTGCTGAAACTTTAACTATAACATACGTTTTGCATTTATTCCTATTTTATAAACTTATTCTAACGAACAAACCAAAAATTGTCACAATATTAAAATACAAAAGCTAGTCACTAGGAACATGGAACATGGAACAAATTCCAGAAGTATTGCTAGAGTATATAGAGCTAAAACAAGGTGCCAAATCCCTAGGCAACCAAAAAAAAAACAATTAGCAATTTTCCATCTACTCTGATTAAAATTCAGCAATAAACATTAAAGAAAAAAAATGAGCATTTCTCAACCTGTAGCATTGGGGGTCTCAATGATATTCTTTCTTGTGCAACAGATTGGGGACCATCCACTGTGATTAGTGCTAACTCTCCATGTTCAACAATGGCTCTAGCCTGAGCCTCTTTCAGTTTCATCTCCTCTTTTATCTTTCTTGTTTCTATGTCGATAGGCGCCACTCCAGCATCCACAAACACACATCTGAAAATCACAGCACAAGAAATATGCATGGAATTACTAAAGCGGTAATGACATAGAAACAGCCCCTTAGTTACTAATCCATTTTCAACTCTTCGGTGGTTCTTGTTCCATGGTAATGGTGGTGGTGGCAGCAACGAATAACTGATGAAATATCAGTAAAACGTAGTTGATTAACTATGATATTGCTACAGCAGCATACAACTTTTTTTGTTTCATTCCCCCCCGTTGAAAATCAAGATATATTCCTTTTAAGAGAACAAAAAAGGAGGGACGATGATGGAAATAAGAGAAGAAAGGGGAAAAAGAAGAAAAAACAAAATAGTATACCGACAGGGTGAACAAGAGCATATATATGCTCCAAATCCTCAAAGTATCCATATAGTTAGAAACACTAAAATAGTAATAATGACATTGTAAACAAAGGAGTTTAATTAAGTTTATTTCATATGGTCTCGCATAATACTTGCGGGGGGTTGTGTCCATCAGGGAATTACTATTAGACAATGCATTGCTCTTTTGCAAAGAGGTGACTTAATAAATACACTTAAATTATTGCTCTAGTTTATTGCAGAAACTAACTTTACAAAACAGAAATATGGGTTATTCATCTCTTCTTAATATTCAAGTACAAGGGTAGAGCTAATGTACAAATGAACCTAGTCGGTATGCTTTTTCATCTTTCCATATTTCTGCAATCACCATTAGTATTGAAGAAACGATAAAACTATGAGAGACATAAATTTGCATCAGAAACAATATCTTACTCGATGGTAGTTGGCGTAGCAACAAACAGCTGTCTTCGATGCCAAACAGCACTAGTAGCATAGGGAATTGCAACATCTCCGAGGTATCTATATTGAGGCCGCAAAGAAGATATGACAATGTACAGTTGATATGCAAAAGCACAATACTCAACAGTTTGGTCCCATGTAGTCCACTCTGGTTGTGGCAGAAGACCACCCACAGGTTGAAAAGTCTCCCAACTGCAAACATTACATTAGTTTGGAAATCCTCTCAAGATCTTATTCAACCAGATATGAAAACCTAAAAATATATGCATTATATAGTAGTAAACACCATTTGGCAATCTACAATAACAATGAATTGTTGAGAGAGAGAGAGAGAGAGATAGTGACAGAGCTCAGAAACAGAGACTTGAAAAAGATAAAAAGAGATTTGAGGGCAGCAGAAGGGAGGGTACATCACTCTCATCATTGGGCTTAAAGCATTGACTGCTTTACTCTCTTTATATCAGTGTTCCATGTGGAACAAGCGAAGTCATTAATAACTTCCAACTTCAATTAAATTAATAAGAACAAATCAAATATACATATCACTGTGTTCCACGTGGAACGAGAATTGTTAGTGTTGAGGTGGACAAGATGGTTTGGATTTATTCAGGGAGTGGGAAATTCACTGTCCAATCCCTGTACAAGGTTTTGACTTGTCAGACCCACATTTCTGATCCTTAGAAATGCATATGGAGGAGTAAGGTGCCTTCCAAGGTTGCCTTCTTTCTGTGGATTTCTTCTCTTGGGAAGATCTTGACCTCGGAAAACCTGAGGAAGTGTGGGCTTATTGTTATGGATTGGTGTTATATGTGCAAAAAATGTGGTGAATCTATGGATCATTTATTATTCCACTGTGAGGCAGAGAGGACTTTATGTAATGAGAGTTTAGCAGGACCAGATTTGAGTGGGTAATGCCTAAGAGGGTGGTGGATTTTCTAGCCACTTGGTGAGGACTTCAGGGTAACCATAAAATGGCTGCAGCGTGGAATTGATTCCTTATGTCTAATGTGGTGTATTTGGCTGGAAAGGAACGGCCGGAGCTTTGAGGATAGGGAACGCTCATTGGAAGGTCTTAGATGCCTCTTTTTGCACACTTTATTCTAGTGGGCTTCTATTATTGTTCTTAATGGTGCTAGTTTTCATGATTTTCTTGTATCCTTATCTAGCCCCTAACATATAACTAGGGAGTCACAATCCAGAGGTTCTTTGGGCTCAATGTTTTGATAAGGTTTATCTTACCATTGCTAGATTCATGTTGTAACATCCTGTTCCTTCTCTCTCTCTTCTCTGCGACTAGGTGGTCATATATGACTAATTCCGGCGCTTCTCACCAGAATTAATCCCGTCCTTTCTCTTCTCTGCCTAATCAGGAATTCATTTTTTCCTGTTAGTCTTTTTATTTTCTTTTGAGAGGTGGGATTGATGTCAAGCTCCAGGTGTTTGAAGGTGAAACGAAGACTTTTGTTTTTTCGAATGAGGGGGGTAGTTTCATTCGCATTACTGAGAGGAGCAAAAGGGTGGTCAAGTTTGTTTCTCTTAGTGTGTTGACAGCGTCATGGGTGGTTAAGGTGATGGAGGATTTCTTGGCTCACCCTTGGCGTGATGGTTTTGTTAGAAAGTTGCAGGATGGCCATGGTGTCTTTATGATCCAGCATCATGCTAATTCGAGGGGTCGTTTCCTGCTTTTGGACGAATATGGGAATGGGAATAAGAGGGGTTCTCTAATTATCCCTGAAGGTTTGAAGGTTAGAGGTTGGAAAGATTTCGTGTTCAATGTTTGCATAGTGGCTGGCTCTAAAGTCTTTGTTCCGGTAGATGAAAACAAAGTAAATGATCAGGCCTTACAAGCTCAAGTTTGGTATAGGGAGTGGTCCGATGATTCGTTGCCTTCAGGGAGGGCTCCCCTCTCAAAGGGTGCTTCATATATATCGGTCTTGAAGAAACCGGCATGTATGCCGTCAAGAAATAGATCACATAGTGGGGAGGATGATAGTCAGAGGACAGGGAAGGTTATTGGCGGTGGTGTCCTAAATGGTCGGCAGTCTTCATCACATGTTGACAAGTGGCATCACAAGAAGGAATGTGGGGTAGGCGGTTCACATTCAGTGGTTATCCCGACGGTGGGAGAAGTTGAAGGGGGTGTTGTGGGCCGCAAGAGCAGAGCTGTCAGGAGTTGTGGAGAAGATTACATGTTTAATGACCAAAATAGACACAGGCTTGAATTTGGTCATGGGCCTGAGTAGTGGGGTGAATGGCCCACTTCATTTAAACCCACTCTCACCTATCGACAATAGGCTTAAGTTGGCAACTGGACGGGGGATGGGCTGGGTTGGGCTTGACCAAAAAGGTTGGAGGACCGACCTCGAGGCCCATTTCCAAAACGCGGTGGGTCAAACACCCTACTGGGTCCTCTTCCTCGGGCACGAGTGTGAATATATCTCAAATACTGCCGGCAGTTGTTCAAGGCATCTCTCCACCATCATAGAATAGGTCGTGGTTCCAGTTCCTAAGTTAGCCCCATTCTCCATCTCAAACAAGGAGAACAGCGGTGGAGGGCTTGTGGATACCTCTGTGGCCGTGCGAAATGAGGTTTCTCTCGGTCCTCAAGGCTTACTAGCGTTCTTATTCATTTCGATTCTTCCTAGTTGCCCTCCTTAGTTTTTGGTGAAGCCGTTTTTGACAGATTTGTGAGGGGTGTCTCCACAGTTGAATGTCGAGGAGGAATCTTCTAGGGTTTTGTGCACCGCTAAGGATAGGGTGTAAATTAGTCCAGTCTGGTCCGGGGGGGTGATGGACCGAAAGTTTTGGTCCAAGATTTGGGGGGGGGGGGGGGGGGGAATTACTGATTTTTACAACTTGCTTTCTGGAGAGGAGGATAGATTACTTTGGAATCAGTTTGGTAATAAGAAATTCTTAGTTAGATCTTTATACAAGGTCTTGGCATCACATTTTTCTACTAAATTTTTTCCTTGGAAAAATATTTAGAGATGCAAGGTGCCTCTTAAGGTGGCTTTCTTCAGGTGGTTGGCTTCTCACGGGAAAATTCTTACCATTGATAAGTTAAAAAAGCGTCGTATCGTTGAAATGGATTGGTGCTTTATGTGCCAAAGATGTGGGGAATGATTTATGTGCAATGGATTGATTGCAAACATGGCAGTTTATGGGGGTGTTGGTGTACTAGACAAGGAAATGGGTCCTATGGTGTGAGGGTTTGGAAGCATATAAGACGAGGGTGGGGGGTGTTTACTCACCATACTAAATTTATGGTGGGGGAGGGCACTTGTATGAAACTTTGGAGGGACATTTGGTGTGGGGAGGAGGCTCTAAAGGACTCTTTCTCATCCGTTTTCCAAGTGGCATGTGATCAAGAAGCTTCGGTGGCGGACCTTATGGTTCGTTCAGAGGACCAAGTCCAATGGAATGTCACCTTTAGTAGAGCAGCCCAAGATTGGGAAATAGATAGTTTCGAGGCTTTTTTCAGCCTCGCGTACTCTACGAAGCTGAATGGACTGCGTGACGATAAGCTGTGGTGGACACCTACAGGTAAGGGTACTTTCTCGATTTGCTCCTTCTATAAATCCCTTACACTTCTACCAAATACTCATTTCCCATGGAGAGGACTATGGAGGAATAAGGCGCCTCCCAAAGCACTCTTCTTCACTTGGACAGCCACCCTGGGTAATATTTTCACTACCGATAATCTACGAAAGCGCCAAGTAATTATTTCAGATTAGTGTTGTACGTGCAAGAAAGCTGGTGCAACAGTGGATCATCTCTTGCTACATTGTGAGACAGCTAAAGCCGTGTGGAGTGAAGTGTTCAGTCAAATAGGGTTAAACTGGGTGATGCCTGCTACAGTGGTTGAGTTATTGGTCAGTTGGTTGATGCCGGGTGGTGCTCCACAAATCAAAACTGTGTGGAAGATGGTCCCTATCTGCATTATGTGGTGCATATGGCGAGAGCGTAACGAGCGGACATTCGAAGATAAGGAGTGAACACTAGAAGAGCTTCGAACTTTATTTTTCCGCACCTTATTTCTTTGGGCTATAGCTGTAGATTTTAATGGCCTAAATATACATGATTTTCTTGTTTCTTCTATAGCAACCTAGATAGGTCTTATCTCTTGTATACAATTTTGTGTACTTGAGCTATGTCTATCCTTATTAATACTACCGTTTACTTATAAAAAAATATTATAATGAAAAAAACAATCTCTAGAGGTCATTGGACTGAGGGATTTTCCCCTTGAATTACCCGATGTGCACTTGCGGGAAACCCTTTGCCGAGGACCTGTACATCCTCAGTATTAGTTGGGATGCTATTCCCGAACACCCGGTGCCAATAAAAAAAATATAACTAGGTGTTCTCTTTGTATTCTTCTTGTGTACGCGCTTATTTACTTGATTCAATAGAATTTTATCTACCCATCAAAAAAGTAATGGGATTTTAGAAGGGTGACTGAACAGGACAGGCTGAAAGGCTAGAGTGGACATATGAACCGCACTACTTATCTGCATCAAAAGGAATTTTTCTTTCAATTCTATAAGTTAGAACATATAAAGGATGTCAGTCCATCTTCATGTACAATGAATCAATCAAGCGATCCTTTGTTCAAATAACTTAATGAAAACTGTAAAGAATAAACAATATGTGGGAAAATCTAATGTTTAGGTAACTCCATAAATTTAATAAATTAGTCAAGCAAAGTAGATTTCATTCTCACCTGTAGAGCTGAAAATTGTGTGCTGCTGCCTCAGCCGGAGATTTATGAGAAGAAAATCCATCATCAAAAGTAGCAAATGAACTACTTCCAAATCCTGATAAGGGCATTGACTGAATTGTTGAAATAGCTGTGGCAGCAACAGGGCTAATTCTCCTAGAAGTTCGGTAGGCAACACCAAGTAGTGCCCCCCATGCAACCCAATGACCTACAAGAAGATAGTTTTGAGTTACAGAAGAACTCTTCACTCTGCAAGAAAGCAGAAAAACAAATTCTAGGTTGAAACTTTCTAAGGGTGAAACTTTAAGGAGAAAGCTACATAAAAAGGTAGCAACAGACATAGCAAAGAAGACACATTCTTTTCACAGTTTAAGAACATGAACTTGAAATTATTCCATCCCAAAACAACTGTCCTGCTTCCAATGAAGAAGGATTACAACAATCTTTCTCAGTGCCTTGCATCCTTTTAAAGAACGGTACAACTGGTAATTAGTATCTTACTTTCTTTTTTTCTTTTCTTCTTTTATCAAACAGTAAAGCTAATATAGGAAAATGAAGATAGGAATGCTGAGTTAAAGTGGACATTTATTTTCATACATCCAAAAGGAGAAAGTAGGATACATCATAAGAGGAAGAATTTATTTTGGGATGTCCCAAGGAGAATTGCTAACATGACATAAGTCCATCCAATATCCAATCAAATATTGGAAAATAGATCCTACACAATCAAGAAAGCAAATGAGAGTGAACCAAGTGAAAGTAACAGCTGATCAGCTGTAATATTCTCCTCTGACAACACTGGCTAAGCATAGGATATTCAGCATATATACAAAACTAATAAGTCAACACTTTAACAGAACGTAATCTTCTCCCAACCAAGGTTCTAGTCAATTATTTAATCAATCAGTTTTCGTGACAACTGAGAGAGGAAAATGAAAAGGCATAGTGATTTAGAGTCACAACCTTTATTATTTCCATTTTTACTAAAATTCTAAAATTTGATACGTGTTCCCAGGAAACCACAGAAAATACGGATAAATTTCATAAATACAACAAAATCATGTTGATATCAGGAGTAATGACTTTTTAACTTCAAGGATAAATTTTACAATTGATTGTAATTTTAGGAACATCAGAAGGGAAGAAAAAGCTACAAAATTCTGAAATTATGAAACACAAATAAGATATCAAACGAAAAGCTAAAAACTCAGCAACAGAGACCTACCGGTTCACTGCGGCCACCTATAGACCTCATTAATATGTTTGATGTCCCATCATCCAACAAGATACGAACTTGAACAGAAGCTGCAGCAGCAGCAGAAGAAGCTGCAGCAGCAGCTTGCGCAGCAGCTGCAGCAGCTTCTTTTGCTTTTCTTGATGAACCCCCCTTAGGAATTATGGGAATTCTAGGAGGTAATGTAGATTCCAATATAGCAAATCTATCACGACAAGTATCCCATGCAAGAAGCCTTGCACTTCCTGAATCAACAATCGACCAGTCACTAACCTTGTAGATAGAGAAGTAAGGGATATCAGGCCACACAATCGCAAGATACCTGCAACCAGATTTTACCAGATTGTGCAGTAAGAAAGCAGGTATTATCAGATTAGATTACACCACCTCCACATTCAAATTATTCAATAGATCTAGAAAAAGCTTGCAATGAAACACAGCTAAATTCAAACTGACATGCCACATAACACAGCAGAACAATGAAATTATAAGCTAGTTCAATGGAACTGCAAGTCTGTATCAAAATCATCCCCTGGAAAGCTTCAAAATTGACGCATTCGCAAACCAACATCAAGATTGTTAAAGCAGAAAATCAGAAGCAACTTACTTCCCTGAACTGCTTACAGAAAGAACTGAATATGAATCATGTGGAACAGGAGTGCTGATGTGCTTTTTAACCTGCTTGACAGGTAAAGGTTCAAATGTTTCTCCCTTATACCTTCCTGTTTCTGATAAGGAGCTATTATTTCCAAGTGATGGATTTGCTGTATTGGACAAATGAAAATTTAGTAGCTTTAATTCTCTTTCAACTACATACACCGCAGAATGTTCTCGGCTTCCTGATAGTGTTGGTAGGGGAGCTACAGCTGGAAGAGATCTAGCATCAAACTCGCTAACTATAACACCAATATTGGTTCCGGTAGCAACAAGGTGTGGCTGTAAAGGATGTGCTACCATACAATAAACCTGCACACAACTGAAGAGTTGTCAAAAGCCCTTTTTTTTTTTTTTTAAAAAAAAAAAAAAAAAAAAAAAAGGTATAAAGTCCATAGATCACATTTGTCAATTTTTTTATGACGGGGAATCCCGACCGTGCAAACACAATATGTCTTTTACCCGGTTCAACCCCGGACCCATGTACAAAAACAACATTTGTCATATTTGTAAAAAACATTTCTCTATCCATTCCACAATAAATAGCATTTTGAAACAAGTACGCATTTTAATGACATATAACTAGAACAATATTCCCAAAATGTCCAAGATCAAGTGACAGAAGCACAGGTAATAAAACACATAGGGGTCACCATGCGGCAGCTTAGGATGACAATTATGTTCCTATTTCTTTAAAATGTGTCAAAGAAAGTATTAAAAAGAAGAGATAAGGCTGGGCCAAGCAGGCTTTTGGAGCTTCTTCTATGCTTTCAATGGCATTACTTCATGAAAAACAGTATAGATAGGTTATATGCGACCTTTTTCCAAAATGAGTGGATTAATTCTCTCCAAGCTGCTCGAAGAATTAAGAACAAGGATCCCACCCATCAAAAGAAAAAACAAGATCTATAGATCGTTCATTAGTGAAGGGCCAGAAAGAATAATAACGGATGCATCAAATAAGTTTTCTACCAAAAAAAATTTCTGCCCTATAATTTTTACTTCATTATCTATACAGGATGATCCTTTTTTTTTTTTTAAGTATCCATACACGAATAAAGCTTAAAAAATGAACATGTTTTCCTCCCATGCCACCTAAAACACTGATCGAGTCTTCTAAGATATCAAACCTTGAATAAGACTTCTAGTTAAAGTTATACAAGCAAAAGCCAGAGAAAAAGCTACATACCCTAAGTTTCTTGTTAGGTGCAAGTACTTGTGGAGGCACGAGTGAGGAAAGTTCACACAATGGCCTCGTGAGAGCTGAGTAAGTGGGGTGTTCAATGGCCCTACCAAAAGTCCAAAATTAGCTCTGATTAATGATTAAGCAGAAAAAAGGCATGACTTTAAGCCATAATTCTCCATGAGTAAACCATCCTCCATGAGTAAACCATCCAACTCTTTGGGATTGCTGTCAAGATCCTGTTCCATAATTCACTATACAAAAAAGCCAAGAGAAAAACAAAGAAACAAACTGCTTGAGACTTTTAATGGAAAAGGGTACTACAAATCTGCATACCAAATATGGGAATCTTTCACACAAGTTAGAATATCAAGGTTTGGAGCCCGAGGGTGGCACCAAGATACCACACTATGGCAAGCCAGTCTTGGAACAGGTTTAATACGCCGCAACTCCTGAGAGACAAAAGCGAACCACAACAATTTTTTTTTTTATGAGTAAAAGGTTTCATTCATACTAATAGAAGAATAGGCATAGCCCAACTACAAAAGAAGCATACAAGAGGAAACACTAGCTGGAAGAACAAATAGATACAAGGAAATCATGGAAATCAATCCCACTAAAATCAATAGCCATTGCCCATAGAAATTACGTATCAAAAATAAATAAGATTAGATAAGATAACATGCCAAAGCTTCAAAAAACTCCAATAACACAAGTTAGAATAAATAATATCTTACCTTGAAAGAGATCGTGTCCCATATCGCTAATGTCTTATCTGCACCAATTGTAATAAGCTGTGGAGCACCTCCAATCACTCTAGAAAGTTCGACTGCCACAACCCCACCATCATGTGCCTAGAAGTATGCAAATTGTATGAGAAATAGCTCCCTCCATTTTACCCAGTTCAAAGAATTGGAATGTACACTACATCTCTGCCTCACAACCCAGATCAACTGAGCATTTATTAAGTTCCTAAAAGTTATGCCATAAAGGGAAATAAAAATAAAGATGAGAAAATGATTAGAAAGAGAAGTTAAAACATAGTCCATAAAATAGTGATATATCCCATAAATGTCACACTTTATTTGGTTTACACCATGTTAGACTCCTTAGATTGGTGCCAAACTTAGATACAATATCAATGACACCATCAAGTCCCAACTAGGGAGGCAAAGTAGTTCACGTATGAAGAGTCTTGCTAACGAATAAAATATCATCACTGACCATACATCAGTGACTTGAAATAAGAAGAGTCTAATGAAAGGACAAAGAGATGGTACTTTTAAGCTTAGCTTGGGTACAAGTTCTCGTGAATCTTGACCATGGTCAGCACTCCAAAGTACAAGAAAACCATCACTAGCACCTGAGACCAGAAGTGCCTACAATCAAAAGCAAATACAATTAAAACTTGTATAACGATGTAATACCATCAATAAATAAGCATGCACCATGCATGCAACCATACAAAAATATATGTTCAACGCAAATTCATGATGATAATTCAAAAGTTGCCACCAGGTAAGCACACATGCACACATATTTACATACATGTAGTAGTTTGGTTGCAGTAAAAGTTGAAACCACACTAGACTCGGGTATTAAGAAACTCACTAAAGTCTTGGCAATATTTCTTTTTTTTATCGGTAAACTAAATTTTACCGATCATAAGAATAGGCAAGAGCCCAAGTAAACGGGACATATATAAGAGCATCACCTATGCATAATAATCTAGTGATACAAGAAATTTATGAAAGTTCATGCCGTTAAAATTAATTGCTATCAACTAATGGAATAAAGTATTAAAAAAGAAAGTTCTAAGCTCATCCATGATTGCTCACGATCTTCAAAACTTCTTTCGTTCCTCTCCCACAAAAGACACCACCATGGGTAATATCAGAACAATCTTCCATATTGTTGCAATTTGTGAATTGCCCTGAAAGCCTTTCCAAGATGTTAGGAGATCAATCACCCTTCTCGGCATCACCCAAGTTAATCCCATCCTAGCAAAGAATTCATTCCACTAGGTCAATGCAATCTCATAGTGGAGTAGTATACGATCAATGGACCCCCCGTCGTTTTGCACATGTAACACCAATCAATGGCAAGCTTCAACATTTCCTTAGGTTGTCTAATACAAGGATCTTCCCTAAAGAAGCCGTCCATACAAAGACGATTACCTTAAGAGGAGCCTTTGTCTTCCAAAGTCTCTTCCATGGGAATGGGCTTGCATTGTACATATCGAGGAATAGGTAGAATGAGCGACGGTGAACTTCCCTTTCTTGGACGGGGTCCAAGAAATCTTATCTTCAACTCCCCCTCACTTGAATAAAGTACCCTATCCTCTTCTTTTGTACTTCCAAAGCCCCACCCCATGTGGCCCACCAACCTCGTTTGAGCACCCTGCTCCCCATGCCCCACATGATTTGATTATATGATGGTCCTCCACAAACACCCCCCCACCCCAACATTCTTATTGGCATTTCCATAGTGATTTACCCAATAAAGCCTTGTTAAGAAATTTGCAAATTCTGGATACCCAGTCCACCTTTTGAAATTGGGGAACAAAAAGTGGCACATTTTACCAAACAAAAATTAAACTCATCATCCATCCACCTAAAAAAAATCCCACTGAAGTTTCTCCATGCAATGAGCCAACCACCTTGGTAGGAAGAAAAATAGAGATAAGAAATACGTCGGCAAGTTGGAGAGGGTACTTTTAATGAGTGTGACCCTACCACCTTTGGCTAATTTCTGCTCCATTTTTTCTAGCACAACATCTCAAATTGGTTTTAATTTGAAAGAAGCACCCAATTGGGAAGTGAAGCCATACTCTCCACATATGAACATTCCCCACTGGAACTACTTTTTACTTGGCCAGGTTCACCGTCAATCCAAAAAGGCTCAAGTAAAGAATGAGAGAGCTCCAAGCTCCAATATGGTCATGGCTAGCCCCACAAAAAATTAGAATGTCATCAATGAACAAGATATAAGATAATTGAGAGGACCAATATTTGCCTCCCCAAGTGACAATCTGGATACGAAACCACCCTCCACGACACATGCGATCATCTTGCTACAAGCTTCAATTACGAAAACAAATGATAATGGGGGAGGGTAAGAGGATTGATTACCTTGTGTCAAGCCCCATGAACTTTTAAAAAAGCCCATTGGTGTGCCATTCCCCAAAACAAAAAAACACACGGTAGAAATACAATATTTGATCCATGAGCATCATATTATACCAAAACCACATCTCTTGAACATGTATAGCAAGATTCTCCAATTCACTTGATCGTAGACCTTTTCCATATCTCACTTGCAAAGAAGCCCCAGCTCTCCCGACTTGGGTCTATTATGCAAACATTCATTGGCAATAAACACCGAGTCAAGAATTTGTATCTCTTACAAAGGCATTATAGGGCTTTGATATAATGTTCACCACCATATTCAATCTAGTCGCCAAGACTTTAGAGAGGATTTTGTACATACCACTTACCAAGCTAATAGAAAGATAATCACCAAAATATACTTTGGGAATCATTTCCTTACATTTTATTCTGACTTACACGAATTCCTAGTTATAGGAACCTCAAGAAATCTAAACTAGGAAAAGAATAACTAATTAGTTTACCAAATAAAGATACATTCCTAATTTATAATCATTGACTAATTACTGTCTAATTTACAGCTATACAATCTTGGTAATTACTGCTATATCTTTTTTATTTTCCAACACTCCCCCTCAAGCTAGCTTGAAGATATCTTCCATAGTCAGCTTACCCATTAAAATGTCAAATTGCTTCTTTTGCAGTCCCTTAGTAAATACATCAGCAATCTGTTCAGCAATTGAGATGTATGGCATACAAATCAACTCACTGTCATGTTTTGCCTTGATAAAGTGTTTATCCACTTCTACATGCTTTGTTCTGTCATGAAGAAATGGATTGTGGGCGATTGAAATTGCTGCCTTGTTATCGCAGTATAACTTCAAGGGCAGCGAATCTGAAGCCTTCAACTCTTCTACAATCTTTTAATCCACGTAACTTCACTATACCATGAGTCACTGCTCTAAATTCAGCCTCTGCACTGCTTCTAGCAACCACATTTTGATTTTTACTTTGCCAAGTAACAAGATTTCCTCCAACAAAGTAACAGTATTCGGATGTTGATCTCTTACTGTTATACTCCCAGCCCAGTCTGCATCGATGTAGGCTTCAATTTGTAGATGTCCACATTTTTTAAGCAATAAACCTTCGGATGTTGATCTCTTACTGTTATACTCCCAGCCCAGTCTGCATCGATGTAGGCTTCAATTTGTAGATGTCCACATTTTTTAAGCAATAAACCTTTTCCAGGAGTCCCCTTCAAATATCTCAAAATTCTGTAAACTGCTTCAAAGTGCTCTGGTCCAGGCAAATGCATGAATTGACTAATCATACTTATCGAAAATGCTATATCTGGTCGTGTATGAGATAGATAAATCAACCTTCCAACAAGTCGTTGATATTGTTCCTTGTTCACTACACTTTCGGTCTTAGCAGGTTGTAATTTTGTGTTGGGTTCCATTGGTGTTTCAGCTGTTTTACAACCAAGCATACTCTTTTCTCCAAGCAAATCCAATACATACTTGCGTTGATTGACAAATATACCTTCCTTGGACCTAACAAACTCCATTCCGAGAAAACACTTCAACGCACCCAAGTCTTTGATATTGAATTCATCAGCAAGCCTTTCTTTTAGTCTTTTCAGTTCGGCACTATCATATCCTGTCAGGATAAAATCATCCACATAAACAATCAAAATAGCAATTTACCTCTTTTGAGTGTTTATAAAACAAGAATGATCCACTTGACTTTGACAATATCTGTGATGTCTTACTACTTTGCCAAAGCATTCAAACCAAGCCCTCGAGGACTATTTAAGGCCATATAATGCCTTTCTTTATCTGCAGACTTTATCTACACCAAGTCTTTCTTCGAACCCCAGTGGAAGACTCATAAAAACTTCATCTTCTAAGTCTCCATTAAGGCACACATTTTTTACATCCAATTGGTGTAAAGGCCAATTGGAATTCACGGCAAGAGACAAAAATACTCGAATTGAGTTTATTTTGGCTACGGGGGCGAACATCTCTTGGTAGTCGATTCCATAGGTTTGTGTAAAACCTTTTGCAACAAGCCT